>NW_026623379.1:212977-254032 GCF_030028575.1 Malurus melanocephalus
CAAATTGGCTCCTTAAAAGCTCAGAGAAGCTGCTACAAAGTCATTAGAATGAGAGGCAGAGGTAAATTGTTKGGCTTCTCCCAAGCTAATGAATAAGAACAGCTGAGGCTGCTGTGAGTCCCACCCTTCCACAGTAAGAGAAAAAAAGCCATGTCCCAAAAACCTATCACTGAATGGCTGCAAAGAACTTTAGTCATGATGCTTTTTAGTAACTAACACAGGGCTAAAGCAACAGTCCCAGCAATGGATACAGAGAGACTGCCTCACAGCCCACAGTGTGTCCTCACACACACGGTCCACCCTCGCCTCACAGCTGGTTCTGCTCAAAGCCATAATCTGCAGAGTYCTCTTCTCCTTTCGCACACAAAACCAACTTTAMATTCTGCTGATGGACAAGTGTCARTGTAGAACGTTTCTTCACTGATCTYCCAAGGAACTACATTAACTGAATTACTGTGGTGGACTTGTTTGCGTTCGTACCTTCGCCATACACGTGGCAATATTGTTTTTCACATGAGGAAAGCCAGCACGCAAACTCTAAACATGCTGGATGAAAATATTAGTTTTGAGCTGCTGCTGTTTTATTTATTCTGGAGGCAGGACTGCAAGTGTAACACAAACTATTGATTTCCTCAAGATAAGATTTAAAGTCATAGAAGAATGTTAAGAGGCTCAAATTTGATCATCCACCATACCCAGACTACAGCAATTTGTTAACTCAGTGAAACTGCACTTGAACTGGAGCCCATATTTTAGACTCTGTTTTGATCTTACAGACAACTGCAGGGTTACTACCTCCTGCAGCATGTGAGTCAGAGGAAAAGTTAATTCCTGATCTCTTTATTAATAATCAATAAAAACCACTGCAAAYCAACAGGCTGAAGGAGGGAGGGAATCCCTCCTGGCACTTCTTCACTGTTTTTACCTCTGAAGAGCAAGGACAAACATTCTCTTTGACACACCTGTCAACCTAACAGTGCTGACTGCTGTATGAATAAAAACACTTTTTTTTTTCTCCTTTCCTCCATACCCACACATTTATTGATCTATCAGCCTCAACACCAACCAACAATGGGAGTTCTACTTGGAACATATTTTATAAACCAAATCCTTAACATTTTCACTCATTTCTTCTGTGTTCAGGACAGGTGTTTATTTTAGGTTGGCCATTATTTTAGAAACTAYTATAATTTCTCTTTGTAAGATCTCCTTAGTAGATCCTAAGTAGAGGATCTCCTTCCTTTTCCAAATTAAATCCAGGTTTTCTACATAATCTCTCCTTATGGCAGCTCTCTTCCACCTTTCTAGTGCTTCTAATAATTTCTGTAACCAAAACGAAATCCAGTGTTCACAGTGAAGCAAGTCTGTCTGTTAAAATGTGACATGATAATTTCTAACTGATTTCCTTTTTAAATAGAACCAAGTGCTGTGTTTGGGTTTTGGAGGCCCATTGCATATTAAGTAGAAGCCTTTACTCATGTATGATGTGTAGCTCTTTCTCCCAAGAGCTGACAAGTAATTCAGAATCCAATAATGCATACAAGTAACTTTAAATTGTCCCTTCTACTGTAATTACCTTGCAAGATAATTCCATGTTCCAGCTACAGAATGTTGTTTTGCAATCTAGCTCTTTAAAATCCTTCAGGACCGCAYCTGACAATTACTCACTTATACAACTAATATCCAATCAGCCACTTATGCCACTAATATACTACTAATAAATAATAATTAATTTATTAATGAACAGTGTTGTTTTGCTGATTTGGTTTTTTTGTTATTGCCTTTTCATTCCAGAAGGTGTTTATCACTCATTTACTTGATGAATGCTTATTCATGGCAAAATTTTGCYACCTTCCCTGTGATTTTCAAGTTCCCTTATTCTTCAGCTGTAAGAGACTTGGACAATTTTGATTGAATAAACAGGTGGCACATAATTATTCTCTTGTTTTGGATTAATTCATGTAAGATTTTTTAAAGAAAAAATATTTTAAGGATAAAGATAATTCAGATTACATATTACAGAYAATTACAGATTACACCGCCCTTACAACAGAAGGAACAATGGTCAAACATAAGCAAAATTTGAAAGCACAAATAAAAGCTGTGTTTATTGAACTTTTATGCATTTACCCTTGGCTTTTCACTGGGCTCTAAGAACACATGAGCTTCAAGGAGCAATGTGGAAAGATAATTTATTTTGTGCCTTTGCCTGTGCCGAGGGCACTTCTTTTTTAACAATATCAATGTGTCTCTTAAATCATAAACGTATTTTTTAAAAATCCTGTTCATTCTGATGGGTATTTCTTCCTACATGCTCCTAGTAAGGCTTGATGGCTTCTTCAATTTTTTTTATGGGGGGGTTTGCTGTTTGTGGGGATTTCTGTGGGGGTTTGTTTCCTTTTTTTTTTTTTTTTGTTAATGACAGATGCACTTGGCAATATCTGTGACCTTGAGTTGTACACTTGAGCAAGCAAGACAGCCCAGTCCTGGCAGGCTGTTTATACATTCTGAGAGAGCTCCTTCTGAGAGGAGTGTCTCAAGGAAGACAGAAGCATGACGTGCATACCAAGCTAAGTGCTTCATGATTTATTTATAGGGAAAAGGGGCATATAAATTTGCTGAAGGGGAAAGAAAAATGAAGAATTTGACTTACCTTGTCGGTGTAGACGAAGAACAGAATCACAACAGTGAGCTCCAACAGAAATATAATTAACAGCATGATAAAAAACTGTCAAGAGAAGAAAGGACAGGGGATAAAACAAAAGCAWAAGCCGTCAACATCTATTTCAGCTTTTTCTGGATGCACAGTAAGTACATTCAGCAGATCATGTAGAATGGGGAGTCACACAGGCAGCAGGATACAAAGCTGCAGCAACTGAAAAAGCARGTGAAGGACTAGTCAGGAAACACCCCAGTGTCTGGCAAGGATATGGTTCATTGATAGCACCGGTTTCAGTAGAACAGCCTAAAACCCCACCAAGAGTAACTCAGTGCTCTCTTTGACTGCAAACCTTGAGGGCTCTTCACATGCTAAGGTTTTCTTTTTGSCCCCCACAGGAAATCAGTGATGATATCCAATGACATCCATGAAATCCACAGCTTAACTTCCCATTGTAAGAAGAAACAGCCTGGGCCATAAATCATAAAGTCATAGCTCCTTTCAAGGGTAATTGTGGGATCAAAGGGAAGTAAAAGGTATCCCAAGTTAGCTTTATGAGCAGTTTCAGGGAGCTACACAAATCACCCATGAGTTTCAGTGGAAAGGGGCTGATTTGTACTGAAGACATCAAAGCAAAGTTGGTCCACCTCTCTTTCTCCTCATAAGCCATGGAATTGCCTAAAACCCAGCAGTTAAAGGCTCAAAGGACTGGATAAAACACTTTTAACACAGGGATTTCAGGTAGGTTCYCTAAAGCACTCAGTTCTGATCGACTTCAGCATCTGGAACTGCTGGCAATGCCAAACACTCCTGGCAAAGTCYATCCTGGGCATTTTGTTATGACGCTGGATGGGTCTGCAGCAGCATCAACTGCCAGCACAGAGTGAGAGCTATCACAGCATTAAACAAAACTGAGTTTTGCATTGATAGGGAAAGGAGAGAGCAATTCTGAAAACTTTTTAGGCTCARGCAAAGGTCCAGCTCCCTTTAACACAAAATTCACACACTTAGAAGCCTACAAGGCTGGAATTCTAATACTGAGCAACACCAAATTAATTGGAATCCCATTCCCAAGAGAAAAAAAAAMCAGTTACTGTCTCTTTAGCTTCAACCACAAGGCTGCAAACCTATGAAAGTTTAATAGCTACTAAACCTTTATCAGAATTTCTGCACTGCCTGGTAAGCCAAAACCAAACCTTTGAACCCACGGATTTATGTGACTGAATGGAGGGCAAAAAGTCACGAAGGGGGAAATACTTTTCTTCCCCGGTACAATTACTGTGTCTACAGAAGTCATTGCATTCTGCCCCAGGAATCTTAAATTATTTATTTTCAGATTTTCATCACCAGTATTTTCACACCTGCCTGACCCTAATACCAGATCCTATTACTGCCCAGTTTTGAATCACAGAACTCATTTACGCCTGTGATCCAAGCTGATTTCCATATCATTACCATCCAACACTGACCTTTGGTACGGCTTTGGAAACCTGTCTTGGTGCAGTTTGCTTATTTTTGACAATTTTAGCCTTCTGCATAGCATTAACTCGACCAGGACAAAGCACACCGCTCTTTACAAAGATGCACAGACACTTTGCTCTAGCTATTTGGCTGTAGAGTACTTTTCTGCTCATCCATAAAAGCATCACTTTTCTAAAATGTGCATGCGAGCACCATTTTCTCCCTGTGAAATTCCCTGGCATASACAGGATTGCATCATAATTTCTAGAACAAAGGAGAAAGACTGTTTCAGTCTTTCCTACCACAGCACCTCAGTTTCATCAGCTTATCATTTTGCCAAACCTTAATTGTCTGTGCTCACATATTCTGCATTTGTTTCTATCAAAAGGATAAAATCTTTTGGAAGAACATCAAAAATAGCACTCCAATTGCTTCTAAGAATGAAATATGGCAAAGTATGCTGTTCTTCCCAASTAAAATTTCTGGTGCTTTAATTTGAAATCCTCTCATACTGCAGTGTTTAGAGCAGGGACCTGAAACAGTGTARCTCCATTTCAGGCACTGAAACTTCAGCCTTTTGTCTTGCCCAGCTACGAGTGGATTTTTGTGGGAAAGTTATTAGATGTCAGGAGACTGCATTTCACACACCACAGAGATGAGAAGGCTCAGCAGCTAAAACCTGCAAATTGTACACCCACATGCTCACACATGACCAGACAACCCACAAACAGTCCCACAGAGCATCTTTTCTGYTCCTGTGGTGCTTTTCTGCCAACTCCCCAAAGTCAATAACCTCCAGTCCCACTTCACAGGACATGACCTGGAACAGTGGGTAGGTCCAGGAACTGGAACAAAACTTTGAGATCTGTTTTTCCTGTGCTCTCAAGAAGCTTTTTCTCCTTTCTCTGCAGGCAGCAGCATGGAGAGAGTACAGCTGAACCCAGGGAGTGACTGCAGGAGAAAGGCGACTCTAAGTAAGAATATTTTTACCAGCAGATGGACAATGGTTTGGCTTAGGATATGATCTGGTTGCAATTTTAGAAAAAYGACCTACAGGCAGCAGACATCCCAGGCAGGAGACACAGGGGGCAGGGGACACCTGTGCACATCGATTCCCGGAGGAATGAGGCCTTTGAGAGGATGGTGGCCTGAGGAGGACCTCATGCTGGAGGCATGGAAAAAAAAAAAAAAAAAAAAAAAAAAAAAAAAAAAAAAAAAAAAAAAAAAAAAAAAAAAAAAAAAAAAAAAGAAGGAGCAAGAAAGAAAAAATGGCTGAAAAAGGAAAGTGCCCTGCACTATGGGACTGGCTTGGAGACTGGCAATAGGGGAGGAATGGTATGTGGAGGGAAGTTGAGGTGTTTTCTCAAGTGTGTCATTATTTCTCAATACTAGGATCAGTAATCAAAATTTTATCTCAATTGTCAATAAAGTGAAATTTCACAGCTCAAGAATATTTTCCCCTGCAACACCATCTCTGCTAAAAGCTCCCATCTTCAGACTGGAGCAGGAAGCTGCCTGCCAGCTGTGCCATTTTGCCCACCAGCAGAGGGAAGCTGGACCTTCTGGTGAGACCATGATGGTGCTCCTGCCTTCCTCAGGTCACACCAAACAAATAGGCATGACACTGCCATCATAAAAGATGCTAAAATTGTAGAGTCAAACGCTCAAAATGGAGAAAATATCAGTTAAAAAATCCTCTCAGTGATGGTTATGTATCATGTCTAAGTCTTTCCCTACATAGGCTCAAAGGRTCCTCCAAGCTGGGAATTTGGTTTCATGCACTGCAGATCTTGGAAGCCATACAGTGAACCATACACTACTCAGAAAATCAAAACCTAGATTAGCAGGATAATCCTTTATCTCCACAGAAAAATGTTTTGGTTTTATATAAAATGTATAATTGTATCCTTTTTTTACATTTGTATTCATTGACTGAGCCCACATAGTTATATCACAGCTAATTAACAAGTATTAGGAATCCCCACATGCACAGGCAGGAGAGACCTGTGCTCTGTCTTTGATTACAAAGATTAATTAAGTGAGATCAACCTCAGTGTGGAGGCTTCATACTCATCACCTGGTAAAAGTTACAAGCAATTGCAKGTCAGCTCATCCATCATCCTCCCTCCAAAGAAGAGCCATACACAAATCCAAACCCACACCTTGSAAAGCAGAAATGAAGGCTTCAGCTTGCTCTGCCTGCAAAGGAAGGCTGGCACACTTGAGCATATCCTGCGATTCACCACACTAAAGTGCATCATGGACACGTGCAAAGCCTGCTCCTCATTCCCACAGCACCTTCCAAATGCAGTTCAGTTTCAGTTCCATCCCTACTATCATCCCAAAAGGAATGATGCCCAGCCCAGGGCCAGAGCCAGCCTGGCATATACCACTCAAAYCCAGAAGGAAGAAATGTGAGCTCACTGAAGGCTCACAGCACCTAAACCCCCACCACACCTGCTGGAAACTCTCACAGCTATTTTTCAGTTGAGTTCTCTCACTGTGGTTATAAATAARGAGAATAATAAAATAGAGTTCTGTTTGGTTCACTGGGGATGTAGGCTGTTGGTATAATAAAGATTTATGCATGGAGAAACAACAATCTCAAAGCAAAGCATTCATGTGAAACTCCATAAAAAAAGATTAAACTGACCTTGTATAGAGAAATGCTTTACCATAGCACTTGTCAAACTATAGGATGCAACCTAGCAGAGGTTCAGTGGAGAGGTCCCTACTGCTCAGCTTTTCATAAATTACACCTGAAATAACCCCATAGAAATTTTGATGAGGAGGGAGGTAAGGTGACACCCCTCTGTCTATCAATGCTGTTTTCCAACCCTTAAGAAAACCAAMGCCAGTTTCTCAGCAGCTATTTTCAGATTCCACAAAGCCTATGGCTTTCCCACAGATTCCCATTAAAGGAGTGTGGAAATGAAGTATGCAACTGCTACTAAACCCATCTCATAGATATGTATAACCCTCACGCTGCAAGAGAGAAAAGACTGCAAGAGGAGGTCCCAACTTTCAACTCCATTCCCATCAGATCTGTACCACGCTTTTGACCCCAACATTCAGTTTAGTTAATTCAGCCTCTCACTGTCAGTTGGAGCATCAAGAACAGTACCCCATGTACATCACTTAAAACACCTTTCCATCACTGCTCAAACAGGCACAGAACAATTGTACTCCTTTCCCAAACAAACAAGATTCCCTGGTTTCTCAGATGTTACAGACCCTTGCCTCTCTGCATGATGACTGAGATCACACACTGACACACAGGATTGGGCCTTCTGCTTCCCTACTCTTCTCCTTCCCAAAACTTTTCAATAGCTGGATCACATTGCTCAAGTTGCCCATCTCTCCGTGGCAGGAGTAGCTGATCTCAAAGTCTCCCAGAGACAAATGCAACCCAATACAATGAAAACCAATGTATGACTGTCCTGTTGGCCTACTAACATTTTGCTATGAGAATGAATGTGACCTGACTGATGGCGAAAGCGAGACTGCTGTGTGTGCACTGCTCGCTGAAGGAATGCTTTTAGTTWGATGGGGGCTGTCTCAGTAGGGGACAGTAAGAGCTCGGTGTGCCAGACCTGTTTGTCAACTTGGCTCATGACAGGAGACAGAAGTTTTTTGCAAAATATTACTCAAATCCTCTTCAATAGACATGAAAGTAGTAGGAAGACCCAAGAGCCAGCTGTTTCTTTGAAATAGTGACACATTCCAAAACAATTTTGAAGTTCATGGCTTAGCAAATAAATTGTTTAGACCAAACTGCATACAAATTAGCATAATGTTCCTAAGAAACTGAACAAATAACTTCAACAGACAGCCTGTGCTGCTGTCCACCAGYTTAAACAGCCTGCAAGGAGGACAGTTGGCTTCTTTTCTGACAGCCAGTATGTAATACAGCACATGAGCAGGGAGGCTGCTCCTGGAAAATGCTCCAGCAAGGTAACTGCTCTCCACCTGAACCACCTTGCAAGTTTAAGAAACAAAAAGATTTACAGGCAGCCCTTCCTCTGTAACATCAACTGCAAGTTTGGTACAGTGACGATACAAATGATACAAGCATTTTGCCTTTTAGTGAGGCTGGACCACCAAGCCCTCATCGATCAGCTTGAACTTCAGTATTACATTTCAATTCCTAATTAATACACACCCAGGTGGCAGAGAATCCTTTGGGCTATGATAGTTGGTCTTCATAGGCTGGAGGGGTTATTAATTTGTCTGCCTGGTCCTAATGTGTACATATATAACTTTGGTGTTCAGGAATGARCCAGCAATGGCTGCCAGAAGACAGAATAAGAATTTCTAGAATAACAAAAAGACACTGGTTGTCAGTGTCCTCTRGGGATCTCCTGGTTCAACCCCTACCTAAAAGCACAATCAA
Source organism: Malurus melanocephalus (assembly GCF_030028575.1). NCBI lineage: Eukaryota > Metazoa > Chordata > Aves > Passeriformes > Maluridae > Malurus > Malurus melanocephalus. Next base: position 221,491 of record NW_026623379.1, read on the forward strand.
CTATGTGAAGCTATGCAGAGTTACGCCAAAACACCTTAGGAGCATCTCCAAGGATGAAAATGAACAGTAATCCACAGACTTACTGGATACTTTTTCTAACACTTGACTATTTTCATGATAGAAAAAATAACAAAAATATTCCATACCTCTAAYTGGAATTTCCTCTGTTTTTAAGCTGTGCTTGTAACCTCTTGTACCATCCCTGTGGATCCTCCCAAAAGCCTATTTTCTTTAGAGTCTACTGCAAGGTAGTTGAAGACATGAATAAAACATCCTCCCTGCTTTAATTTCTTAAGACAGAACAAACGTAGCTCTCTCAGTCTGTCCTTGYACATCATGTGCCCCACAATCATCACAGTGGCCCTCCACTGGATCCCTTCCCCTCTGGTATTTATGTGTCTCTTCTACTGGGGAGTTTTAAATTGGGTTAAGCATTTCAGACGTAGCATTTTCTTATTATGGAAGAGGGTGTCATTGCTTCTCTGTGTCAAAAAATTGTAAAGGAAAGTGGGGCTTGGTATGGTCCACAATGACTCAATTATTACATTCATCATCTTATTCTGATGTGAGACAAAGGCACATATCTTAAAATGAAGGGTCTCCACACATTTGAAAGATCTCTGCTTGGTTTTCAGATTGCAATTCGATATGAACAGAAATACTGTCTAAGGTAACTTCACATCCTGCACACACCCCTCTCTTTAGAGACAGCATCCTATATTTATTACTGAAGGTGTAAACAGTACCTCTCCTTTTTGAATAAATTATGTCAAATCTCTATCTACTTTCATGGAAAGAAAATTAGCTCTATCCCTGCTGAAACCAGGACACCTTGAAATTCACAGAGCTCCATTTTAAAGTCAAAAGAACTTAATGTATTTTATAGCAGCCACACTTTACCAGGCTGCCTGAAAATTTAAAGCTTACCTTGAATTTTATATATACTCCATAATTTTCCCATTATTTTATCACAGATTATTTATATTTAAATATTATTTAATGGATTGAGAAATGATGTCTCATTACTATGGTTGGCATTRTTAAAATCTTTTATCTTCCCTGCAGTGGTGTAACATCTCCATGCCCAACCAAATTACGACAGATGCATCAACAAACTTTGATGCTTAAGTTGAGCAACCAAAAAGGGGTGCAAAAATCACTGTCAGAAATTCAGAATGCTATAAACTATCRCCAAATTTACTGCCTATTCCACATTTCGGAAAAAAACAAGCCACCTAAAAAAAGTCTGGATCAATGCCAGAATTCCCACGAGATACTGAAAAAAATAACTCCAGGAGAGAGAACCACCCACTCCTCATAAGGGTCCTGTATTTCTGCCATTGTTGGATCTGGCTTTGCAAGCAGAGCAATATGAAGATCATCCTCAAGCATTTTAAAAGACTTCCTATAATAGCTTTTTAATAACATACTGGTACTTGACTGTCACAGAATAAAAACTGATTCGGTACAGATTGTGTCAGCACTCAAAAAAACCCTAATGAAACTTTCTTCCACTTTTGAAAGCAGAAGTGTTCAATGTATCACTAGTTCTCCAAGAAGTTTGATTTAACATAATTCYCTGAAGGCATCTTGATCTGATATATTAATAGGGAGTAGGAACATTATGAAAGATTCCCTCTTTTTTTGTTTAATTTCCTTTGATTTTCTTTTCCAAGGTACTGAGCAAAGAGAAGAGAACAGAAGGGAAAGTGCAGTGGGGATTGCACTTAGAACTGACTTCCTCTGCAGCCTGGAAGCCTTGTACAGAAAGAGACAGAGCAGTGAACGAGAAATGACAGGACAGTACCCAGACTGCAACAGTAACTGGAATTATAGTCAATAAAATCCCAGAGTATTAGTCTACTACATGAACTTCAGAGCAAAAGGGAAAGGGCAGTTTTTTTCTACCAGTTTCCATCACAGGGGATTCTGAGTATACATCTCAGTACCCAAGGTTTTGCTGACACTTGGTTTGAATGCTCCTTTCGTTAGCTCCATGCAATTGTTCCTACTTAACCACCCTTTGCAGCAGCATGAATACTTCCTTTCTGTCCACAGCATTTATACTCCTTGAATATTTGTAGATTTATGTCCCATCTGAGCCCTCTCTCTCTCATGCTGCGCATATTTAGCTCTTTAAGTACTTCCTTGGAAGTAAATCTCTTTAGTCTCACAATCATCTTTTTCAGCATAAAAATGATAAGTTTGCTCATAAACTGTAAAAAGGCAGTAATGTATATGAGCAAACTTATGAACAGAAACTCCATTATGAAAACGTCATGTATCTAAATTTGGTTCATCAGCTATTATTCTCTGAAAGCCTTAATAGCTACTTCATTCGGATTGTGACAAAGTCTTTCATGCACAGTACAGCTGTTTGTGTTTGGACTATATATTTTATGAATGTGCAAAAACTCCTGGTGATCAATAAAGCCCAAAGAAATCTGCAATAGTTATTTCTGGGAAGATATACAACATATGCAGTCTTAACAYATGAACAGGGTTTCATTTCAGTCTCATTACTGCTTTAAGTTGGAATCATTCAGTCTTAGTGCATCAGTGAGAGTTGAGAGACCTGATATTTCCATATTCTGCACCAAAGGGTTTTAACTGGTATTTTATGCCAYTTCTAGTAATTTTTCATATTCTATAAAAACTGACTCAAAACCAATGAGATGTCATCAAATATTAGCCAGGTATCACTCTCCTGTCACAGCAGAGGGTGGGATCTGCAGCAGATCACAGACTCCTTGGCACAAATAAAGGTCTCAGTGGCCTTTAACTTTTTAAAGGGTTGCTTCATCTCTTCTGCAAACATAATGCAAAGATGTGGCATGATCTGGTGTGACTACATTAGTCAGGAGAGAAACATGCTACTTGGGAACTACRAGTGGCTGAAGAAGAAATAAAACATTAAAGCAGATCCTTCACGCCCCTGTGCCACCCCATTAATAACAAAGCAGTTGCTTGAGTCCATCTAACACAGGTGAGGGATACAGTCAATGCAACTTAAAGGCGCTGGCATGGGTTTATCATCTATGGTGATGACATGCAATGTTCATTTGTGTCCAAACTTACACCTTTTACTCACACTTTAACAGCTTTAACCTGTGTATTCAGCAAATTAAGCTTCTTCCTGAAACTACTGTTCCCAGTGTATTTGTCATGTGGAAAGCCAGCATGAAACAGGATCAGACAGCTCAGAGCCCCRAGAGGAGGAGGAGAAGAGCAGCGAGTGGTTCCCACTCCCTCGCTGCGTGCAGAGTGAGGGGCTGTGGCAGGGCTGGCTCCACACTCTGCTCACACTGAACATCTGGCTGACCCCAAGTGCTGGGCACAATGACAGAAGCTCCCCCAGGACAATAAGGGCAAATAGCATGACCATGCTGCTCAGCTGACTTGTGATGAGCTGAAGGGAAAGAACCTCACTGTGAAATTCTGCAGTTCTACCTTTACACATATTTGCAAACCCAGAGCTAAGCTTGCAATAGGACCTCACCCGCCAACTGTAACAATAGAAAAATTCTCATATTTCTAGTAGTCTCAAAACAGTGTCTAGAAACAGTTCTGCAAGTGAAGGAGATGGTGAGAAGAAGATAATCAAGGAGAAAATAAAGGACAAAGTATTTTGTCTGCATTTAAATTCTGCTGCTGGTTTTACCCCCAGTTTGTGGTTCTCAAATATGCTACACAGAAGCCGCTGCATCGAATGCACGTCAGTAAGTAGCARCTTAAAACATGAAGAAGTAGTCAGTTTGGTTTACCTAATTCTGCCTTTCAGCTGGTAATACTGGGGGTCTGAAATGTCCATAGCATCAATTCAGCTCTGGCTGTAYCTTGTGTAGGCATCATTGACTTACACAAACCAGCCTCCATTTCTTTACCTCCAGAGTAACATTTTTCTGGGCGCCAGGAAATTCTAATCCTTACAGAAAAAGCTAATGTTGCTCCTCAATTTAGATTGCACTATTAAAGTGGTTAGAAATAATAAATGAATGACTGGGAATACAAGCACACATGCTGCTTTGGTAAGCCTATTGCTTTCTATCTGAAGAGATAATCTTATTTTTAAAGAAAAAAAAAATTAGCAAACAACATGTTATGCTCAAAAGTGACATGAATGTCTGGGCTGGCAAGGAACGCACAGGTTACCGGTTCTTTAGTTTCAAAATGGGAGTAATTGTGTTGTCTTTCAGCTCTTGCAGGTGATACTAGGTCTAAATCTGGAAAATATTCTTTTGAAGAACTTCTGGCATATGAGAGCTGGTTGAATGCTGAGACAAAAGTTGGGATAAGGGAGACTTTGTAGATGACAAGGGAACTTGTGCCTGCACAGTCTGTCAGAGAAGCTGATATTGCTGATACACTTTAACCAGCAAGGAGTTAGGAACTCCAACACTGAGAGCCATTTAAACAAACAGATTAAACTTCCAGCTGATCTAAATTAGTACAGCTCCCCTGACTCTTGCACAAGGTGCTGCCACAGTGTGCGATGGCTGTAAATCAGTGTCTTGGCACTACAAAAAGGAATGGGGATGCTACGAAAAGGTTCTTCACTGTCCAGAACTAGCACCCCAGAGAAGTGGGGCTCAAAGCCTGTTCAAGGAATTCCTGGATGACATACTTAGTTGTRTGGCTTAGTTTACCTAGCTAGTCTTGCAAGGAATAGGACTCAATGATTCTTACAGGTCCCTTCTAAATCAAGACACTGTGTCATTCTGTAATTCAAAGCACATCAGGCACCAGTGGTATTGCATCAGTCTGTATCAGAAAACTAAATACACCCTATGAGGTAAGCCTTTCACACACTGCCCCTAGGATCAAGTCTAAAACCAGGAGGGAAGGGAAAGAGCTTTATTCTCTCTCTCCTCTGTTCCCAGGTCCTTTGATTAACTGCTCCCAGAGCTGAAGAAATAAGGGAGGAAGGGGAGGACTCATCCARGTTCCATCCCTTCATGAGTTTCAGTATCAGCCAAGCAGAAGGGGCTAAAACCTGAAAGGCAGTGAGGAGCAGATTCTTCACAATAGAAACAACCAAACTAGGGAAGATTAGTGCTTAGCCCAAAGAGGGGCAAGCTGGGATTTCACATGCAAGACAGCACTACACAGGGAAGYGATATACATGATGTATAATGCTCTCAGGCTGTATGTATGGCATCTGTCTGGTCTCTGCATTACTTGCCTGCTGCTGTGGCTGCAGTCAGCACTTCCCTGATTTTGCTATTTTCATTGCTACAACACCAGCTTATGTGCTAAACTGGAATGAGAATCTACTGTTTGATCTGYAGCATTAAATTACTGAGATGAAGTCATTTACAGGCTGTTTCTTTTCCATTTAGTTGCTTTGAAATAAATTCCCTGTCACCAATGAAGTTTCAACTGCCAGCTCTCTGGATCCAGTTATAACATTGAAAACAGTAGGGTTTTTTTGACTCTTTTTCTTCCTACTCGTTAACTTTTTCCTTATTTTCTTTATTGCTGCTTCACTTACAGATAAGCTGGCTGGAGTTCAGAAAACTCTCAACAGCCCAGTACAAAACATCATGGGCGCTCATTTTCCCCTTGGACTATTCCATAAATGAGAATCTTTTGATATCTGGCTAGTACACAGATATGTATATAGCATGAGTGCATTCCACAGCTGGTCCTGATCTAATATCAAAGTTTAATTCTGATTTTATTCATTCCAGCAGCTGTGATGAACTCCTTGCTTATTAACACGAGGTTATCATTTAAATTAAAATGAGAACACAAATCTGCCTGTTAATGATTATTTTCCTTCCCCTTATCACTAACTATTGTTTCAGCTTTTCTAAAATAAAAATCAGGGTTATCCACAAATCAGGAATAAGGGGAAGTAGGTGTACCTAATCTGTTTTGTTAATCCATAATGTGATGGAAAATACCCAATTTTGGTGCTTCATAAGAAGGCAGCAGGCTTTGGCTAATGAGAGAGGAATCAGCATTTTGTCTGCTTTAAGCCCTTTGCCCTTTCTAATTTGTTCTTGTGTAGGTAATATGTGGTGAAGGATCCCCTCATCCTCTACCTCTTTTGACTGGATTATTGGCCAYGCTGCATCCCAACCAGCACAGAAGAACGTATTCTTGGTACCAAATCATTGGAGGAACAAAAAAGTGSCACAAAAACCTGAGGGTGAAATAAACAACTGTCTATGAACCTTATTTCCTTCTAGGACACAGGTTATTATTTAAGTTTCAAGTGTCTGGAAACATGGTTTCTATAGATGTGTGCTGTAACAACCAGAGATTAAAATCTATCCCTCACAAAAGGATACTGTTTTTTACCAAGATTACTATGATCTCCTGTACCAAAATTAAATTCCCATTTWAAAAAAAAWATGCACTAGACCATGTTCACAGGCCCTTTCCAGCAGCTTCTCTAAATGTTGTCACATTTAACTGAAGGCAATGTTGCAATTAATCTGATCAGCTCAGCTGGGACAGCCTTCAGTGTTGCCCGTGGGAAAACAGCTAAGTCTGCCAATTATTATTTTCAACAAAATAAAAATTAAGAAATAATTTTGCTTTGGGATATTTATTTTTCATTTGGACATGATACGTATGATAAAGAAATCAAAATAGTCATTACTATTATGGAAACATGGACCAAATGCTTCCTAAAGGTCACTGAAGCACATGGGATGGCTAGACATGTTCTGCTGTAATCACAGAAAGGTGATGAAGGCACTGAGTTGAGATTTAGATAATTTGGGATTGCTTCATGGCTCTCTCACAATSTCCCAGTGCAACCTACACAAGGCACTTAGCTTCACTTTGCTGCAGCTCCCCATCTAATGAGGATAATAATATTTTCCATTTGTCTTATCTAATTAGATAGTAAGCTCTARTGATCAGGGTACCTCTGCTTACCAGGAGTTTCATACAGAATGAGCATCCTCCCAGGCTGCCTGCAGGGGATACTGTAATACAGGCAATAAATTACATAACCCATCACGATTTAACGTCCGGAGCTGAGACTTTTAACCTGGACTATTCATGGAATAATGAATGACTTTTTTCAGGGCAACCACACAAATACAGATCTCTGCTAAATATGTACAAAGGCAGAGAATTTGGGAAACTTGGCTCCTCAAACATAGATCTTAACCAATTAACCTAAAATATAACGTTTGCACAGACTCTTAAGGATCAGCTGGGTCAATGTTTGAGCATCAAAGTAATTAATCAGGCATAAATCTCTTTAGCATAGAGAAGTGGTCTGTTCAGGTGTTCACACAGCACCTGCCTGAAGTCAGCACTGTGATGAGGCCACCACAGCTGATTGTGTTGGAGTGGCAGAGAAAAGTGGTGCCTCAGCTCCTGCAAGAGCCTGCCCTCAGTGGGAATGCACACTCATTGCATGGGGGTTAAGAGCACACAAGCCAAACATTTTGTTAAAATTCACAAAGGTGGTGRATATGGCTGGCTAATAGCTCTGATGCACTTTAGAACTGTATCGCATTTCCATAGGGAAAACTAGCAAAAATGCATTTCTAATTTCTTATCAAGATAACCCATAGAAATTTGCATCTAGATGATCCAGAAATGCAAGGCCAAATACCTATTAAAAAAAAAAATCAATGGAAGTCCATAAATTAACCTTCTCAAGTCAGACTCTTGGCTTATTATCTCTGTCACTGGTTCAGGACACTGACCCAACCCCTCAGAATGAAGCTGCCATTTTCTAACTATGGCTGAGCTTGTAGCAGAGGAACCTCAGTCATACAGTCTTGAGCAAAAACACTCACAGAAATGCCAAACAAATCTTACTAAAGCACTGTTTGCCTACTTCATTCATCAATTTGCATCTACATTCGGATGTAAGATTATATACACCAGGTTGCACACCTATCTGAGGAATGCCTGTTGTTTTGAGGCTGCTAGGGTAATCTAACAATGGAAAAGTTTATCTTCTTTCACRTTGCAGTTGGAGCAAATAAGAATCAGTGCAAATACCCATTCTTTGTTCACCAAAATCTTAAAATGTCACCTGTAAAATTCACCCTGTGTATTTTTGAAGAATGCATAAGGATGGCTGAGGTTTCCTTTTATTTTTTTCTTTACACTCTTAGATTTTCATATTATTCTGTTCCTCTGAATGTAGAGAAATAGGAATGGGTCTGTTTCTTAAGAGATTAAGGAAGCACTGGCCTGACTATACATTGCTACTGAGTAAAGAGTATCTGCAGTGGACACCAGGTAATTCCATTCAAGTCAGTAAATCTGTGAAGCTTTAGACTATCTAAACTCTTGATTCAGAGAGTTAATGTGGATCATTCCTGTCTACTGCACATAGCTGTGCAAAAAYCTCATTTACAAACTAAACTTTACTTCTACTTTTGATCTTCCTTCCTCATCTGTCCTCTACTTCTCAAAATACTTGGTCTGCTCTCCCTTCTTTCAAAACTCATAGGTAAATACCAGAGTAAGCATTTACTAACACCCACACCTAACACCACAGCAGTCCAATACCAAAGAGCTTACAGGTATGCTCTGACAACCCAATACAAATGTCATATGTGCAGAACACAAAGATACATGATMAGAGTCTCATCTGCTCTGCAACTTAGTGTATGAAATGTAAATATGTTGAAATGTCTCTTTGATACCTCTCATTTTTCATTCACTCAAGCAAACTCCCTGGGAAATCTCATCCCTTATCACATCATCAAACAGTAGCACTATTCCTAAGGCAAGACCTTCCACAAACATCCTGCATCTCCCTCCACATAAACTTTTGCTCCTCCAATGCAGGGGGGTTGAGCCAGCAGTTCTTCCTGCCCTGCTCCCTCCCAGTTCATTTTAGGATCCCAAAGGTGCTCCATGCCTCTTGCASTATCTCCAATGTCTTCCTCTAGATTGCCCACCCCAGTAATAGCAGCCCATTCTCTCAACTGCCAACTGCCCCATGCCTCCATCTTTCTCTGCTTTTAGGAAGCAGAACAAGAAGGGCTCCYATTGTATGGGAAATTTGTCTTTCCAGTCCTTGCAGATCAGACTCCCAACAAACCCATGAGGAGTGGGAGAYATGAGCAAGCTGAGATCCCAACTGCCCTTAGTTAAACCAGGCATGACCAAACATGTAGTTTGTGGGCTTAAAATGCCACAAGCATCTTCAACAAGATCTTAAGGGTGTGATTTCAGAGTAGGTGGCAACTAGTGGAAAACCATTCACATGCAAAGCATCTGGAAAACCGTCCACATCATCTTTACTATTGTGTATGGTCATACTTAACATCCCAGGCTTTCTCTCACACTGTACAGAGCAGAGGAAAAGGGGAGGTCAGGGAAAACCACGACTCACTCACTCAGAGATACAGAGCAATGCTGTGCTCATTGCAGCAATGTCTGCCCTCACATGTGTAGGATATCTATGTCTGCCAACCCACCATGATAACATTCCTAGGTATTACCCCAGCTTGGTTTATTCCACTTTTTCTTCTTTTTGTCCATTCCAAGCCTCACTTCATCAAACTATTGCATACAGACTACTGAAACATGCAAAGTATGCAACATTCCAGCTTCTAACTTCATGCTTTCCTTTTCTTTGAATTTCCATTAATAACTTTCCCATGCTTTTAAGCCCACCACAAGTCTGTTACAACTGCCTGTCAACCTTGTCTAACTCCTGTCCATCCCAGTTCCCTAGGTTTGTTTTGTGCTCTGAGTAAACCTGATCAGGTGAAAGGAGTCACTGCCCCTGCCAGGGGAGTTGGAATTAGATAATCTTTAAGGTCCWTTCCAACCCAAGCCATTCCGGGATTCTGGTGTTTGGGCTCAACAAATATCAAGAGGTGAGGGCAAATTCATTATCCAGGGAGTAGTGCAACAGAATATACTACCCATACAACCAAACAGCCTCCCCTCTTAAACACCTGTGTAGACTTCAGTTTCTCCACCTCTACTTTCAAAGCTCCTATTTCAAGATGGAATAAACTGTTACAAAAGGTTAGCTAAAGCAAATGCTGCACAAAAAGATACAGCAGCTGCATCACACATGAGCAAGACAACTTACTCCATGAGTGCCTGTCACATAAATTCAGTTCCAAAAGCAACCATAGCTACTACCAGGTCCAAGGCTAGATGTTAAGTGGCAGCTAGATGTTAAGATGTTAACAAGGACATGTTGAAAGGAGTGTAAGGATTTGATCTGGGAGCAATTGTTAAATACCGTATGTGTCACAGACACACAAGGCTGGAAACACTTAGGAGCTTTCTCTTTACAATTTAGATGGCAAATCCTACTTCAAGCCAGCTGCAACAAAACAATCCTCGTAAAAAGCAGTAGATAGGGCAATTTCAGGGATGTTTAACAAAAGTCAAAGATATTCTGGGAAGAGATAATTTCGTTGTGGCAGAACACAGCATTGGGAACATCTGTGGAATAAGAAAAGCATGAAGGGATCCAACAACTACACACCCTAAGAACAGCCTTGGCTTGATATTCAGCAATATCTTTCATTCAAGCATTTGTTTTGCTATCTGTGTTACCTAGGAAAATAGGAGCTGGCCAAAACCAAATGCCCCAGCCCTGAACTTGAAAACACTATTTTGAACTCTAGTCCAATAGAACCAGCAATCTAGGGAAAGGAAGACTAAAGAAAAACCTGCATGATAAGGGTTTGCTCCCAGAAACAGGAGCTGCTACCACCATCCATTTCTCTTCCAAAGAGACAGAACAGAAAAAAACCCCACAAAACTCAGAAGAGCTCAAAAATTTCACTGGTATTTACTGATAGTAAGAAACTACCAAGGCAATGCAATGTTGAAAGTTACTCTAGACCAAATAAAAATTGAACTCAATGTGGACTAATTAACCTGTATTTTAGCCCTCGGCAGTCGGGTTTATTCAGAATTAAAGTAGCTATAATCAGCTTTAACATAACTCAATTTCGAAGAAAATTGAGTAAAACAGAGRCCACACTGAATTGCTGCAGTACAGGAAGGTAAGGATAGGCACAGTGAAATGTGGGTACCAAATCAGATCAAGCTTCCCCACTCTCCCATCCAGAGAGTTCCTAAATGAATTTGGATTTCTCTGCACCACTTAACTTGCTCCATCAAGTATAGTCTTGATGTCATCCACTGGAGGACACTGTATTCTGAGTGCTGTGCAGRGTGTCAGGAGGAGCAGCACCTGCAAACATTTTTATCTCCCCTGGGTGCCCAGCTGGGGCTGGCTGAGTGCATTCACCCTCTCTGGGCAATGATGGCTGATCAAGGGAGACTTTGCCCTTGCCAAAAGGAGAGAAAAGGGCCAAAGAACCATAAGGGATAAAAGCCTTAAATTATTCCAATACTGAAGACTGATTGCCACATCCTGACCTAATCCTGACACAGCAGCAGGCCCTGCTCACTGCTGTCACACCTGAGCAAGGCCTTGAGGACAGCACAGGGTAGGTGATTCATTTTGCAAATATAAGATATACCATTAGAATCTGCACCCCGTGGACTCCTGCTGTATTGTCCTTGAAACTGTAATCCATTACATCTGTCTGGGCAGACACTTCCTCCACAAAGTGTGTGTTTATAGGACTATTAAAAATGTCAAGGACTTGCAGCGTCAGATTCTGACTTCAGCCTTCCCAGTTTAAATTTTCACTCACATAACTTCCTTAATTTCCATTTATATTGCTCATTTTAGTTTCAAGCCACAAACACAGCCTTTACTAGCCTAGACTGACTAGTTCCTGCCTAAAAATCAGCAGGAACAATTGATTAAGACAAGGGTTTAAAAAGAGTCTTCTGTTGAGGCTTTGAATGTCAGTCACTGAGTGACTGGGGGGCTGTGTGCCTCAACTCATTCTGCAGTTTCCCAGAGGGAAGAAAAAATATTTTGTGAAGCACAGTAAGGAACAGCCTTTTGCAGAGGCATCACCAGATCACCAGCTGAACCACAGCTTCTCTTCATTCTGAGGTTTGCCAAACCTCATGGTGAAGTCCTACACTTGAGCAGCAAGGTCACCTCACTTCCTGGTCCTCAGCCGACCAGGACACAAAATACACACTAACACCAACTACAGAAAGTATRCACTACTCCTAAAGTTCAGCTCTGAAAGGCATCGAGCTGCATTTTGATAAAACACACCAGGGATACGGCTCCAGCTTCTGTGAGATCATGGACAGCTGGCACCTCATAAATCTTTGATTTCACAGCAGTCTCCTTGTGCTATCACCTTTGCTTCCTGACATCTCAGCTTTCGGAGAGTTAATGGTTGGCAAAACCAGCACTGTCAAATCTGAAAGTCTTAATTTTCAATTTAAACCAAATTTTCAATTTAAACCAAAATCAACCTGTTTCCTGCCTACATTGATCTTTCTGCCCAGGACTTCAGATCATCAGTCCCACGAGTGCAGTTAGAGTAGATTGCTACCAAAGCTGAGTGAGAAGAAATCCAAAGAGTCACTGCAAAAGATGTCTTTACAAAACTCTTCCTCTTCTCTAAGAGTTCAAGGAAACCTACACCATCTCTAAAAATTCTCCTCTTGCAGGTCTCATCCTCCWTGGACAGTGTTGTCAGGAATGATCTGGCAGCACCTTAGAGTGATCAAAGCCTGATTCACATGTGACTCACATCTCAYGTGTGTCAAGTGGGCACCTTCTGCTGAAATACAGGTCACTACAACATGCACTGCAACAGCACCAGCATCACGAGACAGCAAACACGGCAGAAGATCAATACTCACACTCAGCAGGAGGCACTTGTTTTCTTTGACGGCACCTATGCAGCCCACRAAGCCAATGATCATGACAAATGTCCCTGTGACGATCAGTAGGTTGGCAGCTGACAGGGACGGGAAGGAAGAGGAGAGGGTGGCAAAGTTCCCTTGGGTGACAGCCAGCCAGATGCCCACRCCAAGGATTCCACAGCCTCCCAACTGGGAAAACAAAAAGAAACAAAGAAACTCAGTTATCGCATCCAAACAACCCCAGGTATAAATACACATCAGTATGTCAGTGCAGCAAACCAGCAGTCACACCGAGTACAAAATGATCTCTTATAGCACTTGCAGTTGGAAAAGCACAGGAGAAAGAAAAAATATTATAGAGAAGTCATCAGTAGGATGCAACACTCAGAAAGATACAGATTTTCTAAATCCAAGACACAACCTCAGATACCAGGTCTTTTGCTCTCTAGTGAAAAAGCAGACACTGAGTAAAGGAGAAAATTCCCAAAGGTTCAGCTCTCAAAGGGACTGCAAAAATCCATGTCCTATTTAGGTACCTTACAGAGCTGGCCAGCATGGCTGAAGCATTTTTGATTCCCCATTCTTCCCATTCCAGTACAYGGTCTCTCATCCCTGACACATGCCATAAACAAATGTAGCCAGAGCATCCCTCTSGCAGGACACCTCATACTTCTCAGTTTCTGCCTAAGCTCAAGCCTCCCTTGGAAGCAAGAGAGTATTTAGAGTATACAGCAAAGGAGAGAGATTTTGCATTATTATCTAGTCACGCAGCACAGCAYCACTTAGGTTTCTTTCTTTCCTGCTCTCCCTTTAAAATAACCAATTTTTATTGAGTTTATAATTGCACTTTATTATCCAAATCAATTAGGGGCTAAGAAAGAAATTGTGTTCACAGAGTAGTRAGCCAGACATATGCAGGAGCATATCCACTAAATACCTGCATAAAATGGATGAACATAAGGCAGCTCATGAAGCAGAGAAGGAAAAAGACAGAGCTAATCCTGGGGCAGAGCTAAACCTCAGAAATGAAAAACAGAAGAGAAACACAAAAGCCRAAGAAATTTCTTACACTAATTACCAAGGTTGTCTCCCCAATGCCACTGAATTCCTCCCCAAATAAGGAACAATAAAGGCAGCTGTGTTTTAAGGCCACTCTCCTCACCCCAGCTGCAAACCAACCTACTTTGTTCAGAGTTAAGGAAACAAACAATACCTCACTGCCATGTACCTCAGCTGCACCAACATGAGTGTCTCCACTGGGAAAAAGCAAACTCCATGACACAGGGACTCAAATCATCTAATTTAGGAGTCTTTTCATATAACAAACAGGCATCCCACATCACCATATTCAACCTTTCAGAAATACCCTCTAGATGTGCCATGGAGGGACAGTTTGTGCCATGACCACATACTGGAAATACCTCCCTTGAATGTCCACCTACATGATCTTTAGCAACGTCCCAAATCATTGAAAAATAACCAAGGTGGGTGTTGGGGGCAAGGATACTTAAGGTAACTCACAAAAAAMCATTTAGGCTACCTGAGGGGATATAAACAAAAGCTATCATCACAGCCCAAGGGAAAAAAAATGAATCATTTTAGGAATAAAATCTCTAAATTGGGAATAAAACTTTGAAGGTCTACTGGACTACACAACAGCATCAAAGGAGAGGTGGCAGACACCCAAGCCAAAACCAAACAGGTCAGAGTGGTGAAATACAGTCAGGAATAGCACTAAACTGGCTGAGGAACGGGATGGAAAGCAGAAGAGCTCTTCTGACTCTTCAGCTTGGTGGATGCTCGCCTCAAAATCAGCCTCGGAGCTGCAGGCACAGGGAGGCCACACAAACAGCCCAATTAAGCCTAATGAAGGCRGATGCCCAAGAGCAGTGGAGCCATGACCTTCAATACATTCAGTTCTTATCTTCAGTTCTTTGTTCTGAAGCAATTCAGCAGCACCAATAAGAGGCAGATTATTTCATCACCTTCCATGCTCCCCGTGCTGCTACACTGCTCTGAGTGATATCGACACCTACGACAATCACTTGTATTTCAGGAGCTGGGTCTCACTGAGGATGGTGCAAAGGCAAGACCTGCCTGCCTGCTCCTCCACCATCCACTAAATTCTTTATGATGCTTAATGCTTGAGACATCATTGCCTGGACATTTGAATTCAGCATCTTCTGACTCCAAAGTCATTCGTGTTTGCAGAATTTAGGAATTCACTGGTGGCACGAAACATCACAAAACCAGGCCACAGTTCATGCAAAATGCCACGACTGGGACTGTGGCCATTTAGATCAGGGGTGAATATTTCAGGTCAGTTGTTCAGCAGGATTATCTCACTACACTACCCTTGATGCAGAGATAATGAGCTGCTGGAGAGCAGAGTATCTTCCTATTTTTGAAGAGATAATGCACAGCTCTTCCTTAGGTTGATTAACCAAACCTTGAAACGCACAAAGGAATCCTTTGAACTTTAAGCCATCTGGCTCAAACTGGATTTCACAATGTCAGCACATGTTACTGAAGACTGCTCCACCTTAATTCAGCCCTGTTCTTTTTCTCACACCAGAATATCCGCTCATGGTCCCTAAATAAATCTATTAATCTGTCCCACCAGGCACACCTGGGGAACAGAGGCAGTCCTAAACTGTCTGTTTTTACTTCTTCCTCTTGCTATTTAAGGCACAGATATTTTTTAATAGTTATTTATGTTCTCTTTTCTCCACATYTTTTCTCCTTAACCCATCCTCAACCCCCAGTCCCATTTTTTATGTCAAAGAGTTCGGAAGAACAGTGAGGAAATGATAAGTTTTGACAGTTTTCAGGGCTTGTTGAGATGTGAAAGTAAACAAAACCAAAACCATTAACAGGGCTACTTTTGACAGTTTGGTGGGCTTCCATGCCAGCAGTGATGGTGTCATGGTTAAAAGAGAAAACATTAAGACAAAAAAATTACAGAGAAGTCTATAGCTTAAACCTGATCTATTGGCAGACAAATGAGAGTCTGTATTAACTCCATTTGGTAAGTGCAGAGTTGACTTCAAATTTAAAAAAAATAAAAATCACTTTCAAAGATGCCAAGCTACTGAGAATAGCATGTTTAAAATCCCCTTGTGAAATGTTTAACACATTATTTGCCTAGTTTTTCATGTTAATTCACTCTCTTGCAAGCAAGGCAGGTCATGGCAAAACTTGAAATAAAATGCAATTCCCTCTAACATCTTTTTCCCAATAAATGTTGCATATTTTTTTGCAACATCTTCTATTCTAAGGTCAAAAGAGTAGGACACCAGAAGGAATACCGTCACAGCCCTAAGACATAGAGATCTGAGTCAAGTGTTTGTTCCAGAAAAGGCCTCAGTGTAAATCTTGGACAAGCTCTTTGATACATCTGTGCCTGAGCTGCAAAACCATGAGTAAAAGACACAAGGAGTGGGTTCTTTRTAAGTCCTGAACTCTGCAACTGGCTGTGGAAAAAGGGAATTATTCTGCTCAAGACAAATTGCTCACAAGCATTTATAGAGCAGAGTCAAGCAGTACAGCAGGTGTCTTACTCTAAAAGCAGAGATTATCACTCTCTTCCTCCCCAAGAGATACACAGACACGTGCACTTGCTCTCTTGGCAAAAGTTGCCTATGGAATTAGATCCTCCAAATTGTTCTAATGGGCTAGAAGATAAATTATTCAGGCTTTGGTGCCTACATTTAGAATTGATCTTACAGTATGATAATCAAAGTAATCCCAAACAGCCCTGGATATATGCCTGTTGGTAGAGAAAATTATTCTGAAGTTACAGCTACACACTTAAAATACTGCAAGAGAAATTGACTCATTGTTCATGATAATGGTGCTGGCGTCTTTAAGTGGGCTTTTTATTGGTTTTATTACATGGAAAATGCATCTAATTGAGGCTTCTCATAATGTATCTGATTAGGATCTACTCATCATACTTCCTCTTTTGGCTAAAARAAAAATTCTTTCTGTGTTAAGAAATACACTGATAACAGAATCCAAGTGAAGATATGACCAGTTGTTCTGCAGTTAAACTAACTCCCCTGGAGGATTTTTCTCTCCCAGTCTCTACATATTTAAACTAGAAGGGCTTTCTCAATCCCACGTGCCTGAATATGCCTCCCCCACTAAGTACAGAGTTAAAGTATACAACAAAAAAAATCAGCATCTAAGTATCAAAGGTAGTGATGCGAGCAYTATCCTGCCAATATTCTCATAATATTAGGCATGCTTAAATTACTGCTGCTTTCAGCTGAGACACACAGAGTGGGTGCAAATGGAATACAAATGTATATTGACAGGGTCAAACGAATCAAGAATCTTATGTGGAAGGGCAAGAGCAGAGGCTGCAGTGCTCCAYGGAAACTCCTGTGAATGACCTGTCCATGCAGTTATCCAGGAGGGAATGGCCACTTCTGGAAAACATCTTCAAACACGCTGGCCATTTGTGGAAAGCACCTTCCAGCAAGCAGTTGATGGCCACTGGACTCGTGAAGACCTTGCAGCCTTCCACCTGCACCACGCCACCTCCACTCCATCAGCACAACTGAATTTACAGGTGATGTCCTCTGACATGGATCAACACTCAGCACAGCTCATGTGACAAACTAGGACTGTCACCCCAGTGTAGCACAAGTTGCATTTCCCTCACTAGCCAGAGGTCTGAAATTGAACAATTATGGGGTGGTAGAAACACCCATAATTGGTGTTAATAATTCTACTCTTAAGAGTATGAAGGCTCTAGAGCTCTGCAGTGTAAAACTAAAGGATATGCAGAAACCCCATCCAAAATGGCCGTGATCTGAGCTGTGTCCTTTTAGCAAGAATTTAAAAAGAACTTAAAAAAGATCAGTTAATAAGGACCAYACTCCTGGCAGTGAAGAGAGTGGAACAATAGCACTCCCTAAACACCATTATAAAATAGGAAAGGTGATACTYCTTTATCATTATTCATTTTTCTTAAGATTAAAAAAGCTACAGGTTATTTGGTCTGCAGGTTGAAAACCAATAAAGTCAACCATTTTTYCACAAAACCTTTAATTAAACCCTCTGCCACAGAATTTTGTGGATGTCGAAATATATGCAGGCTCAAAAAGGGATTACACAAATTAAATGAGGGCAAGGTATCCCAGCATTTCCTATAAATGATATTTTACTTGAAGCCCTTGCAGGGGAAGACCTTAAACTATTAATTGGAGGAGCTGATTAAAATGTCCTATCTTGTCCCTCCTTTTTTCTTTTTTCTCTCTAAGCATCCCTGAGCAGCCATGACCAAAACCAGGGTAGCTGGCTAGATAAAACCTTTTCAACCTTATGGGCATCATATGCCAATCTCWTCAGCTCTACATATAAGCAGTAAAAATGTAAAAGCTCTATGAAAGTAGCTGTTTRGCCCTGCCATCCCATATTCTTTGCCCTTTCCTTAAAAAATAAGTATTGAATACAAAAATCTCATGTTGCAATATGGGCTTTTATGTAGAGAATCAGCAGCCAAACACCTCAAAGGATTGCAGGCCATCATCCCCAGCTGGTGTCAACAGCATGACTGATGGGTCACCACCCTGARCAACAACAGCCAAGGACCCAGCCTGACATCACACCAGGCATTTCTCCTGAATTAACATCCTGTCTGCCTCTCCTTTACAAGCCAGTGTCTTGTCAGCAGTGTAACACAGTGTGTAGCACTCAACATCATTTCGAGTGGATGTGATGTGCCATCTTCTATGAGTCTGAGCTTGGTATGCTGCATGACAGGCAAGCATGAACACAGGTAGCTGAGTGCTACAATCCCCACCTGTGTTCTGCCTGTCAGCATGACATCCATACCCTCACTGCCCTCCAACTCCATTGCCGTCTTGTCAAAGGTTAGAAGAAACACATATCAATAGCTTATGTTGTTGTTTCCCCTCCCTTTAGGATGCTTCTCTCCTACAAAGGGACTTTGTTTTAAGATATTCCACTCAATGTGTGAGCCTGACAAATACCAAGTGATTTTACCAAGCCTAAGAAGAGCTTTGAAGTCCCATTTGTAGACCATATGGGCAAAGACACATCACAAGAAGTGCATTCCTTTCCACTGTGTCAATAATGGAAACATTCAAAATGCTGCTTTTTCCGTTTTCCTGGTGAGATTTGAGCCTCGGGAACTTAAGCCTTAAGAAATTCATTATTCTTTCTCAGTTGAGTTCCACCACTAAATTGCAGTTTCAAACAACTAAAGTAAATTTGGGGGCAATTGAAGACATCAAAAGACAGAATATCATGCTGACACCCCGCTAATGGAAAAGTGAATAAAGAGTCATTCAGGTAATCCCTGCTGGTTTATGAGTAGCATTCTCCTACACATTTGCTCCTCCAAATCACAGCTATCTGTCAACTACAGTTACAGAAGAACAGAACTGCAACATTTATGAGTTAATACACCCAACCTAAAAAGTGATGATGGTTTCCTTTCATGGTCTTAAAATACATCCAAACACTTAAACATGTGCTCAGCCTCATCCTCACTCAGCAAAGCAATAAAAGCATGTGCTTAACTGCCACTGACCTTAATTAGGATTTTTTGTAGAGCACTGAGCTGCCCTGTGCCGCAAAGCTGTGTCACTGAGGATTGAAAAACTTGCAGAAATAGAACAAGTGAGAATGGCCCATTAAGGCAGCATTGCTGATAAAACATRAAGCAGAGCAAAGAATACAAAAAAATAGTGATTATCAGTCCCACAAGCATCTAAACTGGAATTCAAATTAAAGATCATGAGGAAAGCAGTGAGTTAATGACAACTTACCAAAACAGAGCAAATGCATGAGTTAGAAAAAGATAAGGGATGAATACACCACCACTACTCTTTCCAGGTTCCAGCTTAAACTGCTACCAAACTGAAAGTGTTAAAGCTTTTTCATCTCTTCCTCAAATGTAATTTCGAAATMCACCTGGGATTAATGTAATGTAATGAAAAAGACACAGTTCTAATGAGGAATACATGCATGAGGTCTGGAATCAGAACCATTAAATGAAGACAACCTTTTAACAAMGAAGCAGCAGTGGGAGAAAAGTGGGTGTGACTTGGAGTCCCTCTTCTGTTCCACCCCTACAGCAATAAATCACTTCTAAAATTATTTTGTAGCATAAACTAGGAAAAAAAAACAGTTCTGGAGCTCTATATGCAATTGTTGTCACATGTGTAGCACTAAAGACTGAAAGCAATAATAGCAAATAAAATGGTGAAGTTTGCGGGATTTATACAACATAAAMCCTGTGATTTCTGTAAAGGAGATTGCTGATGCAGAATTTTACCTGAACCATTTGGTAAGATGCTGAGAGAAACTGAGGATCATAAGCCTCAAACAGTGACTCCAGAGGCCACAGCTTAGGTCTTTGGTTTAGCACAGATTTCCTGCATTAGATAAAGTCAAGATTATTTGGTATCTTCAGTGCTTTTCTCTCCCCAGGAGGAACTGGACGTGTTTAGAGTAAGCTGTAGTGAAATAAGATTATACGAGTCCCATAAAAAACAAACAAACGGGCTCCTCACAGAATACAAAGATGACAGAGATGGCCATTCTATTTCCTATCTCTCAGAAGTTTTTTAAAACATGTTGCAACAAGTACAATCTGCAGTAAGATAAARTGAGAACCAATTTTATATTGCATGTTTAATCCATCCATAGAGGAATGTAGACAGCACAACACTGGTTGCCATAGAAACATCCATAGTGAACACAGATACTATAGTTGAAATGCAAAATTATTTCTGAATCTAAAAAAGAAAATTGCTGATATCATAAAAAAAAAAATACCAACCAGACAATAACTAAAGGTGATGCCCTCCCTCACAAAAGCTTTCAAAAAATAAGAGTCTTAACTGTATAAACTTATATAAACAAATACTCTGAACAACGAATCTCCTGCAGTGCAACGGCAGAAGATAAGTTCTGGAAGTTGAGTCAGATCACAAAAAGAGTACTTGGTTTCAGTCCCATATTTGAGGGAGGTAGTGTTTCTCCACTTGTTTGGCTTTTTACATACTGAGGCTGATTTGGAGCATCCTTTCTCAGGTCCCAAATTGTGCTGATGCATTCCATTGTGATGATGGCTAATTTTCCTAACAGAAACCTCTGCAAACATGTGATCTACAGAATAGGTTTTCTCCAATTCCCCCAGCAGTAATGCAGCTACGCCATGTTCTCTACTCCCATTCAGCTTTCTAAAGTTACTCAGCAGTGCCAGTGTCAACGAGGGTATTCATTCATACAGGGTCACTATCAAACAAGCTGCTCTCAACCCCACAGCTGGCAGCAGAGGGCTGGAAGTGAGGGTTAGTGGGAAGGCAGCACTGCAGCCCTCCCCTCCTTAGCCCCACTGCTGATATCTGCCTGAAACCTGCTCTGTCTGCCCTGTACTGACATCACCTGAGGACAGACAAATACCCTGCCTCACAGGAAACCCCTTCCTACTATTCTATCTGTCTAAACAGCACAGGGCTCTCAARCTGATTTCTGGCATGCCCAGCTCTTCTCGAGGAGTTTAAAGCCCTGCTCAGAAATTGAGCCCATCCTGAGCAGGGACAGAAAGGTTTTGGGAAGCAGTAGGACTTAGACACAGCATCTAATTTCCTGAGGTTTACATTTCAAGGGGCTGGGGAAAACAACCAAACCTGTATACCACAGCTGGCTTACAATGAGAAGTCTTTTTTAAACAGTCCCATCAATAAGCAGCTCACATGGTCATAGGAAGGATTTCTGACAGGTTCAGTATTGATTCCCTGRTCAATAACGGGCTTGTGAGCAATAATCACACCCTAATAGCCTTACATCACAAAGCTCATCTTCTTTCACTGCACTCCATCAGAAAGCTGAACAAAACACATTCTGAATCTTTTATGGATTCTTTTTAATGGATTGTTAATAATATTTGTACAAGCAAACAAAGTATTTACTACCATCTCAATTGCCTAAATTCCATGTAAGCAGTCCCTTGTAACAAAACCAGCATTACGTCTGGAATAGCATCTCTCACTTCAATAGCTCAAATGCCTTGTCAAGAAAGCTATTCTAATTGGGTAGGAGTACAAGAGAAAGCAAAGATTATTCCC
The DNA here is from genome assembly GCF_030028575.1 of Malurus melanocephalus. Classification (NCBI taxonomy): domain Eukaryota; kingdom Metazoa; phylum Chordata; class Aves; order Passeriformes; family Maluridae; genus Malurus; species Malurus melanocephalus. The sequence continues at coordinate 243,312 of NW_026623379.1, forward strand.
TTGTTTTATGTAAGCAATTTTTAATGATTGTTTATTTATATTARGCTTTGCTATGCAATAGCACATCTGAGGCTATTTATATACAATTGCTTCTATCCCAAGCCGCTTCTAAACATGGGCAGTATGCCATCAGTAATGAATGCCACCTCAAAYAATCTTTTTTTCTGCACTAGTTATCTCCAAAGGAAATATTACAGTCCCTTCTTATCAGCAACCAAATATCTGCTATGGAAGCATTTCAGAGCCTTTGGAATAAACGCRTTTAGTTAAACAGGTCTGTGATGAGCAGCTTCCCTTCACCATACGGACAGGAGCACCCACAGAATCCCCAGCTTATTTTGCTTTTTCTATTTTGTAGATCTGAGGAAATGAGCTCAAAGACTATAAMATGAAAATGAGAGTAAACATTCCCTCTGGGACTGTCCAAACAAGGAGTTTACACTAWGGGCTCCCTCCATGCCCTCCTCTGGTCATCCAAGCACTGCTGACACTTCTGAACTACAGAAGATTTCTGGACTGAATTCATCTTTTGTCAAATGCTACAGGATACAACACACAAAGACTGCAAATATTTCTTCTGACTTCTGGTCTATACCTCCAGCATTTAGACACCTAGGGTGGGATTCAGGTCACCTAACTTTTGATGTCAATGCTATTAGTGGTGTCTAGAAATCAACGTGGTTCACTATAGTCTAAACCTGCCTTTGGTCAGTTGAACAGCTCCCTGGACACCATTAACAGCATTGACCAGAACTCCCCTGACCACAAGAGCAGCACAGATGCCTAAAGTTACGGCAATTCATATCTCAGCTGCCCAGACTCTCCTTCATTTATCATAGAAAGGAAATAGGCATCTTCAAAATTCACTCCAGCCTGTTGCAGAATATGTATCCAGGACAAATGACTCCTTGGGAAACCACTCTACACCAGAGAAAAAACACCACAGACAGCAAAAAATCCCTCCTTTACCCGTTACCTAAAAGATGGTTGTCTTGTGACAGCTTGTGAAGCTTCAGCTTGTGAAGCTTTACAATGCTCCCTAAGGTAATCTGGAAATTAACTCATCTATCCTTATTAATTAGCATTACTTATTGCCTTTTTTTAATTCCTTATTATAAAAAACATGCTATCACATAGATATTAAACCCCTATGTGTGAGCAAATACACACAGAGAGCATAAAGAATTATCTCAGTTTAGCAAATCCCAGCCAATGCTCATGGAAAACATTCACATTCACTTTCATTCTTGCACTGCCCCTTAAGTTTATTATTGTTTAGTAGCTCTTCATAAAGGCACATGACTGACATGAATTTATAGATTTTTTATTACTTTGCCCCTTCAGGTCATAAATTCATGAAACAGATGTAGTTTATTGCATTTTCATGTTTGTCAGTTTTATTTACACACTCTTTCTTGCCATTAGATAGGAAAAAGCTTTTGGGTTTGTGCAGATCCTCAATCATTCTGTTCCAGGGCCTGAAATGAGACGGAAACAAAGACTTCTGGCTCATCTAAAAATAAATGGTCATCTCAAACACTTCCTCAGCACATCCTTCCACCATAAAGCACTACAACATAAATATGACTCCATAAATTATATATTTTAAGTTTTTGCACGCTCACAGCAGTTTACCAATAAACGTACTGCAATACCTGCTTAAAAAAAAGAAAGCCCTGGACATAAAATCATTGCCAATGATGATAAATGATTACAGCTTAATAAGAGTCAAGCTGACAAAGCTGAAATGTCCACAGGGTGCACTGCAATTCAAATTCCACAGGTGAAAAAAATAAAAAGCTTTCTAATAGAAATGTTCCTGCCTTCAGCAGAGAGGGAAACTAGAGAATGACTTTGTGACACCAGGCTGTCTACTAATTCTAGAATGTCCCCCTAAACAAAACACTGGAATTTCAAGCAAATTTAGTAGGTGAGAGAGTAAATGTGCTTTAGGGCAGAGATGAGTGAATGTGTCTGTGCCAGGTGGGATAGGTTGCCCTAGAGAATAAAATCAGAGACACACATGGGAGCAGGACAGAAAAGAAAGGCAAACATTGAGAAGTACAACTTTATCCAAATAAGAACAAGAAAATATTTTGGATAATGAACCATATTCTTGAGTTAACTACAAAATTAGCTTTTCTGGATAGGACAATTTAATGTAGCAATGAGACTCTGTATCAAATCTCTCAGTTAAGTTCAGGCTAAAAATCATATATGTCAATCAARGGAAAAGTCTTATTTAGAAACTCATTATGAGGCCACTTGGATTCTGCATCTATGCTGTAGAGAACCTGCTCTCAATTAATGACCTGTACCCACTTAGCACTAAATGACTGATTTTAAATTGTAAATAAGTTCTGCATAAAGAAAATGTCYCGATATTATTTCAGCCCCATTCATTCCCATTCCATCAACAATTTAACAGGCAAAACACAATCGAAGGGGCCGAAAGCTCTCATCTTCAGAAGATGAAGTGAAACATTCACTTCAGTATKATTCCTGGCCTTTCTCACTCTCCCAAGCTGGAGTAAGCTTTACCTCACAAGTAAGGGCACGAAAAGTTTGCCAGGACAAAGACACTAAGGAAAAGCCATCCAATTTTCAGTCTGTCACCTCTCTTTCCCTCGTCTCTCTGAGGATGTGACTGGCTATTAAGATGCTCTCTCACAGGAGGTCGCTACCAAAAGTACATGGCTGAGAAGGGAGGAAAGGATATTGGGATGAATAAGACTCCTCTAATGAAAGTGGAAAAATTAAGCAGAACAACATGAAGGAAAATCCTTTGAGTAAACGGTCTATACTATTTAACTCTCTAGACTCAGTGATCCAGGTGACTATTCCCTCCCATCCCTGACCTTCATCCTGACATTTGCTATCTCAGCAATTTTTGTTATTCTACAGAAATTCTGCATTTATCCCTAGTTTGAAGACTTTCTGTGTTCAGTGAACCAAGTCTCCTCTCTGCTCAATGCCTGTGATCTCTGACTTGCTTTTGGAAGGGGGAAAAAAGAATTGATGGGGGAAGGGTATACCAAGAGAATTGCAGGAGTGGAGCAAGGATTGGTACGGCATAGGCAGAGAGGGTTRCAATCACAGGGGAAACACTAGGGACTGGAAACACCTCCCTAGAGGAAAGCTCTGGAGGAAAAGGCAGCATTCTCAGACCCAGAATCTGCCTTTCCCTCACTGCAGCAACACAGGGAGGGCTGATGAAAAAATATGATGTCACTGTACCCCTTTATTTTAAGGGAAAAAGTTGCTATTGGCAAGCTGCTGTCTGGGTAATTGCTTCCTTTTTGGTCTAATGAATCTGAGATTTGTTGTCAGCCTTCCAGGGGCAGTGAAAAGCTCATCTATTTTCTCCATTTTATCTGGATAGAATGGCCATGGGATTTGCTCAGTTAGGCAGCATTAGTGTGAATGATTATGAGGAAGTGCTAAAGCGCCACCAAGACAGGCATGGCACTGTCAGAGCTGTGTATTAGCCCTCTCTAATGAAAACTATTTCTTACAAAGAATAATTTTCCTCAGTAGTGATCTTTAATATCTGTGGCTGTTGCAAGCAGCTAGAGCTAGTTTCTGAAATACTTAAAGAAATACTTCTGTCAGGACCTCAAAGGAGTTGTGCTCAAAGAATGGACACTGCTCTCACTGAGCTCACTGCTGCATCAAAGTCAGCCCTCTTCAGGCTTTCTGTGTAAAACATCTTCCTGCTCTGTCAAGCCCAAGGAAAGCACAGTCCATCTTCCCCCAACAGCTGAGTACAGTTATGTATGTTCTATCTGCTTACACAAACCCACAAATTAGAAGAGGCACAGTAGAAGAGATTGTAGAGGGAAAGTGGAAACAGACCAAAGCCAGCTAAAAATGGGAAAATTACTCTGACAAAGAGGACAAAAGGATCATAGGGAAATTTTCTTGTCTCCTACACGAGAGCAGCTCCCAGAATGCCAGGTTTATTAAAGGACACAATCTACTCATAATAAAACTTCGCTGTAAGGCAAGAAAACCAACAGCAAAGAAACAATTTCTCTCTGCAAAGCATCTGCTTGCTGACTTTATTGCTGTTGCCATCCTGAACTGCAGAATTAAATAGAGGCAATACTTGTATGAAAAGAAGGAATGCTCAGCACTGCCAATGAGAAATGGTTCCCCTCTCTTTACATCACCTTCCCAATGCTTCCCTTTGTAAAATGGTCCCTCAAAGATTCAAGCAGGAAAAGGAGATACCAACATTTCTCCAGGTGCATCTCAATGGATCAACACATTCAACAGCTCTCCACAGAAGCTATGGCAGAGGCACTCGGATGTAGGGTTAAACAGAAGAACCCTTCTGCCAACCCAAGGCATTGCCTTTTGCAGAGCAATGGCCACAGGGAAGTGGAAGGCTGCTTCAGCCCTGCAGCTGGACTGCTGACCAAAGACACTCATTCATGTCCCCAGGCTGTCAGGTTATTGACAGACTGTGTCACTGCACCCTGTGCAATATCCAGCCCCAGCCATCACACTGCACCTCCATTAATGCTCACTGCAGCCTGTTCCTGGTGGCACTGGCTAGTGGAAGGCTGACACTTGCGGGCCACAATGGCTTAACACCACTTGTCCCACAGCAGATTGATGCAAAGCCAGCCAAAGTCCTTCCAGCATAAACTAGGAGAAAAATGTAAGTCAAGCAAGAGACAGAGGCAATTTGCAGCAATTCYAGCCTCATGTGGCCCATCTGAGACACTTCAACATGTTTAGCTCTGTGGACACAATTTCTATGTGTTGCCAGATGGGCACAGTGAGGAGGAAGAATCACTTTACACATAATGCCCTGCAYCAAGACCTGCCATCCACCTTTCTGATGTCAGAGCATTTTTAACAAGGATGTTATTCACAGCTAAATTTCACACACGTGCTGCTCATGCCTTCCACCCCCATGGTGTCTTCTGTGGCAACGGCAGATGAGTTTGTGAAAGACTTTTTATGTTCACACACTTTCACACACTCTATTCTCTGCTTAGAAAAGCTGCCAGTGTGGCAGGATTAATATAGATACAGAACACAAAGTTTAGCACTCACTAGGTAGACTTTGGTCAATGAAATTCCCTTGCCTGGATATGCAGCTGCTCTGTAATGGGTATGTGATAGGATTTGAACATGCACAGAAAAGTTTATCCAATCCTAACCTGATACTGATGGTCTCTGCTGTCTGTGTAATAATAGGGTAAACCTGCAGCCAGGCAGAGCAGATGAGAAAGAAATAAACTAATTTAAGTCTGCCTGGGCTGCAGAAAACATCAGTTAAAGCCAAGTGTGATACAACAGGAGTTAAAGGAAAGGGAAAATAATTTCTACAAGAAGCAAAAGAAGAAAGGAAAAATTCACATGCACATGGTATATAATGCATATCCCTAAAAAGGTATTCACTCTCCAAATCTCTGATGTCATTTAAAGTATTCCAATTGTCTACAGGAATGAGACATAGCCAAACCCAGCTCCTACAAACAGCACTAACTTCTAAGCAACTATGCAAACATGCAGAACCTTTCCTGTATGGTTTACGTCTCCTTTTCACCCAGCGTGTAGGGGATATAGCAGCTACTGACATAGAAAAGCAAAATACAGACCCCTTAACTGTCTTCAATTAAAATTACACACAACTCATGAACTTTCTGCACATAAGCCAGAAACAAGTCAGCAGAGCATTTGCAGCAAGATCAWTGGTTTGGAAAATTTGGTCAACTCATACAATCGCACTCTGTAAATGAGAAGAGTCTGAAACAGCCAGAGTGTCTCTCCACGGGGAGAAGTGGCAGCAACACGAAGTGTAATGAAGCTAAAATAATCTAATCCCTTCTTTTTGTTTTTAAATTCCACTTTCCGAGTTTGTTCATGAAGAGTATCAATCCAAAACAGAGGCCCAATTTATAATGCTGAGTGTAAAAGCCCCAGCAGGGCTGGCTATTGATATGAGTTTTGTCTTCTGAAAGATTCYTGTGTGGATTAGCCCCAGCACTGCTATAAAATGAAAGAATAAGGCAGCTCTCTCTCTCCTCACGTTCTCTTCCCTCACTGTTTTAAAGCAGGTGTGAAAAACTGACACACATGCAAACAGCATATCTGAGCCAGCCAGGGAGAGCAGCAATGAACCTGCTTGGTGCTTTTCACCAATTGTGCCTCTAGCTGAATTATTGAATCACAGTGAGAAGAAGGGAGGAAAAGCCCACACTGCCATTTCAGGTCTCTTCTATCGTGGAGCAAAACCTTAAAGTTGAGGTCATAGTGASTAAGATGGTAACAGTGACATGTTTACAGAAATTCTGACTGTAAAAKTTTATTACCGAGATGAAACATACCGTTTATAAAGATGGATGCTAAGAAAAAAAMCTTTTCTTGCATAGGAATGTGTCCTTCTTACCCAGTGCCATACTCCCTCCCCTCTTTTTGGCCATGAGCTATTCCCAAACTTCCTCTGATTTCACAGTTCTGGCTCAGGTTCCCAGCCATTTAACCTTAGCAATGCTTTACGGTCCTAACAACACTAAGTAGTATTTTCAAAGCAACCTTTTAAAAAATAAAGGGGTGACAACAGGCACAGATTTCTTAGTTTTGAAGAAAACTTTCTGGAAGGCCTTTTTTCCTTYCTCCTGTCATTGTAAACATTTTCAGCTGGTACAGTTGTTTTTCAGATGTAGAAATGTGTTCAGATAACTGAACTGAGACAGGCTCCTCTGARAATTTTATAACCAATACTCCCACCACCACACAAATTCTTGTCATTTTTAAATACAGAATCTACCTGCACATAAATACTCCGTTTTCAAGTGTTTCAYGACTATTTACTGCTTGCTATAAAAGTGGACAGCCTCTAAAAGGCTGCTGTGCTACCCCACAGCAAGGCAGAGTCTCTCCTTGGTCCACCTGCTCTTTTTGCTGAGGGAGAGAGAAAAAAGGAAATAATCCTTCTTTCACAAAAAGAAGTGGTTTTATCCCTATCTTACTTTTCACTATTGTTGATTCTGTGTCTTATTTTACTTTCCTTCTGGAAAAAGAACAATTCAGTAAGAGAGGGCAAAGGGTACTTCATTTTGTTGCCACAAAAATGGCATTAAAAAAAAGAAAAAAACTTCCAGCAAAACTGTCAGCTCACAGAATATTGTATGGAAATAAAACAGCAACAAAATTCACCCACAATTCGAGCAGAAGTGCAGCTTTCCTCTGCACACCYAAGTTTTGCCACCTAGTGTTTCCAAGGGCACACACAAATGTCACTGAGCTGTGAACTCCAAAGGCTGCAGCTTTACATGAAAAAAGGTCCAGCAGCTGAGTGAGTCAAAGATCCTTTCACAGACTTGGAAAAGCTTTCTGGCATTCAGTAAATGCTGTGCTCTCAGAAAAATCTGATGGTATATTAGAGAAACCAGCAAACCTGAAATAACTGTGATATCCTTCAATACTTAMCATACAAATAAAAAGAATCCAGCAGATGGGGGACAAGCAGCAAGGGAAAACCCATATTACACAGACCTGATCTTCATGTGTGTGCATATGGGCAAAAGAAAAAAGATATAAATATCTGACAAGATGTTTCACAGGCATAAGTCTTGCAGCTCCATGAACTCATGAAATTCAGGTCTGGTACTGATGCTGATAAGCTTCTCTTCACTAAAGGTTTCTGTTCCAGGCCTGTATCTTTTACCTTGTCATCTAAGTCAGCAGTTCCCAGTTGTACAAATGTGCTTTCCCTGTCATCTTCTCAGYTGTTCCCCTGCCCTCTGAAAATACAACTGCCACCTCTTGGCTGTTTTGCATCYTGTCTGATTCTTTCATCCCACCTGCATCTTCTGAACAGCATCACTCAGCCACCCCTAACCTTTTCGGTAAGAACAAAAAAGGCAGAGGAGGAAAGCAAAAAAATCCAAAACTTTGCACGATATTTAATTGCCTTACTCAGTAAAAACCACRTTCACCCTTCTTCATTCTGGACAACAGCAATCCTTAAAACTCTTGATTACACCTTTTATAGCTCTTCTCAAAGGACTTGCAGCAATGGTCTGCCAAAGATGATTGTTTACTTGTTGCTATACTTCTTAAAACCCCTTCRTCCCGGTATGTGACAGTCTTCACCAAGTTATCCTCTGTGTCATACATTTAGGGAGCATTGTCTGTCAGGATTACAAAGGAAGACAATCAAAGCTGACAGCATATGTTCTCCTTAACAATATTTGTGATCARTCAAAAGGCTGACAAGCAAATGCAAAAGATTAAACTCCTGCCCTTCATAGTGATGTAAGAGACTGCTACCCATGAAATACTCATTTTGGGGAATTCAGAGGGACCAGCCCACTGCAGCTGGTCAATGGTATCTTTTGACAAAGCACTTCTCTAGAGTTCCTTGCTCTGCCCAAAAGGCCACCTGCAGACAGATGCATAAATCAACAGATCACAGCAGAGATGCTCTACCAACAGTCTGGGCATGCTTACATAGCTTGCTGTTTTGTCATTTGATGGGTGAGGGTACTCATGATGAAAATCCTCACATYCCTCTTTTCTTGCACTTCAAGCTTCTTTACTTTTAATGGTTTCATCTGAAGAGACAAATCAATCTAAGCCTGAAGGATCAACACATCCTGCGTGCTGTACCCTTCTTGATCTGTGCAATAACTCCAGCTTTTATAATTGAAAGCAGATGACCTTACTTCTATTAAAGCTCCTTTTCTATTAATTATTCATCTGTCTAAATTAGAAGTTACTCAGCTCATGCAGTAAGGCAATCACATGCCTTGTAACCCCATCTCCCCACTAAACTAATGACTCACTAATGAAGTGGGCATCTGCCATTCAGTTATAAGACTTAATAACTCGAGGTAAGCCCAAGAGGTTACCTGTCTACAGGTATTGCCTGCTCTGAAGTTCATGTCTCAGGTCCCTTAACAATTTTCACTAGCTGACAAAATTACAGTGGATGCAAAGGTTAACCCCACATCTGCAGGATGATTTCAGTATCCCAAGATGTTMTATCTTCAGGATATTATTATTGTGATTGGGTTATTCTAGTGGAAGGACTAAAGTAATTGTGGTGCATGATGGGAACAAAGGAGTGATGAACGTGTGTCATCAAACATGAGTTTTAATGTTGTGACCCTATTTCAAGTCTGGAGCTCTTATGGAAATAATGCTGCTCTGCAATCATGATCAGCATTGCATAAAAACCGCTGCACTTGCAGGATTCCTTCTACAGTACAAGAAAACTACAGGAAGAAATGTATCTTGCACAGAAAATACATCCTTATTAACCAGAAGGAACCCACGCCTGGCTCTGGTGTTTCAAAGGCACTTGCTAAATAATTAGGTGAAACTTTGTGTGATGACAGGTTTCTTTAGACCAGCCTCCTCACCGTAATAGCAGTCCCAGGTTAACATCAAAGCATATCAATAAAAGCAGGCAGTATCATTATGAGAAATCACCAAGAGGCCACCACTACTCCAAACATTCACTGAGTACAACTGCAGTTTTTTCATTACCATTGTAATCACTTATTTCCAAAAAAACTTCCCAATTACAAATGAATGACAAAAAGTCACATATACTACATGCAACATTTGTGTTCCTGCAGACATTTGGGTGAGGGAAAAGATAAAAAAATAAAGTAGAAGTGGAAGAAATGAGTAATTGGCTCTTTTGAATCCTACYCTGGTATCTTGTCTACAAGGATTTTCTGCTTTCAGAAAGCTGAAGCTTTCTCAGCATGAAACAGGCAGTGTCCACCACACCCTGAGCTGGGTAAAGATCTGCACTATACAAACTTAAGAGTGGAAGATCAACCTCTAAAATCCTTTTACCAATGAATATTAGCTATGAATAGTCCAAGATAACATTATGTTGCAGAGGTTTGCCAGCTATTAACTGGCTGCAAGCTGAATAGGAAGGAAGCTAGTTAAACTGACACAGATGATGCCAAACATTGATTTTTTCACTAAATTGTTGTCCACATAAACCCCAATATGGACATTCTTGAATTGGTTTAAAATTGACTTATAATGATTGAGCATGTGTTGACTCTCTATTGACTTGGGGTTGTGGCCACAGCAAGGAAAAAAAAAAAGAAAAGGCACTTGTGTCAGAACACAGCAACTAACAAGGTTTGAAAACTGGTCAAAGTCGAGATGTAAAACCAATTGGATGCTCACGTGCAAAAAATCCACAGATTTTATTTTGAAGAAAATTAATGGATTCATCAATTCTAGCTGAGGAGAAGTAATGTCTATTTCACCTGGACATTACTTCTCAGCTAGAGCCAAGAAGCCAAACATGTACTCTTAGCCTCAGCTACTTGCTTCATTTTGTCCATTTTATTCGGTATTTAGTGCATAATCAGTGGTCATGTTGGCAGCTAACACACTGAGATGAAGCCCAGGGCTCTGTAAAATACTCTGTTCTACCCATCCCAAGTGTTGAACCACCAGGACATGCTGATTCTGAGTTCATGTGCTCTGATCAGCAGTGGTGCTGCAATGCAGAGTGCAAGTGTATCAGAACACAACACCAAAGACACTTTACAGCTCACTCAGAGTGAGGGCAGTCATCAGAGAAGACCTGCTGACTCCTGTCAGGCCACACAGGAACCTCAGTGGCAGCACTGCATTCCAAACAATGGGTCCAGTATGGGAATGGCACCTTGGCTGSTCAGGACCCACAGGGCTACTGCTGCATCCTAGAGCAACATAAATTA
>NW_026623379.1:254233-349814 GCF_030028575.1 Malurus melanocephalus
GACCCAATCTGTGACTCTGTGGTTGTGGATCAATGTGAATTTACTAACTGATAGACATGCTCTATGCTGAAATTTATACCGAAAGGAAAAAAAAAATTCAGGTACATGCATTCTGACAATTGGTAAAGCCATTGCAAACCTRTGTCTTGACACAGGTCCAACCATTCAAGTTCGCTCATTTCTTTTTGACTTTGAAATATCCTCTATACAGATGTATTTGCCTTCACAATTGCAGATGTGAAATTAAAATCTTCTTCCCCTTCCCTGGACAATAATTTTTTTTTCCTCTATGCACAGTTTATAGAAGCTCACTCTTTGATATTTTTTTAATAACTTGTGTTGTGTCTGGCGCTTTAGGGAGTGCCTGTGACAGAAAGCACTTTATTACTTCTCTGTGTGAGTTCACTGCAGAGCACTCGCCAGGCCCTATCAGTGAAAGGACAAATCTAGGCAGCAATTTAATCAAGCAGTGATTGAAAAATTAAAGGTGGCAGTGATTAATATGGATTTAAGACTTCCTTTGTTTGAATGGGTTTTAGCTAGAGAACACGGCAGTTGGGCTTTTTTCCCCCCCCTCCTCTGAAAGAGAGAGGATGAGAAGGGAAACACAAAGGAAACCTCTTTAGGCACATCATTTCTCTCCTTTTAGTATTCAAATAAAAGCCAAGGGAAGAGGTTACACACAGTGCATATTATTATCCTTAGGTAAATAACCAAGTGTAATTTCAGCAATCACAAGAACACCTTTGTGTATAAGCAAAGTTTAAGACATAAAAACTCCATCTGGACCAGTGCCAGAGAGCAAAATTTCTGCACAAGACACGAATGAATTTTGACACTGAATCATCAGCCTGGCTTACATTTTAGTAACCATAAGCATGCCCTAAACGCACACRGGGTAAGAGGGTTTTACTTTTAAAACAGAGGAACCAAGATCTTTGAAAGCTGTTAAAAAAAAGTGAAGGAATAACCTGCTAGACAGTCACACAAAATGAATCTGAAGGTCCAGACACAGAARCAGTGTCCAGATCTGTGTTTGGTTAAAGAAGGAGGGATCTCTATAGCTACAGATACGTATTGTGATACAGASAGATACATAATGGAGAATTTGTACATGCATTCACATGCTTTGCACCTTGCAACAGCTGCARCATTAAAGGAGGTGAAACCATGGCTTCAATCAGATTTCAGATAAAGTCCTTACATGGAAAAACATCTGCATCTGTCAACTAAGCCGAGGTTATAGAGAAGCCAAAACTTTGATCGAACCATTTTGTATTGCCCCTGTTTACAAGTTACCACTGTAAATCTATAGAGTAATTTCCTATTAATCTGGCTCCAAGSTRTTGTGCCTAATTGTAAACAACTTTGTGCATGCACTTCAATTTAAACAGTTTGTAATACTTCAGATCATCTGAGAAATAGGGACAAGCCAGGATAAGAATGGAAGAATTTCTCCTGCTTAACTATGAATAAAAAAAAAAAAAAAAAACTAAGCCAAACTGACCTGAGCTGCGTAAGATACTGGCCTTAATTTCTTCCCAAGAAGAACAAGCAACCCCTCCCTAGGCATCTTTGCAAAAACATCGGACACACCTCATCTTCCATAAAGTGTTGAAAAAAATAAGTTGAAAACACCAAAAACCATAGCAAACAAAGAAGATTATTTGTGGAAAATTAACCTTGTTATAATACAAGCCTTGCCTTGTATTAAAGGATTACCAGAGCTTGTACTTCAACTAATACACTTATTTTTTCCCTTTTCTTCTTTTCATGSCTGGCCAGAGTAGGTGATTCACATTTTTCCCAGCTCTTGTCCCCATATACAGGAGAACACCATCATGAGAAGTCACTTGAGAAAAACTCCAAAGTCCATATTCAAAGCACTTAGATTAATAAAAGTTACCTACAAAATGGCTCTGGAGAAAAGTATGTTTGTTTGCAGTAATGATGATTTTTGCTAACTAACACTTATATAACAGTCTGGTTCCCAAAGGGTTCAGATAATTTAAGTATAGGGTGTCTGAAAGAGTGCTGGAAGGTGCATACCTGCTATTCCAATCCCACATGCTCCCAGGCACAAGGATAATTGCATTAGAAAGCAGCTCTGCCAAAAATGAAAATAAATAAAGCGCAATACTTTTTCTTTTTTCTGCTTACAGTTAAAAAAGGTGGTTCAATTTTTTGTACATACCCAGATCAGTAAATATAAAATAAAACAAWTTAATGAACGTTGCTTGAAAACACAGTAATGAGATACTGCCTTGTCATGTGTACACTGGAGACACCACAGAGCCAGAACCAAAGCTTTGCCAATCCATGGGCAAGAGACCTCCGAGTTTGATCAGTGTTCTTTAACCATTTTGTCAAAACTGTTAAATCAACACTTGKAACATTGAGGAGAGCTGTGAATTGAAATTCAGGAGGAACCCAGACACGGGTAAAGAACTCTCTGAGGGTGCTAGGGTTTCTCCTCGCTTCCACACCCAAGCATGCAGCGAGAGGCTGAGGCAAAACARCATCTGCTAGTGCTGCTCATGGTTACAGTTAGTCAGAACAACAACTGCAAAATTCAAGACTCAAACACAAATCTTCATCACATAAAGAATTCTGACAGAGCCTGGGACGACACAGGCCAAGGCAAACACAGTCCCTGTGCAAAGAACAATCTATAGTAGAGGAGAGAAAAGTGGTAGTAGTAATTATATATCCAGGATTCCATTTGAGCCCTTCAACCCAAGGAAGTCTCCTGGGCTTTCCAGAGTAGCCTCAGGTTTTGTGCCGTTTCAATGCTTTCCAGTTTCATAAACACCAAGAACTTCAGCTGATGCACATGGTCAGAATCTCTGAAAATCTTGGGAAATGTCTGCCTCCTAATACAGGACACTTCTGAAAATGCTGGATTGTCCCTCTCTGCATGCTAGTCTCTCCATATGCAAATTGAGAGTTAAAAATACTCTCCCACCACAAAGGATAAAAGCTTGTAGTTTACAAAGCTCTTCTCAAAGGGGAAAATAACCAACACTATGAAAAAGAGAAATCATCATCATTGGTGTTCAGATGCCTCATAGCAATACAACCCACTTTCAACATGTCTAGGAACTGGTTCTTCCTAATAAAGGTTCAAAATCATGAATGGCTAAATGACCGAGGATGCAGATTTGGTTTAGAGAGAACCACAGAYGATTACAAGGAAACCCAAGCTCTTACTACAGCCACTCCAGTGACTTAGCTTCCTTTAAAGTATGCAGCGGCAACTTGCCAGCAAGTTAGAAATTTCTTTTCGCTGCTGAATCACAAAGGCTCAGAGAATTTCTAGGACATTTAATTTCCTGGCAAATCACTTGAACCAGTTGCCTAGAGAGCATTACCTCACAACTTCTGACATGCAGTAGCTCCACTAGTCTGCTGTCACACAGAGCTACAGACCTCACATTAAAGCACTGCAGAGTATTATCCCTTTCTTTTTCTGCAGTCAACCTTTAGCTTTAATGAGATTTTTTTAGCCACTGCTTCCTCCTTCTCTTTCCACCTTTGCTTTGCAGGACAGCAAGCCCAGGCAGCACTGATTGCCTGACATAATGTTTTAGSTGTTGATCCTACTGTTCCATTACAGGGCAGAGTTTACCTTGCCCATGGTGGGTCTGCCAACCCAGCAGCAACTCCACCACTCTCCAGCACAGCCATTGCAAGAACTGATGCGTCCTTCCTGCCTTCTCTTGCTTTTCTTCCTGCTTTGCTCAAAACAAATCTCTCCCCACTGCCCAACAACCTTTCTCAGCCCCCAGGGCTCAAAGCAGGAGCCATGTAGTTCATTCCCAGCCCAGCAGCTCCCATTACTGCCCCAATAAGAAAAACTACAACTAACATATGGCATACGGTGTTACTATCACTCCCTTTCTCTCACAAAGCAGGCACCACCAGTACCAGGCTGCTGTGCTTCATCTATCATTCATCAGCTCCTTAAAGTGCAAAGCTCTCTGCTGCAGCTCTTTTCTCTGCACTAAAGTTCTCTTGGAGGGGGAAGTGTCTGCACAACCTCTGCTTGAAATATCAAGACTACAGCCAAATTTCAATGCATTTGTTGGCTTCTTCAATTCACCACAATAACAAAAGCATCAGCAGCATCCCCATAACCACAAGGTCCAGGAGGGGACAGAGCCACAGGAGGTCACAGGGATATTAGGCCAAGCTCCTCCATAGAAAAGCTGTGGGTCTACTGCCTGCCACTTAATTCTACAAAAAACCCCAAATCCTTCATAAAAGCCCTAAGCCTCAAAGTCTTTGCTTTGTAAAGTCAAGATATGCAGGGCAAAGGAGAGAGCAATGCACTCTGAGCAGCACACTGTGTTTTCCCGAAGGCTCCAATGAAACAATGGCATCATGCAGAGTTACTGCACAACAGTCCTGCACACGTAAAGATCCTCATGACCTTTGAACTATTTTTAGCCTTTTGTAAAGTCTCAGATTGSTTTTGGACACTTGCTAACTGCTGTTTTCTACCTGCCTGTTTCTCCCCAGCCAAACAGCACACGATCTTCATGTCTACCCCTCACACACACAGTCTTCCCATTCTATTCAAATGCAAAAGCCTGGAGCTTCTGCCCGTTCTTCATTCAACCACCCTTTCACATCTCTTCTTCAAATACATTTTCTCCCAAAGCCCTCTGTATTCCATCCCTCTCCTCCCAGCTGTTGCAGAAGATTTTAGGTTGTGGGGTGATGAGAAAAGAGCAGCTTTGCTAAGTCCTCTCCAACACCAATATCACACCTTTAAATTTCCATCACTCCAGGATGAGCATGTATTATATTAAACTATTTATTCACCGTAAGACCACATGTGTTACCAGCTGTTGTCAGAAAGCCATACCTGGCCAGGATCTCTGTTCTGTGGTACACAGCAGGACAGACAGTGGTTAATACAGCAGCTCTTTCAGCCACTAAAATCGGGAAGCAGCAGCACCGCTCTGTAAACATAAAACCACACAGGCTCTGGCTTTTTTGCCACCTTGTTGCAGAGGCAGGGTCAAGTTAAAGGAGACTCCGCTGGAGATCCACGGATCAGAGAGCACCAGCAGTTGAGAGAGTGAAGGTATAACCAGACAAAGAACCCCATAAAACACACCAGTGCTTCTACTCCTTCCCCATTCAAGCAGTAATGACTAGAAACTGGTGTGCTTTCGGCAGTGCAAACCTCCAGATTATTCTTTTCCAGTRTCTTAATCTGCCCTGGTTCAACCTCCCCTCACCCTTTCCTTTTTAATTGTAAAGCTGGGTCACTTTGGCTCACACTTGGCTTTAATATTGATGGGTTTGTTGATGCCAGCTGAGAGCAAGAAGCAAGGCTCTTCCCAAGCTAAGGCAATTTCTCTGTTTGTGCCTCCTGTTATRCAGCCCATTTCTCATTTTCCCTGCAGGAACTGTAAGAAATGTTCACACAACAACAGGGTGGGATAAAAATCAACACGAAAAAGTAACACGACATCTATTTCTACACTAATGAAACAATTACTAACTAATAGCAACCAAGCAAACCAAGCAGGGCACAAACATGGGGAAACATTTTCTAATAAAGCTCCCTGTTCACTCAAGTGGCAAAAAGATGTGTGGCCTCAGAAGGGTAAAACAAACACTTAAAGCAGGTTGTAAAAGGTCTCACCAGTTTACATGATTTTGCCTTTGTCCTGATTCTTCTACTTCAGGCTGTGGTCACAGTTCAGTTTTACATACAGAACGCAAGGGCTTACTGCCTTCTTCCCTCCTCAGCAAATGAACAAATTCAAGCGAGAGAGTCCAGACAAGAGCCTAACAAACAGCCAAGCTCTGTTAGAGGGTGGAGAGAGGCCCTTCAGCCGCTCATAGTGAGCTCACAATGAGCTCTGATGGGACACAGCTGCCCCAAGGCACAGGTGCTGCAGGGTTGTGCTAATCCTGAGAGGAGAGTTTTGCGTCTTTGTCTAAGCCATACAAGTTTCGAGAAGGAACCTCAAGTGAAAACTCCACTTGACAAGACATTTCAAAAACAATGAACTCATGTAAATTACCACAAGTGAACAAGACAAGAGGAAATGGCCTCAAATAGCACCAGGGGAGGTTTAGATTGGACACTGGGAAAAATTTCTTCACTGAAAAAGTTATTGAGCACAGGAATAGGCTGGCCAGGGAGGTAGCTGCGTCACCATCCCTGGAGGTATTTATAGGACTTGGTGCTTAGGGATGTGGTTTAGTGGTGGACTTCATGTCTAAAAGGTGTTTTCCACCCTAAATGATTCTGTGATAGTCCTATACTCTTGCATGAGGCACAGCAGTATTTGAGAGGCTGGCTCTATTGCACAGAGATATTCCAAGCATGGCAAGGGGCAGGTGGGAAAAGTTTGACCCTTTGGACGCACTGAGCTCTGCTCAATAGTGAGCATGCAGAAAAGCTTATTTCTTTGATGCCAGCCAGCCTGCACTTGAAAGATGGAGAAGCCACCTAGAAAGGACCATAGGAAAGAAAAAGTATATTGCTTTACAGGCATATGGTCTGAGCCTGGAACTGAGTCTAGGCTGAGCATATGGTCTCCATTACATATGTAAGAACCTAGAGGGAGAAAGGTGATTTAAGCCAGACTAAGAATACTTCAGTGCCACTGACTGATTTTGTGCCACGTGAAGGAAGAGTTCATTTTAGGCAATTATCTCATGTGCTCCCTACCAACTGCTCTTCTCAGCGATTATGGGCTACAGTCCATACTAATAAAGACAATGAAAGTGATCTGGACTCTGGAATGATTCCAGGAATAAATTCGCACCTCCTCAAAAGGCTGGAACAATSTAGCAAAGAATGGTATCACACAGCACATATGGCATGCCAGGAAGGGAGAGCTGGAGTCAATCTATTTCATCACCTATGAAGGATAAAAGAAAAGGAGTAAGAAGAAGGAACAGTTTGTTAAAAATATACAAAAAAAAATTCACATTGTTTAGGATAGTCTGTTTGGCAGTGCAGCTGCAAGATGTGTCTTTGCATCTCTTCTTTCCCTAAAAAGGGGATCAATTTTTGACAGTAAGAAGTCACCAGTTCCTTCAAGCATAGGCTGAAATAGCGATACTTGCCTCATTCTTAGGAAGAGTTTTATTTCTATTGCTAATGGACGCTAAGTTATACATCCATCTACACAATCTACACACTGCTTCTCAATTCTGATCAGAATTCTTAAGATCAGACAGGCTCCACATCCCTGTGGTTGTTTTTRTCTCTACCAGGCTTTAAGAAAGTTACAATGGCTTTGGCTCTGCCTGAGCATGTATGTGCAAATGAAAACAAGAGGAGATGATACATCTGAAACAGGAAAACCTGTTACAA
Organism: Malurus melanocephalus; assembly: GCF_030028575.1. Lineage (NCBI taxonomy): Eukaryota > Metazoa > Chordata > Aves > Passeriformes > Maluridae > Malurus > Malurus melanocephalus. The sequence goes on from NW_026623379.1 coordinate 261,582, forward strand.
AAGATGCATTAACTTGCTTTGCAGCAAATTGGCCGATTTCCTTTTCCATCATATCTGAACTCTGTAATGCCAGGAGAACAGCAAGAGCACACAGAGACCATACCAGGCGTAGATGCAGGAGGAAATCAATGCCCACGTTGTGCCCTGGCCAGCCACGAGGARCCACGAGAGGCGATGCGGCAGCCAGCGGGTGAGTGCCTGCAGGGCTCCGGAATCAGCGCTCACCTTGGAGCAGAGCTCACTTCCACCAGCTGCTCTGCAATCATGGGACATCTTGCTCAGATTTGCTTTCCTGAGCTATTCTGTGCCCTTACATGGCCAGTCATCAGAATTTAATTATTATATATATATATATATATATATATATAAAACTCCCATTCCTAAAGCCCTGCAGTCATGAGGAAAACAAGGTTTAGGATCTGAGCTTCATCCAAATTTAACGTGTTCTGAAGAGGGGCCCTAGCAAAGGCCCCTTGTTAGTGCAAAGCATCAGCTTTGTTTCACTGCTTTCCCTTTGCATTTCCAGCTTTACATAAAGGTGCTTCAGTGGAAACTGTACTCTAGTACTCCTGAGTCTCAACACAGAAAATTCAGTGCTTCATAATTCATGTGCCTTTTTCCCAGAATCCCCCATCTCTGTTTTTCTTTAAAAAAAAAACTATCATGGAAAAGGAATGCATTTAATTGGATCATGCATAGCTCTGTCAGGTTGGAGCTAAGTCCTAAGGGAGAATAGCTTGCTCATTTTTTTGTTGAGTGTAAGTTACATTAAATATGCTAGACCTGTGCAGGTTTCTGCTAAGATGCCTCTGTAAAACTGAAATTCACTTGTCTTTTGAATGGCTGGAAATGTTCATGAAGCATAAATCATCTCCCTTCCTCACTGACCCCACAAACCTCATATACTGTATAAACATATGGACATTAAAATTATATGTAACTTTTAAAGGAAGTGGTATCTGCCTTTGAGACATTGGACAGGTAAATTATAGACTCACAGACTAAGGAAAAGATCTGGGGACCATTAGTTATATGGTGCAATGAACATCAAAACMAGAATAAATTAAAACTGAGTTAATTTTAAAAACTGGATGCTGTCCAATTTCTCTGCAAGAAAGTCAAATAGAGTAAGGGCACTGGAACAGTGTCCCAGTGGGAACCTAAAGCAGAAGAGGTTGGACATAGAATCTACATTTAGTTTATTATTTTGTTGGTACTTACACTGTCAATCTAACTTGGCTTTCTGCCTCCTCATATTAAAACAGAACAGCTTTACAACCCTAGTGCTTCACCCAGTCCCTAGGGATCCCTTGGGAACATTTACACCCTCCTGAGATCTAAAAGAACACAGAGATTTAGGACATGCAGCTTTTAGAGGTGACTAAGTTACAAAAAAAGAGAATACTGATCTTGTCTTTTGCTAAACTCTTTAACATTTCCAAGCTAATGCAGAAACTAATAGCTGTATTGAATGTGGGTGCTGAAGCAAATGGGATGGCATTTGGTTTGGGGCAACCTGCTCCTGGGATGCTCACTGCAGGCATTGAGCTGCTGGGGCTTGACTGTCCTTGAGCACTGAACACCATTTTGAATTTCTCTGTCCCCACAGGATTTGCTTGATACTTAACCCTGCACACTCATATTAATTTTGCTGATTTTTGGGCTTGAGTTGCTGGGGGAATTACTGAGCATAAGGTCAAAGCTGTTTCACATTTTGCAGTATAAGGAGCWTTATCCCTTTCCACCTTGCCCTTTCGTACTGCCATGCGGCAGAAGGCAGGGATGGAGATAAGGATTAACTTTATTTAATGTGATATTTAATGTGTGAAAAGGTCCCAAACCTTCTTTTTAAAGACAGTTCTGCAAAACAGACCAAAGGACTTTTAAAATGAAAAAGTCAGGCTTTGTTAAAAATATAAAATAGAATAGTTAACATTTAAACTAAAGAAAAAAATTTAAAAAAAAGACTACTGCAGAAGGAAGATAAATGAAAATGGGTTAAAACCAACACTCTCGTCACCCATAATCTCCCTGCAAGCAGGTCCTTGTYCTCAAGCTTTATTCCTGCCATCAGTCACTTTCTGCAGCAGTGCCCACTTTGTAAGAAGTCCTTAAGGAACATAGTCTTTAGGAAGTTTTCTCTGTCCCCTGAGCTACTACTCTCAGCTTCCATGCAATGCCTCACCCATCTCCCACACTCAATGTCTTTTAAAGTCCCTTCCCTTGCTCCTTCTCATTCAAACAACTGCCAAAAATCTGCTATGCAGCGGATAGCATTAAGGGGTGGGTTTTTTTGCAAGTAGAAATAAAGTGAAAATCCAAATAAATGTCATCCATGGAATCTGAACTTACCATCATCTGACACCTTCATTTTTGATGATGCTTTATAGCCTATGACAACTGTATTCCTCAGTGATCATTGCTTGGGTCTCTTCCCCATGACCTTCTCCTCTAGTTTAATAACTACAATTTATGGCAGAAATAGGTTGTGCTGCTGGCAACCAACATGGAAACTTAGAAGCCCAGTGCTGAACCCTACTGCCAGATATCCTGTCCAAGGGTTGCTGATGGACTCTGCAAACTACCTCTGTCCAGCAGACAGAGATCACAGACTGTGATGATCACAGCCAGTGCAATTTCATGGGACTCAAAATGCAACCTCACATCAAAACCTTTCTCTTCTTACAAGGCCAAGGAGGAGACAGGAACAAACTGCCTTTGCTGTGTGYCTCACCATGCAAGAAGTATTAAATGAAGCAATAAAAAATAGCTGAGAAGCCTTTTCTGGGAAAATGATGTCATTGCTGCAATGTGATTGCTTTTACAAGCTACATGGCACCTTAGATTGAAAAAAAGCATTTAAGCAGGGACAAGGATCTGGACCAAAGTGGTAAGAGAAACAAGTGAGAATGCTTAAACTGCAGCAGTATCTTTATTCTGAAATGCAGGGGAGAAGGAGAACTGTCAGGCACAATGGTAGGCTCAGGGACACCAGGAAACCCTACTGTCTGACCAGGTGAGAAAATCTGTTTACTTTAGATATTATATTTTCTTTGTGTTAGATTGGTATGTAATACTCTGGGTACGTTAGCATATATAATCCAAAACCACTTTTCTCCTCATCTGCAGATTCACTGAAGCTTGTAAAGGATTCCATAAAAGTAATTTTAAATATTCATGCAGTGTTCATCAACCGTGTGTCCCAGTAAACCTACAAGGACAACCCTGGGCTTTCTAGGCAGCTCATTTTCAAAAACAGTACTCTTGCATGCAAGCATTTGCCTGTGTGCTGCAATGACAGTATATGCTGCTGCTTGCAACACTAAACATCATTCAAAGGAATAATCTTCATGCTGTTAACCCAATGGCACACATTGTGAACACCTTATCCCTTCTCCTGGAGCCAAGTGGGAAACAGACCTCTGTTATCCTCTTCCCTGAAGTGTCTTCTCAAACAGCATCATTTTARCACCATCTCCCACTTCTGTGCATCACATCCAAAAAATACCCTGCAAAGATATTCCCTGACTCCTAAYGAGACTTATTTTGTCAAGTCTTCATTTTCTGCAGAGAGCTGGAAATGTCAACATTGTCCTGCCTCTTATCTCTACTGCCTTGCTGTAGAGAGAAAAGTATCTCCCTTGTGGACAGAATTACATATTCTCAGCCTGACAGTAACAGATATCACTGTGCTGCACTGAGTAAATTACATCAACTTGAACCASACTAGAGATGTATCCTGAAATATGAAAAAAGGCAGCCATATCTTTAGAYTTTCTTCAAACCCCATTTTCCCTACATCACAGTAGGAACACACAGGAAGCAGACAGAAAATTCAACAGGATGTCAACTAGGAACYGTGATTTGGATCTTCTGCTTTACATTTTACCTGCTACAAGGTAATGGCTATCCAGAAACTACTTCAGCCCAAAGATTCACAGTCTTATGTGTCTGGGGTTTAAAATTTTAATTTTACTTTGACATGTCTTTGCCATTTTGCTGCTGATTTTTTTCCACCAGGTTTGGTCATTCTCTGTGGCCCAATCTGAAGCCCATTGGTCTGTCTGATGATATCAGAARGCTCTGTTATTTACTGTCCACCCAAGGTAATACATAGAAACATTTTACTGCACTGTCTGTCCACAAAATACAAACAAGAAAAATCTAGCAACCTTATCACTCTATAAAAGTACACAAAACTTCTCCAACTCTACARAAGTCAATTTTTCTCAATTTCTGTTGTTAATATCAGATAATTCTTGTTCTTCATAAAGATTTGATAATAAAACCAACAACTTATCAGATAAAAACAAACATTGAGAAAAAGAAACATTTAAAATTGAGAGAAACTGCTACCAGCAAGGTTTCAGAAACTACCTCTTTGGTCTCAGCCTCTCTTGTTCTACCCTCCTCAGTCTCAAATAGTGARATTTAAAGATGCATTTGGCATTAACTGCTCCTTCAGGTCTTATCTGCAGATGAAAATGTCCTCGAGACAGATATTACCAATGTTTAATTCACTATTGAAGAAAAGCATTCACTTATTTTGTGACTCTTCAAAAGTGTGTGGCTAAGGCCTCTCATTTCCAACAGCTCAAGTTAAAAACAGCAAGTGCACAGTTCTCTCTGCATCTACAAAAATACTTGTCTTGTCCAAGCACAGAAAATAATGTCCTTCCTCTCCTCACTAGCCCCATACCAGCAGAAGAACAGAGAAAAAAACTTCTGAAAGAGTGTTTACACATTCAATCAAAATGAATAACCAGTCTCATTATGGTAAGGAACATTAATGTCAAGGGCCATTCTGTCTAAATATTCTGGTTCTAAAAAAATCACATTTGATTTAATAAGCATTGCTTCAGTACAAAGGACTGTGAGGGGTCAGCCAAGCACACTCCTAAGCAAAGTATAAATGGTCTGGATAAAKGAGATTAAAGTTTACTCTTAAAGCAAGCAAAGGAGTTAAGACACCATCACTGTCCAACTTGAKTCCATCTTTCATCAAATACAAAGAACTTCATCTCAAGCACAGGATATTTTGTAGCACTTCAAGATTTTTTTTTTTTTTATTACTTGAAAAGACAATACTTAAGGGTTTTTAGTCTGGTTACAATAGCAGTTGTTCCAATGACCAGAAGCTTCAATTAATCAATTTTCTTAATGACCCATTTCTTTCCAGCATAGCACACTGGGCCTGGTACTCATCCCTGCTACATTACTGAAACTGATGTGGAAAAAAAAGGAGTAATTAAAATTTATGCAAAATATTACAATGGAAGAAGAAAAAAACACATGCTTCCCATTTTTTATTCCTCCCCCAATACCGAATTTTAAATTTGCCTGATTGCTTTGTTTTACAGCCTTATCACCGATGAGTCTGGGCCTGCACWGATCTGGCAATAATGCTAATGAATTAGCAGTCTATGCCTGTACCAAACTGGAGCTGAGAGGTGGGGTGCAGAGAAATAAAATAAAGCTGTTCTGGGATATTTTTCAATAATACAGTATTGTAGCAGCAAGGAAAACTTCTCTGAGATGTAGTAGACTGATTTACCAAATAAATATTTTTGGAAACAAATTGTAATACTCCTTTTGCAAACTCCAGCCACAGCCAACCCACATCTCCGGGATCTGTGATGAGGCATCTGTGTGCTTGTGGCTACATGAACTGTCCCCAAACTGTGGTTCACAAACAGGAATCAGGATGACCATCTTTTCCTCTCGAGAAGACTGAATATTGCCTGAACAACTCCTAACCATCTGCCTCTGCACAGGGCCTGATATGGAGTCAAAAGCYATTTGCAGTCACTGCTGCTGTCACTGCCACATGGCACCCCATAATCTCTGCTTTTGGTATCCCAGCAAGCTCAGTATGCAAAACCCCAGGCTATATTGTTAGTACAGTGAGATGCAATAAGAGGATATTAAAGATTATGAAAGGATATTGCAGCAGCAGCTCCTGACCCTCGAAAGGCAGAATTAAGTTTGAGAAGAAGGTTGGTTATGTTGACTGGGATGACAGCAGGATGGAGAGAGCTACTGCACGCTGAAGTAGCTGCTCAGGCAAGTGTGCTACAGAAAAATGAGTGTACTGTGATGGGGCATAGACAAGGCCTGAATAGGAAAAGTCCYAGAATTTACAGTAAAAGCAGCCGATTCCTCTGCTGCTCTGAAAAGTCTTTGTTCGCTCTYCAGCACCAGGAGGACAAGTCTGTAGTTGTACAAAATAGGATGTCAATGTCCTCTGGAAGCTCACTTGCCCAGATTCTTACTCATCTATGATTAACCAGYTCAGCAGCAGCAAGCCAATGCCTRCACTCTGCAATGGGTTTAGCAGACAATTGATTGATCGTGAGTTGTCACCCAGTGATACTAAGCAGACCTAAAACAACTCAGTGCCTTCTTTAAGAGAGCAGGGGTTTTATACACTCTTGATTTGCCAACAAGGACATTCCACCAAGATTAGCAGCAAAGACTGCACTCTTCACAAGTCAAAACTTTTGTAGTCCTTGGCCCCAGGACAACAATATTTGCAGATTTGCAACTCCCTTTCCATGTATGCAATCAAACCCAAGTATGTACAGCCCTGATCTMTGAAAAACTACTCTTTTTAGTAGTTACAGTGTGGAAAATCCATATCTGCAACAAAAATAAACCAAAAAAAGTACCGTTGCTCCACTCCCATCAGAACTGCTGTGGAAAAATGTCCAAGAGCACATAGTTACAATACAACTGAATGCATAATGTCAGATAATGACCTCTCTGCTTGTGAGTTATTTATATGTAAAGTTGCCACAGTAAAGCACTACATTATTTCTGCTCTATTTCAGCATTCACCAGCTAATGCAGGGGTGACAGCACCAGAACAAATACCTGGAAAGAGCAGGACTGAGGGAGGCAAAGTTTGTATCACTTGGAGCTTTGAGAAAAGCCTTTGCCTCAGCCTAAACACAAGTGAACCAGGGCTGAATTATGACACTGTGTACAAGTCCTTAGAAATTAAATGGTTCTGCCACAAAGATTTGGTTGGTCAGATGATTTCAAGCTTTGAAGGGGCATGTTATGTAAGAGCATAACTGTCCATCGATTTTAGGAAAATATTATAGGATGAAACAGAACAAATAATACAAACCCTTTGGGCTGAAAGTTTTCAGGGAACACTGGGTTTCAATTTGGTCATATTCATRTCCTTTAGAAACATTCCATTCAACYTGGAAACCTCTCTAAGCAGTACCTGCTACCACTGATAAAGGGGAATGTATTCACTACCCTTTAAATAAAAAAGGCCWTTTTTTTTTACCCTTCTTGAATGCTTTTCCTGTGTTGTCATTACAATGTGAAAGCACAACAGCTTTCCTACTGTAAAGCTGCTCACTATTGTCTGTATCTTTTAGGGAAGAGAGAACTGATACAAAAATACAGTGAATRCACAGGAAACTCCATGTCAGGCTCCTGTAGAGTAATTAGGCACATACTGATAGGAGATAACACTAAATGGGAGTGCTTTATAAAATGTAATGTAATAGTAGCAGATTAAATACAGGAACTGCTTATTATAAAATCTGCGTTTTTTTCTCCCCTAATAAAGAAATACTGCATTGTCTCTCTCTTCCAAATGAAACCGGCACGACAGAATTCCCCTTTTTAAAAGGATTTTTTTCCCCATTTTTCTAATGGGTGTCCTTGAAATGTTGCAGAGGCAAACAACAGCASCACTAAAATGATCACTTGGCAGCTTGCTGATGTTTGCTGAATCTCTCTCTCTGAGCCAGCTCCTGCTTTYTCTTCTCCCTCTTACAGTGATCTCATACAACATAGCTATATCTCAGAGACTGACGTGAAACTGCAGTTCCAAAGGTTTTTCTTCCCTCAAGACAAAGAGAGTTATTTGCTTGAGAAAAAATTAAATACTCCGCCCAGCTTAACTCTACTGCAGCCACCTTCACAGGTGTGAAAGCAAGTGCACTTGCATATTAGAGGGTTAGGAAACTCCACCTCTGTTTCACCTCTGTAGAGCGAAGTCTAGGATTCAAATGTTCCAGAAATCCAAAGTTCTCCTCTCTCATTTGCACTGCACAAGCTCTGATAATGTAAAGTCAGAGGGACAAATCACTTGTATTCCTTAAAAGAAATAAGCACAAAAGCTTTTGCTTTATTTCCTTTACAGTCACTGTGGTTAGACCTTAAACTGATGCACTCTTATTGCTTACAGGTATTTATCAGTGCCTTTTGCCCCTGAAAAKATGTTAATCTGCTTATACTATGTATCTGCTTCCTGAATTACACTGAGCTTACAACAAAACCAAATTTCCTYGACTCTTTGCAATTCACCTGTAAGCACTAACTGACCAAGCCAAAACATTGCTGGAAAATCTGTCTATCAAACATCATAACTTTTCTATTTGCCAAGTTCCATCCTCCTAGTGGATAACAGAAAACACAGCTTCACTTTTCASAAACCAGCCAGCCACCATGGCATGGACTGGTCCTTACAATTTATTCCTWGACCCACCAGATACATGGGCAGCAAAGAGAACAGGGAACCCACATCAGTGACTTTCTCTAGATTTCACCAGTGTAGCTTTCCACACCATCAGGCTTATTTCTTCACATTTCCACTGTCAGAGAGGCAATGCAGACGCTAAAACAGAAATGGTGGTCCTGAGGCATGATCTGAACATGTGACAGTGGCACAATATACAAGTTTTATTTGCCCTTGTTAAGGATGACACACATAACTTGGTATGGATATAAAACTTTAGCCAATTACACTCATAGCCATAAACTTTTGCTAATAAAAGCCTTCTACGCTAGATCGTCAAATATCTTCACTTTCTCYAATTATACAGAAATACAGTAATGATGAGCAGGTAGAATCAGACATTAGGCTAGGCCAGTAYGAGATGTTTCTAACTGCGGTACATCACAAGATATAAACCTGTCCAAATATGACTGGCAGTAATTTAGGAAGGTTTAAAACTTATCATGGGCCGACAGATCTATGATTATCACAGAGGAGTTATTGCCTGCTGTGTAATTAGTTTGTTTTCACCGAGCTAGCCCATGGCTTACAGGCATTTTCGCTGTGTTGTAAAACACCCTGGAGAAGGAGGACTACTCCAGACGGAAAAGCAATCTCCATTGCAACACACGGGCCAGAAGAGCTTCGTTAGCCCTCAGTGCCCAATGCCTTTGGAGCTGAAGAGCCTGGTTTACATCCTGCTGCCTCCACTTGGTGCTGTATGTGCACAGCTGGCTAATGACCATGTTGTATTATGTATAAAACCATTTACTGTGATATGCTCGTGCTGTTAATATGCTGTAGAGTATTTTTGCTTTGTTTAAGGGGCAACTCTGGGAAACATTAATGCCGGATGCTACAAAAACAAGGATAATTCCAGCCCAGACTGCAAGAAGAAATCMACAAAGCGGCCAAACATTTCCATCTGCTCAGTGAACAAAGAGGCTACCACGCCTCAATTTATGCCTTCTGCTGTCAGCAGAGTAAGGAACCTTCCTTGCATTAGTAGGAGCTGCGTTGCAGAATGCTGCTTAGCTGGGCTCCCCTGTAGTGGCCTCCATGCTTCTTGTCCCTCAGCCTGTGCAGGAGGCTTTTAGGGTGCTTTGATTCATTCCAGCCCCTGTGCAACTTGCCTCAGAGAAGGAGCTGAATACAAGAAGCTCCCTGCTACACCAAAAGAAACCAGTCATCAGAAGGTATGAATTAGGTTTTGAGGGTTTGGTGCTGACCAGCAACTTATCACAGACTGCTTGAAAGTATAAAACAGCAAAAAAACCTTTGTTTCAGCCTGTCCTACACACTTAGTCCCTGGAATCTTCATGTTCTAAGAGGATGTCTGCTCTGCATAAAATCAATTATGTGCAGAATGTAATGTAAGCCTGTTACCTTTTTACTGCAACTTGTAATTACATCCAACTGTTTTCCTCTCATTTTACTGCTTTTGTACTTTCACTGCTGCATCTCTAGAGTGGCTTGAAGAACCTGATAGAGATATCAAAGTATTAAAAAGCACCACAAAGTCATCTTAGGGAAGGCTTCTAGTGACCTTATTCCTCAAGATTAAAAAAAAAAAAAAAAAAAAAAAAAAAAAAAAAAAGAAAAAAAAAAAAAAAAGGGATATGTGGATCTACCAGCACACAGATGCAATGCAGCAATGCAGACTTTTTTGCTCACAGTTAACATCTGACTGGGAGTTCCAGGCCATTGCACTGTCAGTATCAAGCAACACAGAACAAACTGCACTTGGTAGAATTTCCCATCTATTTCCTTACCTTCCCCTCATCCAGATAATTTCTCAGCAGCATTGTTTCCCAGGATGACGGGAGTGATGGGGGAGCTCTAGCTCTCTGGAGTGGCCAATCTGCCACATCACTGATACCAGAAAGATGACTGAGCCCACCTCACTGTTTTCTAAGTACAAAGTGTTTCTAAACTGCCTCAGCTGCTGCTGAGGGATACTGGAACTTGCACCACAATGTGGAAATGCACTGGGTGACTAACACCAAGGCTTAGTTTGTGTGAAATGCTTAAGTCCCTTATTCACATTTTAATGAACATGAGATGCCCAGATACTGTCAGATGCCCAGGTACTCCCCAGCCTTCTCACCCCTTGCTATCCTGCATCCTCAATGTCATTGGAAGAACAGATAAGGTCAATGATTGACTGCAACAATCACAAAATGTTCACGGTTGGAATGGACCTTAAAGRTCATTCAGKTACAACTCCCTTGCTRTGGGCAGGACACCTCCCACTAGACCAGGCTGCCCAAGGCCTTATCCAGTCTGGTCTTGAACATTGCCAATGATGGGGCATCCGTAACCTCCCTAGGCAACCTCTTCCAGTGCCTCACCAYCCTCGTAATCAAGATTTTTTTTCATGATATCTAGCCTAAATTTCCCTGTTTCAGTCTGAACCCATTCCTCCTTGTCCTGTCACTACAGTTCCTGACAAAGAATCCCTCTCCAGCTTCCTTGCAGGCCCACTTTCAGATACTGGAATGTTGCTGTGAAGTCCTCACACAACCTTCTCCAGGCTGAAGAGATTCACCTTCCTCAGGAATGGCCTCACATGGAGGCCATTCAACAGTTTCAGCTCATCCAGAGGGGAGCCACCTATGAGTGCTTCTGCAGATATATACATATATATAAATATAAAAAAAAATAGAGAGGCAGATATAGACATACACCTTCATGTCCATGGATCTGTGCTGCCTTCCAGGTACCTGTTCTGCTTAGATTAATTAGTTCGATATTTTTTTTCTGTTGGCTTGGGCTGCTGATAGATCCACTTTGTTCTTGAAAATTATAAAAATGATACTCCCCTGCTATAGTTCTGCAGAAGCAGGAGCGGGTTTAGAATTCCAGAGAATGTAGTGGGAGATACAGCACACTGCAGCCTGAATCACTGGTTTACAGGTCTGCCACAAAGGCGACTTTCTCAGGAAGCTACAGAGAAAGAATGTCTGTCTTGTGCTAATCCTTATCAGGGGAAGACAGGCTTAAAAGTGTTTGTTTATAACAGTGYTCAAGTTTGCTGAAGTATTTTAATAAGTAGCTAAAAACAAGAGGCTGTCAAAAATCTAGTTTTCCTTTGATGGAGGAAGGAGGAGAAAATCTAAATTAAAATAGGTATGTTTTCATACACAGTATATAACACAGTGTGAAGAGCTGTGGTATTTTTCTACGAACAATATTCACAGAAACAGGCAACACTTTATATGTTACTCTGCCTCTGATGGTAGGGGAAGCTTGTTATAATTTTTTTAGTATTGTGAGGAGTTTTCCTGTGGTGTTTTTTCCTCACTCACTGATCYTAACCTAGGTAACAATCTCTATGCACCCATAATCAGGGCACAAAYAGCATTAATGGGCAAAACAATTTAACAGACAACAAGTAAAATCTAGAGGGTGGATACAGCATTTGTTTTTCATGTGTGTTTTATCTCTCATCATGTATCTCTCATCATACTTATATACACTGCATGCTAACATGTACTTTTAGGCTGTGACAAKTCATCCCTAAAGAAATCAAGATCAATGCTTCAGTTAAAAGTAAACTTATTGCTAGGCTTTTTAGGAGAGTCTAAAGCCATTTTTCTTTGWAATATTTTATTTATGGAGGTGTTCTGGTGATGCAGTTTGATTTTCTTGGCTCMATATTTTCCTATCTCACCTATCTGAAAGTGGACATTGCTAGTGCATTGTTTAATGAACTGAAAGTACCTCTAGTTACACTGCTGTTTAACCAACCACTTATCCTTATTCCTACTGATGATCCCCAAAGGTCCCCATAGTAATTCAGAAAATAGCACTGTTATACTGACATTGCCCTCACTGGGTTCTTTCCTCTCTCTTCCACAAGCCATTAACAAATGCCAATTGCAAGGTCTATACAGAAGCCAGAATCCAGACTAGGTGTGCCTTCTAGGTCTAGGTCTGGCACCAGACTGAAGTGAAAGCTTTTCTAGAAACAATATTGAGGATCTACTCAGCGCTAGAGTAAGTAACTGATAAAACACAAGATTGTTCATTCCAGTATTTTGAGCTTTTCCCTTTATGTTAAATGGTAACATAAAGACAATCAACATAAAATTTATGGGGCAGTTACCAGCCACTTGGTTTTCTATGTACATACTGTAGATTCAGAATGGTTTTGACAGCAATGGCTGTTACTGCTTGAGAGAAACCGCAAGCACCAGGATTATGACACTCTGCAGTGCCCAATGCCRATTATTGCACAAGTGAGACAGCTTTTCCACCACACATGAAGTATTTTATACAGACACAGCWGGAAAAGTTACTTTATATTCCTCTATAAAGAGGAAGATAATATCACTTGGAGAATCTTCTAAGATAAAGATGCACAAGCTGAAGCAAGCATTTGGAAAGAGACAGCTGTGAACAGAGGTTGTAACTTACTCTGCTGCTACACAAACACTTGAACTTCCTGCAAATTATTGCAAGAGCAGATTAGAACTAAAGGAAGGGCAGTCAGTCTATAAAATACATCAATGTTAYGGCAGACATTGTTCTATGAGTCCCTGAAGACAGTATCATTTCATGAGCTGTATTATTCTGCTGTACTTAACATGATACTGTGCTGACGAGTTTTCTAAAGTAAGGAATATTGGTAATTTAGGATGTTCCATAAGTAGAACTTTGTGAAAACAAGGAACTAGGTCAGGTCATCAGATTCAGAATGACATGCTTAATGCACTGTTTGTCCTATTATTTTCAAATTAAATATTTATTTAACTGAAGGATGACAGGGATTTGCTTTTCTTTGATCTTATTTGGAACATAGTGAATGCATACAGTGAAGACACAATGACGGGATGCCAGAGTAAATTACTATATCCTGAAACATTAAAATGTGCCCTTAAAATTTGAGTTTTCCAAGCAACTAGATCTTAGTTGCTCTCCCTCTGCACATTTTATYTGCATAGGACAGCTGGCATTTATTTCCAGCAAAACACTCTGTACTAACATTAAGTTAGTTATAGTGTAATGTGTGTGTACATACACAGGGATGTGCAGTGTACCTTCACTCTAGACAAATTCAGTCGTGCTGGGATCCACTGCAGCTGGCACACAAGSTAATAAGAACCCTGAGCAGATACCTACTAGCTGCAGTACATTACTTCTGTAAAGCATAAAACAATCTCAGCACAACAGGCAGATGCTCAAAGTTAACTCTTGAGTTAGAGTCCCAAGTAGGTGATGAACTAATTTTATGGTGGGTTTTTTTCAGTACATCATTCCACTGAATTCAACCTGGCTGTGGACAACTACTTCAATACGGATGAACTTAAATGACTGAGGTTCATCTAGTATTTGACTTTGTTATATTGAGAACCAAGAGTGTGAACTACAGATACCAAGTTAAATTTACTATAGTTTCAGCAGGGACTGAAAAAAAAGGTTTGGGATAGGAAGTTCAGATATGAATTCTGATAYGGTCTTTTCTCCTTTGACCCATACCCTGTTCACATACAGTTGGCAGCTCCCCTTCTCCATCATTGACCCAGAAAATTAGARAAACAGGTCACACATCCACAAATGCTGGAGGAACTAATAGCTTAGAAAAGAAATGACTCATGGGGAAGATGATCACAATCTATAAATATCTTCAAGGCAATAACATAAATGTATAAATGATAGATGGGAATTGTTCTGTCTCAGTAGCTGGTAGTAAGTTGGCAGAGTAAGGAAAAGAATAACTGGTAAGTGAATGGCATCTCCAGGGATGCTGGCTAGGAACCATTACTGTAAATATTCAAGAACAGGTAAAATCAATACAAGGGGGTAAGATGCATTGAGAAGACCTTCGAGGCYCCTGGAGCTTGACAAGGTGTCGCTTCTGGTGCTATTTTTGTAATCCATAACATTATGGTAAGCCCTAGAGAAATAGAAGATTATGCTCACCAAGATAAATGTGGCTGCTTAAATTACAATTGTTTGTAAGCCGGTATTTCATTGACTCAGCACCTGCCATCTCCTTACTAGCAGTGATGACTTTTATGAATGCCAATTTGGAAGGTATTGCACACCACCGAWACAAATTCATGGTTGCTAATTATGCTATTAATAACACTGAACATATCTGCTGCTAATCTTATTGATATAAATAGTATTAGTAATTCCATCAGGCGTCAGCAGTGATGTTGAATGACACAGTGTGCAGTCATCTCCCTGAATGACTCACTAGGCTCACAGAGAAGGATGACCTTCTTCCACAGCTGYACCTGGCCTGCCTGAGGCATTAATGGCTCAGATGTCTCCACTTCCTATCAAATAAATAGCTGGTGAAGTGCAGTGACATATTTTTATTAAATTTAAAAAACAAACCAGAAAACCCTCCAGCACATCAGAGCTAGGACTGCAATGCCAGACAWTAACAGGCTGCCTGTTGTACTTCAGGATCCTCTGCAGTGCACATGCACTGGGATGCACTGAAAAAAAAAAAAACGTTTCCATAGGAATTATAACTCATTTTGTGACTCTGTAGTTATTTGGTAGTTCTTCTCAACCTCTGCATTCAGTTCATTGCACCACATCTTGTTTCTGTACACCCATAAACCCTAAACAACTGTACCATACTTCCAGGCCTTTATTTTTTACAGTAGCTAACACCAGAAATTTTTTTGTTTTGCCTTAATATTCCTAAAACATTTGGCATTATTACAATCTTTTTTTGGCAGACATGAAGCTAAAGCCAGCCATGAGTAAAGCCAAAGCAGCTAAAACTTTACATTTAAGGGACAAACTCGAGCCCCCTGGAGTGTGATATTTCCAAAGTACTTACCATTTTTATGGTACCCCACACATCCAGAGTACAGATCCAAGCCTCATGCTTGCAGCTGGGAATGCTCAGCATTTATGCAAATGTGGTTTAACGCACATCCTACCAACTACCTGCATAATTAAGTATGTGCAGACTGTGCTCAGAATATTTTGGCATTGTACGTTTGACATCCACTGCCTGTCAGCAACCCCTGGCCACATTCACTGTGTAGTTTCCAAACAAGACAAGGGTTCTACCCAGAYAGAGTCAATCCTTGCACAATCCTAAACTTTCTGCTGTGTCCCCGTATGAGGAACAAAACAGTGTCATGACCTAATTCAAGGCTCTGGCATAGTGCATGAGCAGAGGSAGGGTGAGTTCAGACTGCAAAGACAATGAACAAGAATTCCTGTGTCTACTACACAGTTGGGTTTCACTGATCAACTTCTTCCATGATAGTCACTTTTGGAAAAAGCGAAGTAAGCATATTTTCCTAGGTAATAATGTAATAAAAGCTCTCATTAGATTGGCAAAAACACTACCCTACAGTTTCCTACAATTCTAAAAACCCAAAAACATTGGATAGCACGGTAAGCACATGAGGATGTGGGGGGTTGGCAAAACCCATATATGCCTCCTATTCCCTATTTAAAAATTCTGAGATAAGTGATGTAGCTCAGCCAGCCAGTGCTTTACACCATACCTGTGACCATTATATCCCACTACAACATAATGACGAGAGCAAAAAATTCTTAGCAGAGAATTTTTTTGCTCAGTGTTTACATTAAATCTGGCAAACTATATCTCTGCTTCATCACTGATTCCACCCATGTGTCATCATTGCATAAATGATGCTTACAGTTTTGGGTAAGTCAATTTGAGCAGCGATTAGTTTTCCTATCTGTTAAACCTTTAAATATTGGATTTGCAAATGAGTATGACTTCATCCCAACTATTACCCCAYTATTTCATCTATTTTTTGAAAGGTACATATATATCCTGGAAGACTGGCCTGCCAAGCATCATGCAATTGGTTTTCTGTCCTTTAATCTCTACATTTGTCATGGAAGAAACACAAGACAACTGGTTAAGCCTCACCTAAGCCAGCTACTAAGGATCCCTGCAGACAATTCTTCAAGCTTCACTCCTAGCTCAGTACAGGCTGCCTTCCTGGGTCAGTAACTCTGCAGAGAACCTTGAGTTGCTCCTAACTAAATAAATGGTACCATTCAACATGATCTTGAGGAAGATTGGGCACATGGGAACAACAAATACAACTATACCTGCTTCAGGAGAGAATGCARAAAGACTAACTAAGAAAACAACTTGCTGGTTTTAATAGATAACTATTAGCCAACAACTTGTGTGAACAGCAAACTTATAAAAGGAGCAACTTCAGTCCTAATGAGACCCAGGGAAGCAATTCTGGGCTCTGTGTGCAGGACAGGAAAGAGTATCTTTCAACTGGAGTGTGTTGAAACACACTGGCTTATATGTAACAATGTGGCTGTGGGCACCATAAAGCAAAGGAGGATCATAGAAGTGTCCCAGGAACTGACAAATTCATCCTGACAATGCAAGGACTAAGGAATTTTTTATGAATTTAGTGTATTGAAGAGTAAACCTGGAGCTGATATGAGCAATGTGAAACACTATTTTCATTAAAAAAAAAGAGACTGGACAGTGCAGCCTTTCTAATCCTGCTGACAATAGCATAGCAAGATCCACTGACTGAAAGCTAATRTGAGACAGATTTGATCTCAAGGAAAAGTTTCTTAGTGAAAATTTAAATAATTATCAAAATCGGTTACCAGAAGAGGAGACAGACTTGCCTGGATCTGAAGACTTTAAAATATGTATTTTAATACTGCTTCTAGAATTAATTTTATCGTCTAGACAGCTGAGAAAGAAGAGAAAGAAACTGTCCTGAGTGTTCCAGAAGAACCCTCCTAACCCTGACTCTCTCAAAAATCTCCTGACCAAATTCACCCCACTGTCCTGATCTTGTAGCTCTCTATTTGCAGCATGGGTAAAGTTAAAATTCCCTGCACAGCCTTGGATGCTTTGTGGAGTGAATCAGGGAAGATTTTTCCATCTRTGCATGCTTGACCAGGCACACTGTGGCTTTCTCTTGTCTGATATKTYTTGCTACTCAGASATAYCTGAGCAGCYGCYCTGGTGAGACCCTACCTGCAGAATTACATCCAGCTCTGGAGCCCTCAGCACAGGAAAGACACAGAGCTGTTCAAGCAGCTGAGAGGAGAGGATTGAAGATGATCGGCACCTCTCCCGTGAGGACAGACTGAGAGAACTGGGATTGTTCAGCCTGGGAAAGAAAAGGCTCCAGGGAAACCTCAGAGCCCCTTCCAGTATCCAAAGSAAGCCCACAGGAAAGCCAGGTTGGGGCATCTCTGAGTAAGCTGGTCTAGAGGAAGGTGGCCCTGCCCACAGCAGTGCAGCTGGAACTAGATGATCTTTMAAGTCCCTTCCAACTCAAACCATTCGGGCATTCTGTGATTATTCTGTTTCATCATTTCCCTTGTGACTGGCAACATTTCCCCTAAGTTTAGCAGCACCAGGGATGCTGTCACTTGTGGAGACCCCGGAGAGCTGCCTTTGCAAAGCTGACATTTCCAGAGTGGATAAGAGCAGGCTGCACTCACCACTGTTACAGTACAGCAACTAAAAAGAAGACACAAGAAAAGATGGGCAGCTTTTCAGAGAATCCTGGCTCAAAACATGAAATCCTGCTTCGATAAAAAATTAATCTGGGAGATWCATTTCAAGGTATGGGTGATGGCAAAGGTAAACTAGAATGCTGAAGAGCTTAAGTATTCTGGGTCACTCCAGCCTCAAAAGACATCGTATTTTTTCATTCTTAAAACACAGTAGTTGATATGAGAGGCAAAACCCAGAAGACACAAGAAACATTTGATTTTGATTTCTGTATTTGGAGGCCTTTTACTCAGACTTTACACAGTGGACAGATCCTCTTTTGCAAGCAGAGGACCCAAAGTGTTTTTCCCTTTTCAAGTCTTTGAGCACTTCTACTGGATTCTTGCTGAGGTGCTCAAAGGCTTTCCCCAGTCCCACTGCTCTATGCACACATTAAAGCACCCCTTTTCATGTCTGCCCACGACCTGCTGAACTTTACCCTTTCATTCTCCTCACTGATATTCATGCCATTTAGATCTCCATCCGTTTGTTCCTTCTGGAGACTGAGTCCAGATCTCCCACACAGACTGGCAGAGGTTTGATGATGCAGTTCACTTAGAATGAGAACAAGAACACATCAGTCAGGAAATCATTTCAGTGACTAAAAGAACACTCTATTACCCAAACACTGCTGAATGGATCACATGGGAAAAAACAAAAAAAAACCAAAACAACAACAACAACAACAACAAAAAACAAACAAACAAACAAACAAAAATAAAAAAAAAAAACAGCCAAAACCAACAAAGAGAGAAAAAAAGAGGACATTTATTACATTCCAGTGCTATGAAGCAGACTCGGTTTCAGAACAGAGTTTAATCTCCATTCTATCAAAACATTAAGTTAGGGAGAAAACCTGTTCCAGCCCACTTGTCTTTGCTTTCCAAAGAAAAGCTGCACCATCAGAGATAACTACTGGGCACACCCCCAACGACCAACAATATCCCTTGAGGTTCAGTTGTCTGATACCTGACATGCTGCAGAACAGCCATGAGAATCTAGCTTAGCTCTATTSTACAGAAATGGTTATTGAGCTGTGAGACAATCCACAAATAAAAGACAAGCAAGAAAAAATGCAGACAGAAATKAAACTATTCAGATGGTTCCAGTAAGTAATTGAAGACAAAAACAGTGACAAAAGGAGCTATAAAGCCATAGGAAGAAAAAATGGAGAATTAAAAGGCAGCAATTTAGCACAAACGGTGAAGAATAAGCTTGAGCAGTAGAGGAGAGCCCTTTCCCACCTGACTGATGCTAATCTGCCAAATAATCCACCACCCATTAAGTCTCTGCATCTGCAATGGAGGACACATTGATGTTCTGGTGGCATAGTATCACTTTAATCCTAGTTGATTACTACATGCAWTAGTCAATAAATGATSACTGTGGACCCTTAAATTGCAGGTATCTTGCTTGCCCAGTCTGCACACAGAAATGCCCCAACAGGTGTGATCCAGCAGAAACAGGGCACACAGAGTCTCTGTCTGCAGGAGCSATTTTTGAGCRTATCAAAACTATAAACATTGCAACCAGACACTTCCATGAGGCTGCAGAGTAGAATCAGGGAACACCTACCACTGCTGATTTTGTTCAGGATTTCATGACAGAGGCAGGCAATGTGCTGATACGGGCCCCCAGGAGCAAGTGCCTATGTTATTCTACTGCTTTGAACAGCATGCCAACAACGTCCTGTTTCTGAATATCTTTCTCTGGATATCCAATATGTTCCTCAAAAYTATATCCCAAAAGCACAGTAAAAGGAGCTCAGGAGAAATAAATAGACTGAGTGACAGTGTTGCTGCTGCTACTGCCATTTCTGCTGCTTAATCTGACTGGTGACATGAAAAGGCACATGCAGATGACAGCAGCTTTAGAGCCAAGACCATCAGATCAGCTCTGTTTTCCACAAAGCAGCAATGCATCTAAATTTCTGAATGGGCACCTGAGAGTGGCACTTTCCAAATCCATCACCAGTAATTTGTGCTAGGCACCTCTTCAGGTCATTGTCCACAAAGGTAATCTGTATCCAGTGGGATCAGATCACRAGCAAAATCAGCAGCACTGATGGAGCCACTTCAACCTGACTGCTCAGCTGTCTTCTTGAAAGAACTGAAACATTTCCATTTCCTTTCTGTGATAAAAACTAGAAGTTTTAAAAGAATGTAAAGCTTATGCACCTGCTTATGCTACTAGAATATGGACAAAGTATAAGCCAACATACTCTGGTTTTTYGCCTGTGTGTTGAAAGATGCGGTAAAAATAATATTATAAGCAGGCATTAAATAATAGTTGATAAAGGGAACCAGAGCAGAAAATGTGAGCACATTTAAATTAAAACTCATACTGATTCCATGTGACACTACCAAGACTTTAACACAAGGGGTTTAGGTTAAACTCTATCACAATTCTGATGAAATCCTAGAATATAGCAACGTTACCTTTAGAACTGACTGAAGAGGGTGGAAAATAATGAAATGGAAATTATTGCTTCTATTTTTTCTCCTGTGCTGAAAATCTGCGCTGAAATTGCAGGTCCATCCATTCTCATTTAGGTAGGCAGAGAGTGAGGACCTTTAGCGCTCACTCTCAGTGGACTTTATTCTCTTGCACATCACATTCTGCCAATGTGATGCTTACAGGGACTGAATATGTCAAAGCCATTCGCAAAAGCAGAAGAAAATACCGTAAATCAGTAAATAATTTTGGTTACGAAGAAAATGTTCCCATTACTGGGGCCTTCATGGCCTATGCCCAGGAACAGAATAGAGCTATGCATCCCTGAACCCCTAACAGTGCACCACATCTCCCATATCAGGAAAGCGAAATGACAAGTTTCCCTTGATCTCAAGTACCCACTTCTGTATGACTACATTTCTTGGTAACAGTTGGAAGAAAAAAAGATTTAAACTTTCTAATATACTTGTTACACAATGTGAACAATTATAGTGCATGTGTGAATTAAAACCAGTCTCTTTTCAGATAGGGTTCACCTGTCTCCTCCCCTATGCCCTGTTGTTTACTGAGACTTTGCTCCTTTCTGCATCTTCTCTCTCCTAGACAAGCAAGACTCAAGGGCCCTGCCCTTCAATTTCAGACGTTAACAATTACCTGACCCACTTCAGGGGTCTCCTCCCATCCACATTAACTGTGCTGCCTTGTCACTTTTCTTCCCTCTTCAAGATCAAAGTGGTTTCCTCTGGTTTCCACTGTTGCTGCTCTTCTAGTTCCAATCAGAAAGCAAGTAGAAGGAAAGGTCTGAGCTCCCTTGAGTGCTTTCAGATGGACAACCAGAAGACCAAAAAGTGGGGACAGGGACAAATCATGGAAGACTAGAGATTACATTAGGTCTATATTGCTGTTTCAATGTAATGGAAACATTTCTTAATTTTTGGTTCTGCCTCCATTTGATAGTATGCCATATACAGTCATTAAGAGCTGAGTGGATTTTTATAGCTGCTATTAGAATTGAATTTTATCTTCCTCCAAAAAGATTTAATGAATTAAATTTCAAAGGCAAAATAATCACTTACTGCCATGCACATTCCCCCATTTTCACTGTGAAATAAATTCATCAACAAGAAAGTTTTCCTATGATAATCAATATCCATCAAAATCTGAATTTCAGCTTCAAGTCAAAGGCTAATAATCCTTGAATTAGTGACACACAGCAACACATCTCTGTTCTCCCTGGGCCCCAGGGCCTAAGCATTTGCATGAGTCACTAATAGACTGAATTGTTGATCCCCATCAACAAAGCTTTCAAATGCACTGTCTTGTTGATGGCCTCTATAAAACACACCCATAGCTCAGAAATGCTGATCCACACTAATGCATTTACTTCCAGTATTTGCTATACAGTCTAATAAAAATATTAATGCACCAGAAGTGCTGATGCAGCCCCATTAGAGCAAGATTTCCTCACCATAGAAGCATCCCAGTTTTCTTCCCCATGAGCTATGCTTTCAGTAAATGTTAGGCTGGAGMACACCAAGGAGGAGAAAATATTAAGCATTTCTGTCCTCCTCAGTCAAACAAGGTCATGGTGATTAGAAATGACGTATTTCTTGCCAAAAAGGCAGAATGAGAGAAACAGGAAATGAAGTATCCTGACTAATGAAGGAGARAAAGGACAAATACTGAGGTAACTATGTTCTGGGATAGAACAAGTTTTATTGTGCTTTAATTTGCTTGCATGTGCCAGGTTGTAGGTCCTGCAGGTCCTAGTGTTTTAGTGATTCCCCAGGTGAGTTAGAAAGCACCTTGGCGGTTTGAAGCAGACAGTGAGCTACTTCACTGACTCCASCTGGTGTATCACACATTGGTCCACCCATTCCTCTGTCACAAAAACAGCAGAGATTTGGGAACAGAAGCTTCTTATAATCTAGAGCACTGTTTTAACCACCAGTGGGGTGTGAGAGAGCCAGGCATAAGATACTATACAACAAACATGGCTCTTGCAAGATGGACTTTATACAGCCTCACAGATATTAGGAATTTATCACCTCTTCTAAAGACTGAAACTCTCCTCCTGAAGAATGAATGACTTGAAATGGGCCACTCCACTGTTTCCACTTCCAAAGAAAATGTTTATTCCTCACCTTCCAAGGTGAGGTCAAAGCCAGATGCAACTGCCAACCCCTTCTTCGGTTTAATGACATTCTTATGATCTCTGGATGTATACATTTGTAAATAAAAGAGAATTAATCAAATAAACACGTCMGTTAATCTAAACAAGAAAATTGCTTCCAGAAAGTGTCATCAAAGTAAGCAAAACAGGACACACAGAGATAGTAATTTCTAAAAAACTTCACATATTATAACCAAGATGTGTACGGAAATACTCASCAGTCACTAGAGCACACCAGCTACACCAGCAATAAAGAATATTGAATAAAAACTGACTTAATAACTASCAGCATATTCTAATATCCAACTTGGGTTCCATACACTTAACAAAATTTAATCAGCTACGACCAATTTATTAATCTACATCGCTTTTTAATGAACAGAGGTTTTTTGTTGCTATCGCTCTACACATTGGCACATCACTTTTCAACAAAAGTCTGTAGCTGCTGACCAAGGACAGAACTGATGTGTTACACTTAGGAAAAGCTCATAAAGGCAGAGGTGAGAAGCACATGTAGCAGAGTAAATACAAAGGCCACCACAGCAGGCACCTCTTATGGGCAATTTGTCCTTCTGTGAACCCATTCTGGTTGCGGAACACAAATTTGAATTTACTTAAGAGTGCTCCATTGAAGCTTCAGAGTAAYGTACTTCAAAATGCATTTAAAAGAACAAATTAAGTATCTTTACAGATGCTCATACAAACTATTTTTCCATGTAGGTTTCCATTGAACAGATAAAGGTGGGGCATATTTGTAATTTCTATAAACAAGAATATTTTACTCAGCTGAATTCAGTGGATTTGCTATTGAAACTGATTTCACAATTTCTTTCATTAACTGGCTAAATACTAGGAGAATGAACCTATATTGCTATTTTACTTTTCTGATGCATTCCACAAAATGTTAAAAATACAACTACATAATCAGAGACGGATAGTAGAAAACTTTAACATCACTTTTTACTCCTGGGTAATAATAACACAGAGAGATACACAGGGTTCTGTTGGAAAGACAGGAATGAAAATGGATTGYCTTCCCAAAGTATATTCATCATTAATAATTTCTTCTTCTGAATGYTCCCACAAGCACAACTCCTCACTTACACTCCAGTAGTTCCTTTCAAAGGAAAGCCTTGAGAGTATTTCATAAAAAATTTGTAGCTCACATATGAGAATCAGTACTGATATGATAAAAAAACCCCAAAACAACCAAACTAAAAATCTTAAGCTAAAAATAAGCATTGTCACTCTGCAAACTGGAAGAATAATCAGATTCCAATAAATGATGAAGCTGAAGAATTCAAGTAGAAAAGACACTTAGAAGAATCTCTACAAAAGAAACACATTGCAATAGAGAAAGCAGGAAGTAGAATAAACATAGGTAAGGATGATGGAAATGTGAAATTATTTCTGAATARTTATGATTATCCTCTCTAACTTGGAGCTTCTTTATAACATCTGTCGATTTCACTGTGAATTGTGTACTCTGGTCAGGAAACTACTTTTTAATTTCAGACTGACTGCTTATGTCCTCTGTAAGATCTCTGGTCTGTTGGGYGAACAATAAATGTCTTGGGGAATAAAGAACCCATTAAGGCCAAAACGATAGTTTTCTGTAAAAGGCCATGTGCCATTTAGCCTTACAGATTTAGAAATGTGTTCAATAGCATGAGTAACAGCTATAACTAAACAAAACTTGCCCTGTCAAGTTGATTTCTGACAGACAATGTCAGCAGCAGCAAGATGATGCTGAAATGTTTTTAAAGGGTACCCCGCACAGGCCAGGACTGTTCCTAGAACCAAAGGAGAAACCCTTCAAATCCCAGATACTTTACCATACTAGGAGCATGCCTCTAGCTATGCCGTTTTGGAAAATTTCAGACTTGACAGTTCAGGCATTTCCCAGAAGCAGGTTAGAAAAACTTGCATTGTTTTGCTCTTGATTAAAAACCAAATTAAAAAACCCTATCTTTATGAAGCTCCACACATACAGTGTGGAAGTAAAACTTGGCAAGGAAAAATAACAACTCACAAGTCATCAGACAAACTGGAGCCAAGTGCTCCTTAGCAGGTATTGAAGTTTGCTGCAGCTGACTTTGCTGAAAACTCCATTCCCCTGAGCAGGCAGCAGCCAGKGCTGTGCGAGGGCAGCCAAGGTTTTCCTACAAATGCAGATTCCTCTCTCAGCCTCAGCATCAAAAGCACATAAACAGTTTCTTGTTTTTCCTCGGGTTCTGTCAGGGTGAAAAAAATGGCACAGGAAGGTGTTCAGCACAGAAAGCAAAGAYGTATCCAAAATTATGAAGATAAGGAAACTTTTATACATGCTAAAATAGSTATAGACTGCCAAAGCTTGAAATAGAATCTAAAATTTGAATCTCAGCATTTCAGAAATACCCTTCCTGTTAGTAAACAGCTTTGCAACATATTAAAAGATGTGTGTCCTATTCCAATTCGCATTAAAAACCCCAAGATATTGATACTTCAGTTACTCCATTAACAAAATTGCTAGAAAATTGATCAATGTGAAGCATCTTCCTCATTAAGACATGATAGGATGGCCACTATTATAGGATGCAAYTACTAAATCTTTACCATAAGTAATTTAACACGAAAAAAGGTCAAGTTATTCCAGCTCTGGTGTTTCCAAATTTTAAATCACTTAGCAGTTTTATTAAGATTCTTTTGGGATTTTTTTTTTTGGTACATAAACAGATATGTAGATTGCTGGTAATTATGTGCCAAGTTTTATGACGGTATGAAAGCATCCTGTTTGCCTTTATTCTGAGACAAGGAATATTCACCAAAAATAAATAGTGTCATTCCAATCCAAAGGGTGGGAAATGAACCAGCTAGAGAACTGAACTGTAACTTAGCAGTCAAACCACAACTATGGGGCATAGAAGGTCTTAGTGCTTCTCTTCAAATATTTATAAAATGGGAAAACTGGCCACTTTGACTTATCTCCAGCCCATCTGCTGGTGTCTGACACCCAATTCCTTAAGCGTGCCAGCCACATGTACTGGAGCATTTACAGTTTTTACACCTAGAGCCAATGTGAAAGATACAGCTGCTGAAAGCTTTAAGAACAGGAGGTGTGAAACAATAACAATGTCACATTCTGAAATTGCTGTTTATGCATCACTTGAAAAAAATTAAATAATTAATTCACGAACTTTTACAGAGATTTGAAGTGCAAGTCCCCTCTACCACATGTTCGCTCAAGACAGTTCTTAGCAGTTTTGAGCACTGTTATGGTTGCACATGTGCATATAAACACCTGCAATACACTGATGATGCAGCACTTGAATWTATCTCTGCAGCTACAGACTAGTATTTTACAATGTAGACATTGCTYAGAAACAGAGAGGTTGGATTAAATATTGCTCCTTTGTATCCTTTGTGCTCAAAGAAGCATGCTTTAACAAAGAACTTCCAAACAGAATGCATAATATTCAAAGGAATATAAATTATTAAAGCGGTTCGGTTACAAAGATGCTTTTGAAAACACCTAGTACGCTGAAGTTAAACTCTTTTCTAGTCTCTTCACTGGTAGACAAATACACCTGACTTGATTTTCATATTGAATCTACATCTGAAACATCACACCAAACCCTGTGGTTTTACAGCAGTGTTGGGGTTTTTTTTACTATGGAAATACACCTACAGTTGACTAAGGGCCAGGTTCTTGAGAAGTAACATTACTTGCTGTTGAAGCACAGGAAAGCCTCTGCTTTTTGGTGCCACCCAATGGACAATGGTAACCAGGACAAACTTGGAAACTGAAGCAATGATGGTTTGATCCAGGGAGCTTGAGATCCCARCTGGAACCAGGGAGATACGTGAGCTTAGGGAGGAAAGCAGTAAAGCAACCTGCCCACTGCCAGCCCCGACAGGCACTGGCTCAAGGGGTATGGACAAACACCACCTTTCCTGCAAACAGTCCTCCATCCTGAAATCTGGATATCTAGCAGCATTGRAAAGTCAGCCTTGTGACTCTTCCTTGCCCTACAGATAAAGTGAGCTYAAAGAGCAGACAGACAACAGTTCTCTGCCAGAAACTGTGGCCACAAAGGACAAGGATCTTCACTGTATCATCAAGAAGACCACAACTACAGCCCCGTATATACAACAATTTTGGTAAAAGCAGAACTAGATTCCAGAAGTCAAATCAAAGTCTACTCTGATCAGTTTTATGCTATGATAGCAAACTTGTTCAGAGAACAAAGATCCTTGAAATAACTAATGAGGAAACCCAGAGCAGTAAGACGAGTCTAGACCACACTCACCAATCCTCTCCTGCTCTCTATCTCCCTTCGTACAACAGATTTATTAAGGCATGGCCCAGCAGTCCAGGTCAATTACTGGGAAAAGGCCAGGGCACAATATATCAAWTGAACAACTTTCTACCTCATTAAAGGTGAAAATAAAAGGGATTTGAGCAACAGCAGCCTCTTGTGYGCTTGCTGATGGGATTTGTGATTTGCTATTGATTGTCCAAGTGGAGGCRTTTAGTTCTCCTTACTTTACAGAAAGGACATTTTGTCATTAAAATGAGTGACACAAAAAATCCAACCCAACAAACCTCAGTCATAGCTGAAGCTTTGGGAAATATGTAGTTACCTGATTTTAAAACTCCTCCCTTATAGACTACTRCTTTTACAGGGCTTTCCTTAGCAATTTTTATTGTTACTTAAGAATTAGGCAGAGCACAAGGCCCAAGTGACTTCCAAGCAGAAAGATACTCTAGTTCTCCAAAGACAACCAAACATTAAATTTCTAAAACTACTGTTCTAGTATCATAATTTCTGACCTGCCCCAATTAGATGTGGGATAATGAACATGGAATGTAACCCCATTAATTGAATTGCTTAAGTTAGAGCCCATATGCTGAAATAAACAACTATGAAGGGGGAAATATGCATGCTGGAAACAATCAGAGATAATCCTAAAGCAGATATAGGCAAGTAAGTCAGAATTTGTGAGAGAAAAGCAGAAAGATCTAGAAACTTGTTTCCCTGGCCAGAAGCACTGAGCCTTACACATATTCCTCACTGGCCCTGGTGCATAACGGCTCTWACAAAGTTTCCTCTGAAAAACAGAGATAGCTTTATTGTCTTCATGATGTCAGTTTCCTCAACTTGAACCTGTTTTCTTCTAGAGCAATCTCCTTCAGTCCAGGACCTGTGTATTCCTTAAGTGAGGAACACAGCAGAACACAGCAYGATATCGTCAGTCCTGTATTGCATCTCAGCCCAGCAGCCAAACTGCTGCTCCAAACCAGTAATTGTGAATCCTTGAAAAACCTCTACAAGCAAGATGTCACTCTGCTCAAACATCCTGGAGCATTTTTCATTTGCATTTATTTTCAGCTTCCTGTTAATTAATTGAAAATAATACTTTTGCTCTGTTTGTATTCTATTAATTAGATTATGAAGTTTCTGGCACAAAACAGCATGCTGAAACAGGAGCTTAGTAACAGATTAAATACCACTCTTTCAGGCACTGCTTTGTCACAGACCTAACAAATGAAGACAAATTCAAACAGCATCTGAACTTTGTTTTTTTTTAAATGGCTAAGGTGATTGCAATCTTAAAAGAAGCCGCAGTACAAAAAGTAACCACTGAGCACAAATATGCCTGGCTCAACAGGACCCATCAGCTATCAAGGGCAGGAACAGGAAGCTTCCTTGAAACTCTTGGCACTCTCAGAAAGCCTGAATACATTTTTTTTGGCTTTGCTTCCTTTGTCACGACAGAGCTAATTGTAAAAAGAGGTCAAATGATTTTTGTGGGATTTCAAATTCAGAGCAAAAGTAAGTACACGTCATTAATCAAGTAAATTGCCAGTGCCTCGTTCTGCAAAGTAAATTACTGAAGTTATAKCTCTTTTTCTGTAGGTCTGGTTGAGGACAGAGAAGACAAATGAGTTTTCAGCGTTAAAGAATTGAAAAAATACATTCTTCATAATTCATGTGTGGCACTAGGAGGGTGGGTTGGACGCTTGGTTGCTTTTTAAAAGGTCATGCAGAGAAGGGCATGCACCCAATCTGCTCCCCTAAAAGCTATCCTGATTCTGAAGTTCAGTTTACAGCAAATGTAGCCCACATTACAAATAAAATCCACAAAGGAGCATTAATTGTTGAAAGTCCCTTCATAGCATAGTGTGAAGACTCGGCAAAACTTCTTTGCAATCGGTGGAGATTTCCAAAGTGGATGAAGAGAACTAAATGTCCAAACATTATTGATGTTCTGCAGGAGCAGCACACTTTCCATTTTCATGAGATTAGTTAACAAGGCTCCATCTAAAATAGCAACCTAAGAGAAAGCCACATTGTCTCACATGCACAGTAGCTAGAATACTAGGATAACTGAAGGGTGGAATTTTTCTCACTTATCTTTACACTAAACCATATCTCTTGACCATGGACATATTTTACTTTTGACCAGACATACACAGCAGCAGACAATAGCAAATTTCAAATCTCCAAACATACTTTGATTTACTATTCTAAATTGGCTGCTGGAGGCTGCTCACTTTGAGTGATCCAGACTATGGATGGAAGGCAGTCAGTCTTACCATACTTTAGACAGCATTTACACATTTGCAGATCCAGTTTAGAATCAAAGAACCCATTCAACCTTCTCTCAGTATGAAATCCCGAGAATATCTGTACATAGCAACTTATTTTAAGATTTAACACAGGACCACAATTTTGTATAAAGGTAATTGCTCTTCCTCCTCTGGAATTGGAAAAAAAAAAGTAAACCTGTTTGCTAAAACAGTTCAAGAAATAGATAACAACCCAATTTGCACTCAAGGAGTTAATGGCATTTGACGAGTTTTCTGTACTTTCAAATGGAAAGAAGCTCGGGCAAGAAAAGACCTCCTTCCCCTAATGTCAGAGTGCAGGACAGAGACATCTATGAGAGCAACTGACATTCTCACCAGAGGCGGGATCTGGAGGGGTCTTTCCTGTCCCAAAGGGTAATGGAATAGTGCACTTWCCCCAAAACAGCCGAGGTCTCTGCAGCATTAGCCACGAGCATGTGCCGAACAGTGGATGAGCTGTCACACCCTGAACACCAGCGAAGCCAACATGCTGACAGCAAAAGCAGAAGTCCAGGAAYGATTTTCTTGTATTATTTAATCTTTGGCAGCCTGCTTCCTTCTCTCCATTCCTTTGCCCGTTCACTACCTCCTCTCCCATACAGAGGCAGTACATCATTACAGTAACAGGGCATAGGCTCCATGACCATTCCCCCCCTCTGCTTTTATCTGTCCCATCTCTGGACCATGCACACTCTCTTGCCTCAGCAAAAAATTAACTCTATCAGCAGTATCTGACACAAGAGGATAAAGCAACTGATGGACATTTTACTTGCTATCTGCACTTGTGTACTGTTATATAGAATAACTAAGGCCCCCATACATATATGATCTTTTTTGCTCCTGATGGGTCTCACAGTGGGCAAAAGGAAGCACATCCTAAGTAAAAAGCAATTTCATGGGCTAAGATATTATAAAATGAGACTTAATGTGTATCAGCTTGCAAGCCTCTTTGGGTAGAAATAAACACCTATTCTACAAGCCCACATTTGCTAACATTTGTAGCCTGATGTGACACTATTTGCACATCTCCAGGCACTAACACCATAAAAATAAGTAATTACAGTAATAATACAGAGTTTTTTGGAACAGCAGGAAGGGAATAAGCTGAGATAGATGTGCAGGAAGACTGCTAGAAAGTTCTGCAGCACAGACTGAGCCACCTGCTGACTGCATAAAGTTCAAATCTCTTAAGAGGCTCCATAAGCAAGGTAAAAACCATCAGCWATAAGAGAAAAGGAAAGGAATGACTGAAAAATACAGAGAATTGGAGGGAGGGACAGAGGGATACCACATTCACAGGTTTTTAATGGAGGTAATGCTGCCCTTAGCTGGCTTACAGAGTCAAAGATACCTAAGCCTTGCTTTCCTCTCACAACWAAGTGCTTCAAGGTGCCCAGAAATATCTGTCAGGTACCAGACATGAGATGGATTTTATGCAGCTTTGAAGGGAGGTGGAAAGGGCAGGAGGAAATGAGGTGCTAATGCTGATCATAACAAAAACTGCTGGAGCCAGCCATAATGGGAGAGTGGGAGCGTGTCTGAAGTGAAAATGAAGGTGTTAAGRGATGCGCCACTCTACATCAATGTCAGAGACCGCCTGGTGCCCCTGAGCAACTCAGAAATAGACACATAGCAGGACTGCCCAGGCACAACTCTTTGTGGTTATGGCTGCTGCCTGCACCCTCTCAAAAAATTACAGAGCAAAAGCTTTTATACTAATGAAATACTTGAGTGGCAAGGTTGTAGGAAATACAGCCAGGAGACAGAGGTACTCTGCAATAAAGGCATTCTCTTACTTACCGACTTTGTTTCCCGTTTTCACCTCATACGAATACATTTGAGGGCACAAAGCTAATGAAAAGCCAGGAGCTGTGGTTAGCACAGCCCTTCCCAAGCCTCCAGTGACTTGGCCCTCTTCAGCAACACAACCAAGATGTATACTCTCCTCTCTCCTACCACTTGTTTTTAAGTGCCCCATCATCTGTATTTACACACRGGTCCACAGCCATTCCCTTTTGGACGGGGGGTAAGCAGAGATTAAAGAGGCACAATAACACTCTTAAAACATTCTGAGTAAGTAGAACGGCTTTATAAAAGCTTGGGCAGTGATCATTCTTTACTGGCTAACTTCTGTTTCTGTCTAGACTAGTCTATCATTTTTATCATGCTGAACTGATTAAGGGGGCAAAATCTCACTTGTAGCCTGTCTACCAGGCAACAGAGGACCTGCACCAGAAAGAGCCTCTCTGTGCTTTTGAAGAACTCTGAAAAATTACTTGTAAGAGCTGTACTTCTGAGGGAACACCAATCTCTGAATTCATGCAGTTTTGCTTTGCCCTCTCCAGCAAGTGCATATGACTCCTTACAAGGCAAGCTATTGTGAGGAGCCTGCTCTTTCTTTTCTCAGATGGCGCAGTGCACTTGGACAGCACCCATAACTTCATGCAAAGGACTATGTGCTGCATCCAAATTAGACTATTTAATCTCATTACCAGCTTTTTATACCTGGTAGGAGAGAATAGATAAACATTCAGCRTTAGACCTCTGCACTGTGAGGAATACCTGTTCTCCAAGCGTGTACATGTGGTGTATCCTGTTACTTAAAACACAGTCCTAAGGGACACTGGCTCTTAGACACCTGCTGAATTCACTTGCCATTTGTTGCTTACCTATGCACCTCAGAATGGCATTAAATGCCAAGTAGAAAGGACGCAACCTCATCAATGAGRAATGTTAAGTGCAGCTGAAACATTACTAGGAAAAAGAGCCTTGAAGTTGCAGTGAAATAACCAGCAGCCTAGTACCCTGACGATGAATTTCTAACAGCCCTTTCTCATTGAACACAACACCACTGAACAGGGACTGGCACACTCCAAGCCCTTGAGATTTGGAAGAGAACTGTACTTCAGCAGTCTGGGCAGGAGCTGTGGCCACTGAGCCCTTGGGTGGTGCTGGACTTTTCTAATGCRGGTGTCCAGACAACACTGGGGAGATCCAATTTGAAATGTGCCCAGACTATAGATTTTGTTAAGTGTAAGCTATGAAGTAAGCCATTAAGTACAAAATACCACATAAAGTGCAAATCATCCCTTTAATGTCTGTATTTCCAATGCATGCCTCATCATTACACTGATTTTTTATTCCACCCATGAACTGCCCTTATTTTAATAAACTGAGCCTCGACAATTTGCACCCAGTAGCTAGACTAGCTGATTAATGACACTTGCACAAGYGGTGGCATCTAGGATCTTAATGAAGTCTGGAAAATTATTACTTTGCTAATTCRAAGGTAAAGAAATAGTTAAATTGGCTTTTTATTCAGAACATTTCCATGCATTAAGATGACTTTAATGCAGTTGCGAGGCCCAGCCTTTGTAGTCACAAGAGTTACACTTGTTTATTGTGTCTGAATAAATTTGACACAAGAGTGCTCTCAGGCACTGCCACAAGGTTTATGTATGCTTGGGTGGTACAATCTGCATTTCTATATTTTGAAATATTTAGGTTCATCAATAAAGCTAAAGGGCAGTGAATTAAAAATCAATACAAAGGCAGACTTCTTAAGGCAACACAGAGGGAGTTAGTGGAATACAAAATTGCTAGAATTTGTTAAAGACAGGTTCAGGGAATAAATTTTAAGAAGGACCCAGTGTTATCATTATGCAACTTCACATAAATAGGTAGTAAAAAAAAATAAAAATCACACTTTGGAGTATGAGCTGACAGATACAAAGGTCATGAAGTAACTCYTCTACCTTTTCAACCTTAAGTAAATTACTGCACAGTTGATTAGATAAATTACTGAAAGGAGCTGTGGGTCACCTTGATGCAGCTCCATGGCTGTTGCAGGCGGTGTGCTAATATACCACAGCAGGCAATGAGCTAATTCAATATGGCAAAGTCTGCATTAACAGACTATTGTTTCCTATTATTATCCTAACACAAGGAAGCTTGCAAAGCATCCCTCATCCTTCCCAAAACATAAGAGAGAGAAGCAGTAGGTTTTTGTTTGTCTTGTGAGAGCAGTGACCTTGGACAACCTTCAGAAAAAGTTACTACCTCCAAGCACAGCTGTGACATAATGGTGATGGAAAGAAATGCCTCAGACTTACACTTTTAGAAGACAGAAAAAACTGAATGAGAAGAAAATCCTCTGCCAACACAGGCAGTGGCAACCACATTTYGTTTCAAATTAAAGCCCTCTTTAATCTCATCTGAAAACTGGTGTCAGCACAACATTCAAAGACAGCTTGAAACAAAGAATACTGCAGTTAGTTAAGGGAAACATCATCACAATTTCTCATGCCACTCTGAAAAGCTGTTAGGATTATTTTATCTACCATTCCCTGTGTCTGTTGGCCAGTGCCAAGTTYAAAGAGAACTCACAGGCAAAACAAAAGAACTTTAAAAAAAAGTATAAAGAAAATAAGTGAAAAAATTTTAAAGACATCCCCAAATGCGCCCCATTATACATTCATTGGATTGACTATGCTAATACCTAAGATAAGCTGCTTAACAAGGCTAACATGAACTAGATAATACCAGATACCTAATCAGATGGCAGCTGTTTTCTCCAGACTTTTTTCTAACCTATCTCATGGGCACTTACTACTTTAAAAGCTTGACCTGTGCAGGTTAACAGTACCCTCACTATTCCTGCACCTTTTTTAGATATTTAAGATTTGTTCTTCCTTGGTTTGACAGGTGAAAATCAAACCATTATTGAATCTTGGTGACCAATACATCTTGGAAGGCAATGACAAACTGACAGCACTTCCAGAATTTCTATGGCAAAATTTCATAGCGTCCAACTGGTATATTTGCACAGTCAGCAGCAGAGAGAATATCTCTGGGTTTATTCATTCATTCAGTGACCAAAACTTTTAGAAATATAAATTTTAGGAATACTAGAGCTAGCTAATCAAATATGCAACTTCCCAAACCCAGTCTCTCCCACTGGAGAAACATTATTATTACTACAACCATCAAAGGAAATTTCAGATAAAATACCTCATTCAGAGTTCCTTACCCTAAAGGTGTTTGCAGTTTTATTTTTAGAATKATCTAACCAAAAATGCTTCCTTGAACTTGCATTAAGAAATCACTAAACTGCATTTTCCTAGCAGCATGTTGGTTTTTGTAAATTGAGATTTGGGCCCACATTTTCTAACATAARCTGAATGGCTCAGAAGATCACATTTCCAATAATGCAATGCAGATCTTCCTCTGAGGGATCTGTATSATATATTATAGAAACCGCATAATTTTGAATAATCCCTGGAGACGCAGTCCAGAAAAGCAGGCCAACCCAAAAGGGAGAAGGGAAAACACATCACATGTCTTAACTAAAATCTTCATCTTGCATGTAGCTGTAATACTAAACAGACTCAAAATTAAATACTGCAGAGCCAAACAATAATAGAAATTAGGCATTTTCAACCTTAAAATTGTTGAAGTATTTCATTTTTATTGAAGAAAAATCAAATGGAGTATTTTGGAATTCCCACTATGTTAAAATGTCCTATTTCACGTTTTAGTACCAACCTGGAACAAACTCAAATAYTGAAATGCAGGCATTCCCACTGTGACGGAAATTTCAAATTTTGCCTAGCTATAGTCACAGCTAATTCCCTCCTCTAATTTCGAAGGCAAAACTAAGTGGTGTGTAAGGAGAGTAATTTTCCCTTTTCCTGTGTTTTTTTTTTTTTCTTTATAAAGTCTCAATTTACTGAAATGTGAGCACTTCCAGTGAAGCTTGGACACCTGCTATTTAGATGCTCATCTAATTTTCAGTTTTGCCGTGTTTAGTCCCACGTTCTATAAAGCTTTTTATCCTCATGAAGTCAAGCCTCACCTAGAAATTGCTATCCTGGGTGGCCTTGGAAGTGATGCAGCATTTTAATGTCCCCTTGGTAAGTACACAAAAGGCAGGTGAAAARGGTCAAAGATAACTGATGGCCTCGCAGTCCATTCCACAAATACCACCACAGGGGCACTCCAGGCYCATTCAGTAGTACATGATTATCCTCCCTGTACAACATACAGGCAAACTTGGCAAGCTGCATAGATTTYGCCATTGTTTTGTGTCTTTGGCAGAAAACAAGACAAGCTCAGGCTAATGAATAAGGACTTGCATCTGCTGCCCATCCCCTCTTTCCAAGAATTCCCATGGTAACATCTACAGTAAMTGCCAGGGCAAAAAGCCAACAACATCACCCCATCATGAACTGCCATGAACCACTAACCCAGCTTTCTTCCTCCATCTATCAGGTGTATGAGCTCCAGCCATCCTGATTGATGCATCCCTATCCCACCCACACTAGTGTCAGCATGCTGAGTCAGCCACTGTTGCAGGCTCTTATGTCAAACCAGTAATTATGGGTTGTAATACCAAGCCRTGTGAGAGAGCTCAGCTTGATCCCAGCTGTTAATCAGATCACACCCTGAAGTATTTATTGTGCCAAGGTTATCACTTTTGTGCATGTTTGCATCATCGGGGGACAGCGCCATTAACAACCTGTCACMCACTCAGCGGGTTAGGGAGGATTTTTTTTTTATCCCCCTGAAGAAGTTTCCCCTTTGGGATTTTAACGGCAGTGTGGCAGGTTCCTCATTGCCCATTTCTGCTGAGAGGCCATGCTCAGGAGGCATCTCAAGAAACAGTACTGCTCCCCTATCTACATTTCCTCCACCTGGCTGTGCCACACTCACCACACGTTCCTTTTGAGAGAAARCATCTAAAACCAAAAGGTATCCCGTGGGCCATGAGAGTACTGCAAAAGCAACGACRTGAAACTGGAGGCAATCAGTTAGCAAGAGCTCTTATTCTCCCTTCCTTTGTGAAAAAGGCATGAATCAGGCTGATAAACACGGAGCCACTCACCTGCAGGTTACCAGCTCAAACGAAATCCTGAGGCTAAAGCAGCAGCAASTCTCTGTTAGCCCCTGAAGGTTATTTGGTAGTTTTTAAGTAGCATGCTGTGAAGATAAGTAACACTCTATGGAGCATTTACTTACTGCCAAATAAATGCCCATCCAAAAGCAGCACCGATGCAAGGATAAAGCACATGGGGACCATCACACCATCATGGTCCAACTACACCAAAGCCATCCCATAGCAGAATGAGGGTGAAAACAACCTCCCTCTGGAAGAGACAGWATTACTGTAAGGAACTTGGAGGGCTGCTGAAATTTCCTCTTTTTTTTTTTTCCTTTTTACAAGCTAGACTTACAGCACCTCCTGTGTGACTGCTTTGTCACAGAAAGACTTCTATTTTTACAACGTCCTTTCTCCTACATCGCTTTATTCTGATGTATTTGTAGCCCCACTCCTCTCCACTACATGTCACTGGACTTTTCTGACAAACACTTGGAAAAATGCATCTCCTGAAAGCATCAGTGCTGCTGTTGTGTAGCAGGCAGCAGAGATAAACAACATGACAGCCACAAAGGGAGGCTTTCAGCAATGAGCTCTTCTGATCTGGARCACCGACACTGATTGCTGACAGGTACCTGAGGCAACACCTGAAYGCAGCAGCTGTCTCCCACACATGGAGATCACTGAAAGGCCACGGCTTCAGGGACACAAATATACATATGCACCCACAGACGGCAACTCCTGCCAGGCTGCATGCTCACCTGTTTCTCGAGCGTGACATTTACCAAGCACAGTGAAGGTGATTCACGGTGCTCCCGCTGCAGCAGGGGGCTGGGAAACGGGGTTGGGAGGCTGGGCAGGGCCAGYAGGGCCTCCTGGGGCTCCATGCCCACCAAAATGCCTGGTGTGCAGGTGGARCAGCTTTGTTTCTGGAAAGGTATGTACAGCATGGGACAGGGAGTAATTTCAAAAGTTCCCCTCCATGTTTTGCAGACATTGAGAATGGCCTGTTTGGAGCAGGCAAGAAGCACAGCAGCAGAATTGAGTTAYTGGATTAGAGGCACACTAATTCTCCTCACTGCCTTCAGCCAGGTCTGAACAAACCTGTCTGCTTCTCTGAAAATTGTGTTATATTTGCCGGGCACCAGGTCTCAGCCAGCGCTTGCTGTGGCACCCTCAAGGATTCCCCACTGCGCCTCAGCCTCCCGCCACGGCTCTGCCAGTCTCCACTGGGCATCTCTGAAGAACAACGTAATTTTTACCTTGCCTTCATTTRAGGCAGACTCCTTTCAAACATCATTTTCTCCCTCAAACACTTAGCAAGAAGAAGTCCGTAATAATGAATTGTTGGCGATGCAGATTTCTTTGCATTCGTACTTCTAATCAGGTTTCCAAACAACGTTACACCCCTGCTGGCAACAGCATGCCCCCTGTGAAATCCTTTCACAGCCTTTSCTTCCTAACCTTTTCTCCCCTTTCTAACCATCAGGATTACACACAATATTTATGACCATAATTACCCTGTCTCATAAGAGAGTAGCCGTCTGTGAAAACCACAGTACACCAACCGATTCTGTATTTTACATTAATAAGTCTCATAAATAAACCTGACTTAATTTACAATAGCTGCTTTCTCAGAAACACAAAACTTGCATTCCAGTTTATGATTCCTTGCTGGCTGTTTTAAACATTGGGGTGTTTCTTCATACTAGTGCACATATTTTATAGCTACTGCTGCTTTATAATGTGAAAAGAAAAAAAGGTAGAGAATAGGCTTGATCTCCCCCAATTCAGTAGTAATAAGGGTTGAAAGAAATGTAAAATAGCAGCAGTGAATAYACAATATCTTGGAAAATTACTCTTGCTCCCATTATGCTTTGAAAGACATATTAAAAAAAGTCTTAGAGGCTTCACTATTACTCATGCTATAATGTGCTACACAAGAGTAATTTCTAATATTGTCTATCTTGCAAAAAAACAGCTGTGACATTAATAATATTTTGTGGTTAAAAAGAATTGGCCTGGGGACTCAGAAAATCAAAACTAGGGCTCAGTATTTGATTGTTATGTATTTCCTGTGCTTTGTTGGATACAGAATTCTACCCATCACTCTGATTACTTATCTTCTACCTGATTCCTCTCCCATCCTTACTGAGCAGCCATATGGCTGCATATACAGGAATTCTAACCAAACTCGCTCTTCGCCTACCTTCACCAAAGACCTCACCTACAAGTGTGTTGAGATCTCTGCCAGCTGCATGTTCCCAGTGCTGGCCCACTCAGGTCAAAATGCACAGGCACAGCCTCTTGGCCTTCCTGAGACCTCACGTGGGACACAGYCTCTGTCTGGAAACCTCTTTGGCACAGCAGCATTTCCACAGCAGCTCACAGATCAATGCTGCTTTCAAAAAGGGCTTGGGATAATTGTTCAGTGATTTGGATCATTTCAAAAAGCAAGGATTTTCCAACATTAGCTACAATTGAGAAAACACTGGTAAAAACACTGTTTACAGTATGTCTGCATGTCGAGCTGTACATTGGGTGTGACTTCAATATGCATTTGTGTGCAGACCTTGTGGCTTCCTGCTGAAATAGGACTTTGCGGAAGAAGAGCAATGGGTACATAGTGCAGAACCACCATGTGTCATCCTAACAGTAAATTTGTTCTACACCAACACCATAATCTATTGATTACCATTAAAACCAGATTTATTTGCACTCTATTCATTGTGTTACCTGCCAAGAATCTCTAAAAGAGAATATTCTGGAGATGTATTATTACATTTCAGTATTTCATATTTCCTCCTATTGAAATAACTCTGCAGTGCAGCATTTTATCTCATTTAAACTAGCTAGCTTATGCCTGGGAGAATTTTAATTTTTTTTTTCAGAGCATTTAAATAGCTGACTGCTATTCAGTCACAGCTCTGGGCACTACATGCAAATCTTTCTTACTCTAATTGCACCTAAACTTGGAAAGGCAGGGGTCTGAATGGATGTTTTATTCACACTCCCATTGTGTTACTGCATCCAAACACCAATAATTTCAATCAAGTCTTGAAATACAGATTCAGATTCTCTCTTAGGAACAGATGATATGGCTACCAGGAAACAATGTAATAGCAACAGAGTAATATGTAATAAAGTCACTCCAGTGAAAAGAAGTAAACCCCAGATGATCTAGGGCTGGCATAGCACTATCGGTGTAAAACTACAAATTCCACTGTTTCTACTTTATACAACTTGCAGTTTATCAGCATTATTAACTGCAATTAGATTATCAAAAACTCAGTTTATTACCTGTAACGTGTTTAGTGTTTTCCTTACAGTTCTAGCTCCTGGAACTATGGATAACAGCAGAGTCTCTGCTAACAAAAAAAATTACTCACAGTTGCTGGTTTCAAAGAACAGCTAAAAAAGACTTTAGACCTAACAAAATAAGATKACAACAAAAGCATTCAGATCTCTGTTTAAAGTCTGAGCATTTTCTAGGTAGAGACTGGAATGTTTGACTCCCCAAAGAGGCTGMGCCTTTGCTCATCACCCTAAATTAAAGAAATGGTAGTTTCTTTACCTGCAGTGTAAACTTGTGACCAGTCTTGGTGAAATGTAAATTCCATCAAGCTGAGCAGTATAGAAGGACTTGAAGTTCCACTTAACTGTATCCTCATGTCTCAACATGCATTGTAAGTTTTGGGTTGCAGGTGGGAAATCAAGAGGAATGTTATTATGACTAGAAGCATGACCTTTTTCCCCTCCAAAAGAGAATAGATTTTTTTTCCAAATTCTTAAAAAAACCCAAATCTATTTCTAGAACTCTAAATAATTTGCACTCAGCTGATCTAGTGAGTCACAAAAATCATAACTGGCCCATTAGGTTTTACTATCTTAGACGAAGAGAAGTGCAGAAAGCAAAGCAGCAGAGCAATTTTTTTTTATTGTAGTTTTTTCCAGCAATATCTTAATGACTGCTAGTAATGCAGCCATTCCAAAACCTGAGTGAGTTTAAATGGAAGGGAGTTTAAACAGAATAACTAATAAAAAAGGTTTAATGTAAAAATTTTCATTTAAACCACTAAAGTTCCACCTAAAATTTAAAGAAACAAAGATGAGAGCATAGTGATGTTCAACTCTTCGTTTTCTYACACGCTTTTTTCCCTGAGACCATCTGCACTTTGCACAGAGATGCTGAAGCAGCAACTGGAACAATTAGGAACATAATTATGTGCTTTGCCAGAGGCAGTAAACACTGGAATATCATTAGAAGACATGAAATTATCTGGAAGATGCAAAAATCAGGCACTGAATATAGTCCTGTTCTGTAAAGACAATACTATATTTAAAAAACATCTCTGCATTTTAAATTTGATGGAGATGAACAGTCCCACTGACTTCCCTGGTGGTTCTCAAAGGTAAACTTCACTGCCAGGGCTTTGYTAAATGCAAGACTGAGCTCAAATGGAGACCCAGTATCCCAAAGACCTAATTCTGGTCTCATATTGAACTGCATAACACAAGCCATCTCTCTGAACCTGGTGGGTACAAATCTCTTAATTAGTGAATTAAGCAGTAATACTCCCACTCAGTCTAGATAGATCAAATGCCACTCAACCAGCACTAAAAAAAGAAAGGAAGAACAGAAACAGAYTTGAAAAATACAAGCTGTTGGTGAATGAAGTAGCAGACAAGCTGGAAATAAGTTCTGAGGTTTCTCCCTAACTTCCTAAAGCAAAAACGTGGAAGTTAAATTAGTCGTGACTATAAGGTAAAAATTAAAAGAGAAAGGTTAGCCTACCCTTCAGATGATTTAGTATTTTCTTCTGGTAAGTTGGAAGGTAAGCATTTCTGAATAAATTACCCTTTTAAGTCTTGATTCATGCTTCAGTGCTTTTTTTGAACACATACTTAAGTTCTGTTGATAGGAAAGCTTATTTATTCAGCTGCTAGAGTACTTTTCTAAATTGAGACCTAAATCAGCATCTATAAAAGCTTCATTCAAATCAATGGGAATCTTTTTATAGACCTTACTAGGAGCTCTATCAGCCACTAAGTCAAAGGAGACCAAACCAAGAAGCAGAAAAATCCAGGATGCTTCTCCTGGAAGAATAAGCTCCAAAACCTCCATACTTACTAATAACTTTCTTTCATCCTCTAATATTAAATGACAGCACTAATAATATGCAATATCAAGTTATTAAGGATCTAGTCCCGAGCCATCCAATTAGTCTGCTGCGATGTAATTAAAACAAAACCAACATTAACTCAAAAGTGAAATTCACTTCAGTTGACATGAGCACAGCAAAGAATAAAAGTTCATTAGAACTAGGTGAAATTCATATCCAGATTGGTGTAAACTCTGGGTAATTAGCTTGAAACAGCTTAGCATTATCCAAGGAGGATATGGATAATTGGGTTCAACATCCCTGAAGATCTGCTATGTTTCTTGAGACAATAAACCATTTGTGCTTTGAAGCTGCTTCCCATTTTCTCCATCAGGCCTGTCTGACAAGGGCTATTGATCTGATAATTTACTTGTCAAAACTTGTTAGTCAAGGCAGGACAAAAGCAACAAGGCATGTGGGTAATCCAAGAGATGAATTTGTCCTAATGACTTTCAGGGATCCCAACCACTATGGTGGAGCTCAAACGAATCTCTGAAACAGTTTAGTCTAAGCCAGGGATCACAYAGTTGAAGAAAATAAGCAGGACAAGAATTATTATATTATTTTATGAAAGGTGGCTGAAGGAAGATAAAACCACTGTATATAAACACACAGCAAAGCACCTGGTAACTTCAGACCCACATCTTCTGTTTAAAATATTTACTTATGTTAAAGTTCAGTGTCAACTAAGGTCTCCCTTGAGTTTATGGTCTCCTGACTTCAACCATTATCCTGATTCCAACCAT
Organism: Malurus melanocephalus; assembly: GCF_030028575.1. Lineage (NCBI taxonomy): Eukaryota > Metazoa > Chordata > Aves > Passeriformes > Maluridae > Malurus > Malurus melanocephalus. The sequence goes on from NW_026623379.1 coordinate 303,627, forward strand.
TACCCTGTCTGGAGCAGGTTACAGCTGAAGACGGAAGTGATCAGGAGAATTTGTTATCCTGCTACTGTGTCAAGAAGTATGATGTCGAAAAACTGACACAACATCATCCCCACTTGTCTCAACTTCTCTTAATCAAGCRAACACCTGGTAATTTATTCTGGAAGATTGGACATTTTCTCTGTGAAGGTTTAAGAATAYGCAAACTTTCCAATCATCCTTCACATTATCAGTCATGTAGCTGACCCAAAGTGACAAAAAGAGAGCCCTGACAGCTTCCCATTATGTCCAAAATGATCTTTGGGCAACCTCACYACCTCCCACAGTCTCTTCTGTTTTACAGTTGACTGTGGTTGAGTCAGGTCACTACACTTCTAGTCTGCCAAAGATATAAAAGGACTAAAATTCAGCTCAATTAAATATCTTTTATCTTATACACAGAGAAATCAGGAATCAAACTCCTAAAACTGTGAGGCTCGATTTAAATGCAGGATGCATTTTTTTTGTTGAATGTTGGGAGTCTGAATATTCCATAGCTTTTGAGAGACTCTAGAAAGTGTGATATTTGAGTGACACCTTTCCCTCTGGAAAACAAAGTTTAAAATGTTAAATGTTAAAATGCTCACAGAAAAAAACCCCAACCTAATATTCTGAAATATTAACATGGTTGTAAAAGTTGGGACTTTATGAAAAATAGCAAATACTGCAAGTATTACAAGGAAATTCAACAAAGACAACACTGTCACTTTGCTACATTAGTGTTCTAAGATGGGTAAGAAAAGGATGTCTTTTTGTAATCAGCACCTCAAATTCTTATGCCACAAGCAACACAATCCAAGAAGTACAGTCATATACATTTTGCACAGCTATTTTTCAGAACAGAAATACTATTTCAAAACCCTCTGTGAGCTGGAGAACATATTTTGTTTTATTGGCTACACCATCTCCAATGCTACTCTTGGCAGTAGCAAAGGGAAGGGGACTCAGCACTGGAAATGACCTGGAGTGATTTTTTCCAGGGTTGCAGCATAGTCAGTTTTTAGCATGCAGAATTCAGTCCTAATCCACATCACAATTCCCTCAAGCAGACTCTCTTCCACCAGCTCACTCTGGCAGCTGAAAGTCTGACATTCGCAGAGAAGAGGTAGCAAGGGAAACAAAAAATAGCAAACCAAATATGAAAGGCATTTTGCATCTTACTGATGAGCAGATATTACCAGCTATAGCAATAAAAATGTTTTCTTTCCTGCATGCCCATGGGAGAAGGAAGGCAAATTTAATTCTGAATGTAAATCTCAGGAAAAAAAAAGAAATCTTGCAGAAGAGTAAGGGCAGTAGGGAAATCCTAGAAACTAAATAAAGAGGAAGCATATATAGAGATCAGAGATAATAGCTGAAGGATTTTTGCTTGTTTGTTTTTGTTTTTGGCTTTAATTAAAGATTCTTCATTTTTTCTATTCACATGGTTCATTTTCCCCCTCCCATGAKCAAGCAAGAAACCTGGCCCCAAAGSGCTGYTTTTCAGTATTGATAAGGCTCATCCTCAGTTTTTCCATCTCTCAGTTCTGGCTGTGGGTCTCAAGTCTCCATCTGACTGGGAAAATTTTGTGCTGTACAGGATCACATATAAAATCAACACAGGCTCCTTCTCCATGATAATGTAGGCTAAACACAGTGCAGACAAAATGGTGAATTGGTGAATGCTAATGAAGCCGTGTACATGAGACCAAAAACCCAATAATTCCACAAGCTAAAGATACTGTTAATCAGGCTTAAAAAGTAATGTAATTAAGCAGGTTTGCAGGCAGATCTTTTTTAAGTTGTGTGAAAAGAAAGGTCATTTAATGTAAAGTGGAGATGTGAGGGAAAGCCAGAGAGTTCAGGATTTGCCCAAAGGAATGAGACAGCGAGTTGCTGAAAAGGCTGAACAAGAACAATAAAAAATGCGAGTGACTGAGAATATTAGATCAGGCACCCCCGTTCCTGTGGGCCACGGAGGAACTGCAAATGCAAGACATCTAGAAGGCCTCCCACCGCGGTGCCTAAGGCACTTCACAGCTAACTCACAGAAGCAGGAGATTTTTCGTGAAATTCTTCAAGGTGGGATATACAGGAGATCAGATTAGATCCACTGTTTATTTTTTATATCAGCAGATATAGAGACATCAACAGCTACTTCAAATAAACTCCAAGCAGTGTGACTTCCACGAAAAGGCCAAGACATCAGATTCAAGTGTTTTGCCCATAATCATGTGGAAGGTTCTCATACTGTAGAGAATACTTAGTTTTTGCTGCCTCTTTCTCAACAGGTGTAAGCTGCAAGAGCTTTCTCTCCCTCTCTTAACCACTATAGTGATTCTGTTGAATGGATGGGAAAAGAATATATTGACTGTAAAAATCATCCAAGACCTTTACTCGACTCTTTCATCCAGATAAATGGTGATGGACCAAGAAGACCATTTTGCAGCAATGAATTAGTAAAGATACTGTGAATATTRTGACATTTCCCATTGCCTTGTAGCCAGCTTGTTACTACTGGTTTATAGMAGGGAATGATAAGAGCAAGAAAGTCATTCTGTTTTCATTAGATGTTCAGGTGCCTCAGACAAAGCTTTTCCTCTACACCACTACCACCTCTACACTTCTTTTGGTAGTCATGTGTTTACAGAATAAAGACAGAAATTAATTTGTTAGAGAGTTGTCAACCACAGGAAGAAGTTCACAGAGAAACTGAGCTCCATCTTTGAAGACATTAAAACCTGACTGGACAAGCATAGGAACATCCTCATCTAATAAGGCCTGCTTTCAGCTCACCTATATAATCACCCAATATACTTCTGAATCCAATCAGTAATTGATTATCCTATACTGCTCTTCTGCAGTCCAAGGCAGCTGAGAGCACTTCTCCCTCAAGCAATCAGCTCCTGAGTGGCAGTGCCACTATTTGGGCAGGGGAATGTCATTTGTGCTGGTGAAGGCCCTGAGGTTGCTTGCCTCCATGMTTTCAGATGGATTCTGCTGGCGTCATTCAATGCCTCACACAGAATTCAGGTAGACACAGATCTGGCTCYCTGAATAGGCAAGACTGTGAAATGTGCTGAAATGAAAATGACAAATGCTGAATGAAATGACAAAACAATTTTTGAAAAGTTGGGTGGACAAATAAAAAATAATACAAAAATAYCATGGGCATAAAGCAGAATGAAGTCAAACTTGTGAAATTAAATTATTTGTATACAGTGCCTAAATTATGACTCTAAACTTGAAGCTTCTTATACATTTTTTTGTCTTGACAGAACAAAAAAAATAGTATTTGGAACCTTCTGTATGTGCAAAAAACTTAATGATTAATATTATAAACTGAAAGATTAAATGCAGAAGCCACRGAGAATAGGTGGTTAATTCTCTTAGCCACTTTCGCACTCATTCTGAACCACACTATGTAACAATGTAGAGGAAGAGTTTATGTGAAGCAAAGCTGTAACACATCATCTGGTTTCAGTAGAAAATATTTATACTTTTAGTAGACTGACACCTCCTAGACATTTTTCAGTACATGAAAATTCATGAGAACTCAGGATAAATGCCAAGTGCTAACGTGATGTTTTTAATGCAGCAGCAAGTACCTCTTTGGAGTTTGTGGAGAACAAGAAGTGTTCTCAGACTGGGACAGCAGTGAAGTGCATGTAATGAGCTGGGAGTTATTTTAAGTTACCARATCTACAGAAGGTAGGTCACAGTGTTCAGACTGGAAAATGATCTGCAATTATTTTTGCCTCTTCATGGAAAGGCAAGACCCAGTGCCCTCAAGTCAAAAGTCAGAAACAAAGACTCAGCTTGGAACTAATTCTTACGTGTGGATGTCAAGGAACACGTCTTACTTTGTTTACTCTTCTCTGAGGCTTAACTACTGCCTTCATCTTGAACTTTGCTGTTGAACTCACTTTGCACAAACTATTTAATTCACTCTAAGTGACTTCCCAGACACTGCAGAGTTGTTAAATACACTTTACCTCCCAATCATCCAGCTTCGTTTTACCATGATGGCACCATCAAGACTTTTGCAGATGGAAAGGGGATTTTTTTTCCCCAGTAACTCATTCTTTCTAAAACTCATTCATTTACACCTAAAGAATTCCTTTCCCTCTTCTGCAATTTTACCCTTCATGTTACCATACTYGTTTTCCTCCACCATATTCTACCARATTCTTAAGCCATGTAGTTCACWACTATCACAATGCTTCTTCTTACCCTCCAATTCCTCTCCCATAATTTTGCATACAGTATATGAAACCCCAGCAGTATCAGAGGGTTCAGCACCAGATTSTGGTAGATCTTACTTGAAAGACAGGTAAAGGAGAAGTTGCCTCTGCTTTATTATTCAACAAAACCTTTTCTTAATTTATTCAACAAAACCTGCCTGCACTCCTGCTTGTGCTTTCCRTTGTTGTTCCATACTGCAGGCACGCAGCACCTCATTTACCCTGTTTACCACTTCCGAAATTACTCGTTTCCTTCAAACATCGGTGCAAATTATTTTAGCAGATGTATTCACCTGGATTCTGCCATGACTGATTTCATTCTCATTCCTACTCCTATTCACACTTCCAACCTTCTTTAAAATATTTCTTTTCTTCCTCACTATTCAATGGACCTCACAACTTCTGTCTTCCTTATCACTTCTCCCAAAYACTTAATGGAACTAGCAAATAATACTCTTCCAGATATCAAATAATAAAAATTATTTATCAAGAAAATAGAAAAACTTAATGGAAAACAACAGACCTAAGTAATACCAAGCTTCTGCTTATTAGGACTTACCTGCCATTTCTCTCAACAATTTTCAATCCAACTAATAACAATGCAGCAAATTGCTCTTTCTGATGGACTCCACCAACTGTTGCACAGTAAAAAAGGTCTTTATCTGTTCCTCATCATGCCATCCAACATGCAACACAGAGCTAAAAAGACCTAAAAAGAATGTGTGATTTGTACCATCACGACCAAGGAAATCAACCACGCTGTGACAGTTTAGCCAAGCAGAGAATAAAGTCCTATTTATTTTTGTTAAAGATACACTTTTTCTTACAGTACATTAGTAGTCTAACCATCTGAGAACCAGTCAGGCTAACCACAAAAACTGATTTTTGCTTCAGCTGAAATTGCTGGTCACAAGCACCATTAAATATTTGAGCACAGCCACACTACAGCAAGGCAAGGCATTCTGTAAACTCCATCACTGAACTATACAGTCTCTCAGAAATTTCAAGAAGCACTGAAGTCAAGAAAACTTTATAGGCTGAATAACAGAAACCACAGTTTATCACAGCCAGTGGAAAATGCTGTGTATTAGCTATTAACTTCATGCTTTGAAAAGCCCTGAAGAAACTAAGCCTTCTGGTACAGAAACAAAATCCTGTGGGGGCAGGGGGACAAGGGAGAGAAAAAATATTTAAAAATATAAAACCCAGATTTAATTAAAAGCAAAAAGACAGCTGATGGCAAGAAGTGGAAGCAGGGCACACTCTCAGATGAATCAAGTAACTCAGGTTCAATACAGTCTATTTTTAGCTGAGTGGATTTTAATGAAGTCTCATCCAGAGGCAGCAACAAGCATGTCTCGTGTCAAATAAACAGAAGAAATGCCACGAGATAAACACAAACCTTCACCCTTTTACCACCCCAATCAATGACCCACCTTGAGCGGTTCAATGCTCAGGGACCAAGCTGAGTTCAGTGACACTGCTCCCCACTTCACCAGGACTCTCTGGATTAGGGGGCTGGCCAGGAGCTGGGGCTGCAGAGGTGTTGGCTGGCACTCTGCAGATCTCTGGGCCAATGTCATTTACCAAGAAGGACAACTGCCAACACCAGAGCAGCTCAGCCATGGTTTGCTCTATCTCAGTCTTGCCAATGTCCAAGAATGGGGACACATCTCCAGAGCTAAGCACCAAACTGCAGTTTGGTACTATTAGAGAGCYATTATAGAGCTGCAGTACCAAACACATGAAAAAGCTCATCTTAAGTAGCTGAAAGCTTCCAAGGTGCCACTTCTGGCCACTGCACCCTTGACCCACCACCTGTAATTACTGGGAAGGGTTTGGCTCTGTCATTTTTTTTGTTACTCCCCTCATGTAGTTGTGAGTTGYTGTTACATTAAGTTCTTTGTTTGCCCTCACCAGAGTACCCAAACCCAGTCCTCTCAAACCCTGTCCACAATTCATGWGCTCAGTCTCTACCCATCCCAGCAGGTCTTCGTGTGTCTTACTTCAGTATCTTAATATCTTTMTTTTTTAATACAGAACCAAAACTAAACTTAGCATGCCAGGCAAAGCGTCCCCAGTCTCAAACAGAGAGGGGTATTTTTCCTTCAATCTGCTAGCCATAGTCCTTCAAATGCAGCCCAGCATTTAGTTCATCKTATTCACATTTAGAGTACAACATAGGTCAATATTCAGCTTGACATCCCTCACAGCTTGCAAGGCCCTCACAGCAGGATTGCTACTCAGCCATTTGGTTCCCAGCCTGGATGGGTACCAGAGTCACTCTCCCAAGAAAGCAGAATTCTGCATTTCTGGTTACGGGCTCTCCCTCCGACTATCTTCGGGCTTCCCAAGATGTCTCTGGGCTGAAGCTTTTCCCTCTGGCACACCATCAAACAGAAAAGCACCTACTTTACATCTCTCAAGCATTGCAACTAGAAGTGGTCACACTACAGCTTCTCCTTTACCTTTGAAAAAACAGCTCCACACTCTAAAGAAAGTAATAGTAGTATAAATACCCTTCCCAAATATGAGGCAGTTGTTAAATGCCTCAAGTATCCTTCTTAGGAACAAATGTTTGAAGGAAAAGTCATTTTCCCAAGGGAAAGCAACATTGCTGCTATATAAAATGTAGGAAAATAATCCCATAAATCTAGACAAAGATTCAGCATCCAATTCAAATGACAGGTGCTATAAAGCAGGGAAAGCCAAATACAGCAGGTAGTATCTGATATGTGGTTTGGGATGCCTCTGAGGCATTAAAACACCTCTCCCAATGGTATTTCTGTTGATAAGCTTGGTTTTCCTTTCAAAAAAAAGCAGATCTACCTTTTAGATTCTGTACCACGGTAGCTCACAAGGACAAGGCATCTTGCACTTTGCAAAAGCGAGTAGCACCTCCTTCTGAAACCACTCGGACCACATTGTGTGCAAATGCTGTAACATAACCTCACATTTTAGAAAMCAAAAGAACATCACCGTATAGCCATTTGCATTTTAGGGTACCCAGTCCTATCTGAGGTAATCAACAAAACAAAAACATGCTGATTCCACTTTGGTTTACAGAGACATATTTTGCCCATGATGCTCTGAGCTTGCCTGGCATCCTGAATTGGGCAGTTTAAGCCCAACAGATAAGCACAGGTTTACCATTTAAAAGCACTGACTGATGATAAAAGCACTGGACCACAGTTGCAGTTAAACCAGCATGATTTCAAGACCCTGAAGGAAGTGGGATGGTGAAAGTACAGTTCTTATTCAGAATCATTCCTCTTTAACAGACATTTTTATTTTAAGTTGTAGCTACAGATGGAGAAGGGGTTTTAGCTCTTTATTCCCAAAGAATAGTTAAATTAGMCTTGGAATAGAGATTCTTATGACTAATGCAACCCGACCTGTGACTGTACCTGTAACATGACTGCACTGCCAAACATTATTCTTCACCAGATTAGAGCTAACACAAGGTAGACTTCATTGCACACTTACTTTAACAAAAAAAAAATCTGTAAAACACAAGAAAACATCTTTCAGATCCACCCATGGATCCTTCCCAGTTTTCTTCYCCATCTCTGCAATAGATATCAGGAGATATCCATGTTTGGGATCTTTTCCTCTTGAAATCTTGGCAGATGGAGAGTTAATTTGTGGTTTCAGCTTTTGGCCCTGGGCGCAGACAGCTTACATACCAACTGCTGTGCAATGCCCATTGTGTGAATGAGCTATTGACTGTCAGGTCACATTTCTACCTGATAAGTCTCTACTTTCAAAACAACAACAACAAAAAACAAATTGCTCTGATAACCCTGAGGATGGATCCAGCAAAGGCACTGAAGARCAGAGGCTCACAGGCCATGGGGTATCATTTTCCCTTCAGCTCTTCTATTTGCTCCTGGCCCTTGACTCATACCCAAAAAATGCTAAAGACAAAGGAGATTTGTTGAGGACCCCTGAAAGAGTAACGTTTTCAAAATGAAGAGCTGAATGTAGTCCAGCCACAGGCTTGTAGGCAGCACAGACAAAAGGAAGTTGCAGCTGACTCTCTCTTTCAAGATGATCTGACTGCAGTTTGCTTCCCTTCACCTGAGGCTTGTAAAACCTGTGCAAACAGCTCCCAAGCAATGCACAACAAAATGCAAGTCAGCACTTCACTCTTGGAGAGTGTCTGTGCTGCAGAAACCGTGTGGTATAATSCCCGCCTCCTCATGCCCTCACAAAAGTCTTTAGAAAAATATGCAAGAGAAGCTACTCTCTGAAAGGAAATCAAGCAATTTATAGCTCACCTATCTCCACCACACACCACTTATCTGGAGTACGTGCTTTCTCTTTCTGAAGAGATTGAAGAGATTTGATTAAAAAAAAAAAAAAAACCCAAACAAAAAAGAAAGTTAAAGCCATCAGCCTTCAGAGCCAGATAAAATAGTCAACACCTAGTCAACAAGCAGCATGAAGCTACAGGGATCCCCAATGAAGCAGCACACACAGACACACACACACACACTTCCATTTGGCCTAACTTTCCCTGTAGCAAACCACAGCAATGCTGCTTCAGCTGCTGGATAAATATTCCTRCATTTGCAGGAAGGATGAGTGGAAATGGAGAAATGACTTCAACTGCAGCTGCAGCAGCACATGAAGGCACCTCAATGCCACACTCAGACCCCAGGCGACTGAAATAGAGCTCTGTCAGTCCCACCATCCCAGCTAAGGCGAGAGATTGGAAGCTGGTCCRTGTTGTGAAAGGAAGAGCAGCTCACTCACATGAATTTCCAGTTGATAATGTGAGGTCCATCTCAGACAGCCAAGCTCCTCCAACACCCCGATGTGGCCAGCCCGGAGTCCTTGCAGGGGAAGGATCCCCTCCCAGTCTYAGAGCAGCATTTGACTCTCACCTACACAACTGTGGCACTTGTACCAACTGCAAAGGCCCCACAATTTGCTTKGAATCTTTCCTCTTCCTGACAGTGAAGCACAGAAAGCATGTCATTTAGTTTTCCTTCACTCCCCATTACAGACCTGCCCAGTGTCATGGATGTGGTCCTGCCCCTGWCTTGTGCTCTCAGCTTGACTCTGGAAAAATCTCATCACTGCTGATGTGTGCAATTATCTGGACTCCCATCTGATGACCCTCCCCAATATGCTGGGATAAAGGGGAAAYGCCCCTGCCCAGCCAGACCCTGCCCAACCCACTGTGTTATGGCACTTAGGCAACTTCCCTGCACCCCAGCACTCACGTCTGAGGTGACATATCCTGTATTCATCTATTACATGAACAAAACAAGCCCAAGCTGCGTGCTAAAAAAGAACTGGATAAAATAGATGTTCACATGGCAGAAGGTGAGAAAGAAAACCTCCAGTATGCTTCAGATGTGATTTCTGCAGCAGTGGGAAATTCTCAAATGACTCTGCCCTGTGAAGTTTGTGTGCTGCGTTTCTCACGAAGCTCTGGCTTGCAGGGAGCTGGTAGGCAGGCAAGCAGGTACCTGATGCCAAGACACAGTGTGCTGCCAGAGAAAAGGGAACTACTCCTGACTTGAAGACAATGGAACTTCCTTAGAGAACTCCTGCTCTATCTATAACTTTGCTGAACTTCAGAAAACATTCCTTTTTGTGAAGAGCAGCAGCTTAGTCGCTGACAGAAGCTCCAGTTGTGGAGGTTTCTGATACAATAATTGAATGAGCTGGGACTCATCAGTTAGATGTACAAAAATACAACCAAAAATAGAGAGGGCAACAGCCTTTCCTATCTGAAAAAAAATGCTCTTCCAGCACGCAGCTAAAAACTGCAGAGTTTGCATAGCCATGGAGACTAGGAAGACACTAAACCAGTGCAGGTCAATCTTACTTCAAAGGAACTAAGGTCAACTTAAAACCCAAATGCAGGAACYTGAGGTTTCAGRGGTCAGGCTACRCTGGGTCCACAGCARAGCATACAGACATAAGAACATTCAYCCCAGGGCCATAAATACTAAAGGGAGTATCACTGTACTTTCATTTTCTTCCTAAAAACATGCCCTTTTAGTTTTTTATTACCATGTACTTCATACTCCCTGGAGWAAACAATGACAGATTTTCTACTTGTCAACCCTGGGAGAACCTGCTCTGATTAATCAAGTAGTCAAATGGGGGCTTTCCAAGCTGTGGCTGATTGACACATTTAACGTGCTTCTCTCAACAAGAGACTATTACCTGATTTCATAAACTCCAGAGCCATCTGTCCTCCTGTCTGTGGAGTAAAGAGCTTGTTTTGATTGCAGTCGCTCACATGCCTGGCCTCATTTACTGGACAGGCTTCCCTTCTTGGACCTGCTGCTTTCTGAGCAGAACACCACCCTGGCAGATCACACCACCAAATGGGACTGTGAGAGGAGGGCTGCATTCAGAGTAGGTACCATTTATCGCTGGATCACTCCAGGTACTTTCACTCCTCTCCCCATAGTAACAGGTTCTTCGTGTGCTCACTAACACTGACYTCTAAGTAGGCAAAACATGCAAAGACTGAAACATAAGCCTCAAAAGAAAGTATGAAATCATACTGGGAAATGCTTTCTATATGCTGAGAGCACCCATGGTTCTAGGTTCAGTTTCCATCAAACCAGGTATCTGGCAGTCCAGGGAAACATGCTCACCTGTGAAGTTACCACACCAAAAGCAGAAGGGGTTTTGAAAATACACTCCTGCATACAGAGAGAACAGCAGGAAAGAATTCAATTACTTTCAAGCAGAAAATAAGAAATTCACCRCCCATCAGTTTCTTACTTGTCTGTAATTACTGAGCTTTACAATAACCTCATTGCATTGCTTATTATGCTAATCTTAATTAGCTTGCTGTTTCTTTGCACGCTCTCCCATCTGTCATTTTTGTTAGTTTTCTCTCCTCTGACACTTTACTGCAAATTCTTCTGAGTTAAGGACTGATTTTCTATTAAAGGTACAGAAAGCCTGGTCTGAGGAGGTCTTGGTCTCTGACTGGGATTTCCACATAAACTGATTAGTTGGCACCAAATGTATCTCAGATTTTTTTTTTGTTTTGCTGTTAAATTAACTTTCACCTTGAAACAAGTGGTACTAAACTGAAAAGGACTCTGTAAATATCAGGAAAAATACACCAGTGAGTAGCAGTGACAGAATCAAATATGCAACATCATTTCCCTTTCCTGTAACTCCTCCTCTCCCCTTCCTTTCAAATATTTATTTAGTGATATGAGTGAAAATCTGTCTTCTGTTTGATTTCTCTGAAAATCCAACACTTCCTAAYATTTAAAGAAGCAGTGAGCAGCAGATGTATAGGTTGTTATGATCACTGCAAAATAAACACCCCAAATCAGAGGCTCCTTTAGAAAACAGTGGCTTCCATTTTGGTCTTTTTCCTTTCCTAAGTTTGCTCTCTCAATACAGCTTAAATGAGTAAGGCAATTTCCCTGAAGCAGCACTAATTACTACAGGGGACGGGGTGTCATCCAAAGGCTGAGACCTGGAAGTTTACTCCCATAAAAAGATTTCCAAATTCCTGAACCAGGACAACCAGAATYCCTAAGGAGAAAATACCCATTAAATAATAAGCATGCATCTCAGCTTGGACCTTCTGTTTATAAAGGTCTGAAGTGGATTTACGTTCACAACCACACAGATGCAAGAGTACCAGGGCAGCAGTGTCCATCAATTAGAGGAAGGTGGCAAACTTGTACAGATTTTATTACTGGTTTGTATCTGAATTCAGCAAAGCATGAAGCCAGTTACAAATGGAAGCTTTCAGATTTCATTTAACAAGAAACCCTTTGCCCACACCTTTTCCAAAAGAAAACCCTGGGAAAGAAAATGTAAATGAAAATTCGTCTGACCTATATTGAGGCTGTTCATAAGAACAAAAACCCGTTCTTGACCAGCTGCAGGAAACACTGCTCAAGAGGGAGTTTGGATGGTGCAAGAGGTATGGATCCTATCTGTTATGTCCAAATGCTGATGAACAAGCTGCCAAACAGCTTCTGAGTTCATAGTTTAGGACCAACACAGAAAATAAAATTAAAGCAAATGCTTCCTTTCCACATCTACATCACAGCATTTTGCCCTGGTTTGCACTTTCACTTAGTGTTGAGTTGGCTCAATCCACGCTAGGATTCACAGCCCTGCCTTTCCCCCAGCTCCTGCAAAATTTTCAGAAACAACTTGCTAAATCAGTAGAGGAAAAAAAAAAAACAAAAAAAACCCACCCCAACTTCTGTTACCACAGGCACATTAAATGAGCACTTATTAATAGTTTCAGGAAGTTTTGGATTCAGATTTGCTGCCAACAAGACTCAAGTGCCTCTGCTCACAGAGAGGCAGCAGGGTCATGCTAAGACTCAGACTCAGAAGCCCCTTGGACATTACAGCTGTGTCACATTTGTGCTAGCATCTCAAGCAAAACTCTTCGTATCAAAGGAGTCTCAAGTTCACGGGGCTTGAAATCCAGGCTGAAATTGAGATTTTACATTTCAGYTCCATCTCGAATCAGCAACGCAGCAGCTAAGCCTCAGCATGCCTAAGCAGTATGTGGTAGAAGTGAAAAAAAAAACACTGCACAGAACCTCCTGCTCTGCTGTCAGCAGGAGCCCACCACCAGAGCAGTCAGTTTACAGAGAGGTGACAGCAGAGAGCCTGCACTCTTTCTGTTATTGCTCAGTTTACAACTCAGTGATGGGCTCTTTCTCCCTGACAGTTCAGAAATATCATTTTGAGACTGGAAAAATCATGCTACATTTCTCCTGTCTCTAGCAGCAGCACAGGTAATAAAGACTCTGAATTGCATATTCAGGCCTGTGCCTAGGAGTTAAAGTATCAGATGCTTTAGGCAGAAAAGACTGCAGGCCACTCTTCCATAGWTTTATATGGTCTGCAGGGAGAAGCAGCATAAAGATTTCTATTTGTCAAAATAATCAAGTGTCTTGAAAATACGCTGGGGAACCATTCTGAAATCAGAATGGAGTTATTTTTACTTAGTCGCTTCCCTGATCAAAACCACACTTTAAAATAGATACTCTGTGGCTCTAAAAATCTTTGAAATATAGCAAGTAACTCATCCGAGATAGCAGCACTGAAGGGAGTCTGTACCAGKACCTAAATATCTGGACAGAAAGTCAGTAAATATATACTAACACAACCCTGCAATAACAGGAAGCAGTGGCAGGTGGGAAAACTGGCCAGAGCCAGTCTGGACCCAGCACGTACACCTCTGAGGCTGCTTTTTCAACCAGGCTGCTCAGGCAGCAGATTGCTGTCACTGTCACCCACAGTGCAGCCCTGTGTCTTCAAATCCACTCAGATCCAAGTTGGAGACTAAGAAACTGCCTCTGCCAGCAACACAACAAAGCTAAATTGTTATTACTAATGACCTCTATTGGCTTGTTGTATGGGTAGGTAGACGCTTTCTTTTTTTCTCATTCATCTATTTTTCTCCRCAGGAATGAATTTAAGTTCTCTGCAAAGTCTGGGACCAAAGAGAGTGTCCAYACCCAGGAAGAACACGGAGAAGTGTAGATTCAAGTCTGACAGTGCTGACAACTCTGCAGATTCACAGCTCTTCCTACCACTTCAGGTTCTTTGGASCAGAGGCTGTGACTTGCATCAACCTGTCAAATAACCTAAGGAAAACGCAGAAAAATGATGCAAGGAGAGGTGCCAGGCCAAGCATTCCTTAGAGCCTTTGGGATCAATGTCAGCAGCTCTCTTATGCTGAGGTCACTCTGCCTACATCCAACAGCAAACATGAAACAAGCACTTGCCTTTTCATCGTGCTCAAATCCTGTGTGAAAGYTGCCTTTGGAACATGCTCCCTGTTTGATACTCGGGCAAGTTATTTAATCTCACAGGGCTGGCTGAGAACCAGAATCCTCGAGCAAGACGCCAGCCCAAGTGACCATCTCCTGAGCAGGCACTGCTGGCAGTTCTGTGCAGGGAAAGCTCTGTTAACCTGAGGGCAAAGCGGGATGAACAGAGCTGGGAMCTCTCCCAAAAACTAAAGAAACCCTCCCTCTCMGCTTCCCACCACTCCTTTGTCATGGTGTATTGAGTTTGTGTGCAAGGTTTTGGTAGCTGGGGRRCTACAGGGGTGACCTCTGTGAGCACTTGCTGGAGGTTTGCTCCATGTCCCAGAGCCAATGCCAGCTGGCTCCAAGACAGACCTACCACTGGACAAGCTGAGCCATCAGTGGCTCAGATGGTAGTGCCTTTGGGATAACAGATTTAAGAAAAAGGAGAAAAAAACCTGTGCAGTGAGAGCCAAAGGGAGAACATGTGAGAGAAGAGTGCTGCAGGCACCCAGGCCAGTGAAAAAGGAAGAGAAGGAGGTGCTCCAGGCACCAGAGCARAGAATTCTCCTGCAGCCCATGGCACAGACCATGGTGAGGCAGCTGTGCCCCTCCATCCCATGGAGGTCCATGRGTAAGCAGAGWACCACCTGCAGCCTCTGGAGGAYCCCATGCTGGAGCAGGTGGATGCCTGAAGGAGGCTGTGACCCTAYAAGAAACCCACACTGCAGCAGGCTCTTGGCAGGACCTGTGGCYCTGGGGAGAGAGGAGCYCACACTGGAATAGGTTTGTTWGCGRGAYTTGTGACCCCATGGGAGACCCACACTGGAGMAGGGGAAGAGTATGAAGAGTCCTCCCCCGAGGCGGAAGAAGTAACAGAGAAAACATCTGATGAACTAACCACAGACCCCACTGCCCATCCCCCTGTGTCCCTGGAGGGAGGAGAGAGAGAAAACTGTAAATAAAATTAAGCTCAGGAAGAAGGGAAGGCAGGGGAAGAAGGGAAGTCGGTTTAAAGATTTGGGTATATTCCTCATTATTCTATGCTGATTTGGCTAGCAATAAATTAAACTAATTTCCCCAAGCTGAGACTGTTTTGKGTATCACTGCAGTTGTGAGTGACCTCTCCCTGTCCTTATCTTGATCCACCAATCTTTCATTATATTTTCTCTCCCCTGTCCAGCTGTGGAGGGGACTAATAGAGCAGCTTGGTGGGCACCTGGCATCCAGCCACGGTCAATCCACCACAGGTGTGAAAGAGAAGTCTGTGCCTTGCATATTTTAAAGGAACTGCTTTCCTATTTGAAAAGATCCTCCTGCCATCAGAGAGCACATACACATCACAGCTAGCAACAGCTCCTTCCCATATGGCTCTTCAATCACACAGTATAAATATGTACACTGTGGAGCAGAAAACACTCTGACAGGTACACAGGAAGCCTGACAGAATAACCACTCCTCTGCCTACATGCACTAAGCCATTGGGTAAATAACTYGTCAGGCTGGTGAGCTTTTTTTCTTTCTTAAATACATTCTATTTACTTGATCGTCTGTAATGACTCCTCTCTGAAATCRTTAAGCTCTATCCCACAGAACCATATTTAGATGGGATTACCCTTCACTCATAACAAGAAATAAGATGGCATCACTCACCCAACACTGTCACTTGGCATGAAGTATTCTCTTTTGTGCAAATAAYAGCCAAATTTCAATCCTTCTTCCTGCAGCAAATAATACCTTAATCTACAAGCTATGCCATATTCCTGAGGTCAGGCACAGAGCAAKGTGATATTCTTTACATTCTTTACAATTAATGTTCTGAAAACTGGCATTTTAGGTCCTGAAGTGCAGAGAGGGATTTGAAACCATCATTTTTTTGTGCCTGAACGGTCATGTTTTCACACAGCCTTTTTCTCAAGAGGTGAGAGGCCGATATTTTACTCAGAAACTGCAAGTCAGAATAAGCTTCCATCAAGAAAAACASKTAATCTCTAAGCACACYTTACACCAGAGGAARGAGAAAAGGCAAGGACAGAGGTAACACACAGGGACACTTGTCTGGAKCCCTGCCTCACACTCCAGCTCTTGGGCACTTCCTGATTCTAAGTGTCTTCTTATTTCATAGACTTTAATAGGTTTTAGTCCTGATTTTCTCATTTTTGAGCTCATGCTGCCCACAGTATGTTCTGTGACATGCACAAGCTTAGCCATGCATTCTTCAAYAAACCATTCCTTATTCGCCCATTTCCATGCAACCCTTAATGTTACGTTTCCAGAATCTCTCAAGTCCATCCTCAAGTCACCTGGCTCCTAGACTGAAGAGATCTAGTCTATTTAACTATCCTGCATCTGGAACTCATTCCCTGTCTCTGATCCTCCTGTATCCCTTTGCAYGTTTTACAGCTGTTTGAAGATTTTTTGAGGTGAGAGGCACCAGAACTTTGCACAACATTCAAGATACAAGTGTCTTATCTTTGAGACATCAATGCCTGTCAAAGAAGGCTCATGGGTTAAGCACAACAGAAAAGAAGGAGCCAAAAATTACCTGTGTTTTCAAAGGTCTTGGCCTTTGATTGAGCTGTATTTATAGAAAGACACTTTTTATTCACTGCTAGCTTTTCTATCTTTTTAGAAATAGAAACTTCAAATTAGACTAGTAATTCACCTATTCTTATCTCTGATAGGGTCAAACACTTCAGAGAGGGCAAAGTAAATTGTAGAGCACATAGTGACATAACTTAATTTAGAAAACATCTTCCAAAACCTGTAAGTGTTTTAATTCTTAACACATTAATATGACTTTTATTATGTGCAGGAATTGATGGAGACTGAAGAAACCCAAGTACAGCCTTGCCAAAACCAAAGCCTTTGGAAAAAGAAGAGGAACACAAGATCCMAAATTTCACTTTTACAAATTCTTTTTCTATCTTYAATTAGATAACAAGGACAAGTAGGTTAATTTTCCAAGTATTTATCATAGAAAAAAATGATCTTCCACATTTCTTATTTAATGGGAAATGGAAAACATGAGCATGCGATKTTGCATTCATCATTCTGCCCTACATTTACCACGCCTTCTTCGGTTAAACTACATTAAGTTCTTCACATGCCAAAATGTCTTTTGATCTCAATAATCTCCATTATTCATCAATAATGCTCTTTTTGAGCATTTGAGTTGAACAGGACCAGTGATTCAACCCCATCCTCCTTACAGCCAAGTGGCAAGAGAGTGCTTTCAAGGAAGATAAATTTCTGGCTTGCTCTCATCACTATTCTCAACAGCTCAATTACAAAATGGTGTTAATAGACATGAAATTTTAAATAAGGAATTTCATCAGCTTCAGTGTAGTAGTGAATTTCTGAGACTATCTTGCCTCTAAAGTAGATTTCTGACTTTGACCATATTTTTTCTGACCTTTCATTGCCTAGGAACATCCTCTGTTCTTATGTCTTGGAAGCTGGTGAGAGAGAGCTGCATCTAATTGCTGCACCTTTACGGGAAGGAATAAAGGTATGTGAATACAAACATGCAAAATTCACAAGGAACAGAAATACAGTAACAAAAAGAAGAGTTACTTAAAATTAGTAATAAGGAGAAGGACATATTGGGAGACTTGCAATTTAAAAAGAAATARCTTGTTTAGCTGGCTTTAATGCCACCATAGTTCTTTCCTCAATACAGAGTGACAGGGAAAATAAAGCTGGAGGAATTGCTAATGATGCCAGAAGTCTATAATATGCATTTNAAGAAGATAAGGTTAATCATCTGCTCCTAGTCCCCTGATTTCATATCAAATTACCAGCAAACAAATCCACTTATGAGGAACTTTTTAGTTCCTTTTCTGCAGTATTTTAATTAGATTCCACCAATAAGTCTCTGAAAGGAACATAATTTATTTTCCCAAAGCAGTTAGATGAGACTTGCTGTCTTCATGGGAAAACAGTCTTGGCCATCCTACCTCTTTCTGAAGCACTRGACAGTGCTCTTTACCACCCTGGCACAACTTTCCTCTTGGTCAGTGCSTCCCAGGGTGGGGTATCAACATCACTTCCTACAAATCAATGCAGTTGAACCTGCTATTCCAAAAGCTTAAAAGGCTTTTGGTCCCCATTTCTGTTAGGGATACTCTTTCTGCAGACTCTAATGTGCAGCAGATCTTGGGTGACTTAACAGATCCATTTCTACAGAGTTCTGGTCTCATTCAGCTGTGTCCTGGTTTTGGCTGGGATAGAGTAACTTTTGTTCACAGTAGCTGATGCAGTGCTCTGTTTTAGATTTAGGATGAGAACAGTGTTGATAAGAAACCAATATTTTGCTTGCTGCTAAGTACTGCTCACCCTCATTCAAGGACTTCTCAGTCATTTTCAACACTCTAGGACCCAGGCAGTGACAACAATTCAAACACACAGRAACTGCACATACACCCACTACAAGGCCGAAACATGGAATACTAGAAATACGTTTTTCCCCTGATGAAGACAAAACATTGACAAAAAGAGTTAATTTGCTATCAGCAATAGAAACGCCCCAGTCTCTGGTTTTGTGTGGAAGTTGTTCACTTGGAGCTCTGTTTATCCACTCTCACATCTAAAAAGATACATAGTATGCTTTTGGAGGTTCCAAAACCCTGCTTTACACTGTCAGGTAATTTATTGCATGAGCCTCATTGAAAATAGCAGGACTTCACTCTCAACAAGCAATYCCATATGCTTGCTCCATGCACGTCTCTGAAGCATCTCTGCCTAGTTCATGGATGCAAACAAGTCTTCATTCATTACATGCATTAATGCACAACTAAATATAGTGCTCTCAGAGCAGCTGGATCTTCTTTCTGCCTTACAAATTTCTGACAACTCCTTAGCTGAATTTTGATGACAAAGACATTAGGAATACAATTTTGTAAGCAAAACTGTCACAGCAGACAAAAATGTCATCCCACTGGAATCATCAARACGTGTACCTCCATGAAATGAGCCCACTCCAGTAATAATCCTACTCAAGTAAATGCCTGGTATTAAAATGTAATCTGCCTCATTTAAAATGAGATCATAAGATCTTAAAGAGTTGGTAAAGAACCCCAATTGCCCACTCATGCCCTTTTTCACTGTTCAGGAGGAGACTGTACTGTCAAAATGGGAGGCACTAGAAGGTGTGATTTGCAAAGTGCAGGAAAAGGGAATCTAAAGGTGATGCATAATGGCGCATCCACTGAAACATTTTTTAAAAAATCCTTTCAATTAGTGGTGCAACACTAGGCCTCAAAATAAATTCCTTGAGACTCCAGTGCAAGAAACAGAATCCTTCCTTCCTGCAGGCAGAGGAGGTGCTCTCTCAGCAGCCCTGACAGTTCTGGGTTCTACAGAAGCGTGCGAGCAAACAACCAGTTTAACTGACTTGTAGCATCAAAACCTTAATGTACTTGCTCCAGTAGTTCTATGATATACAAAAAAAAAGAAAAAAACCCAATTAAATGAAGTAAAACAATTGTCTTTGAAGTATTCACTAGGCACTTTGTAAGGGCCATGTAAAGGAAGGAGAACATAGTGGTYTACATTATCTTTACTTGCAGAGTTCCAGCAGGAGGCAAAAGAAMGTGTTTGCCTGTAAGTTTGTGTGCGGTTTGTAAATCTTACTGAAAGCAAGTGGCAATGACAAAACACACAGTCCCTGCCTGGGATGGGCAGGCACTTGCAAATGGTTGGTCAGAACATAAAAGAACAAAATTATCTGTAAGTGCTATTTCCTACCACTTCTTATTTAGTGGATAGGCAGACTTGGAGAAGGGCCTGCTGTAAGGCAAATTAAGTCAGATTTGCAAGAATTGTTTTAACTGGCTTTTGATGAGGCTTAGCTTTTAGATCTTACTATTCCTAAATGCCAGGATCATTACAGTGTTCCTTGAGGACCAAGCAAGAATAAAACCCTACTGCTTTAAACACAGTGCAAACAAACCCAAAGATACTCTTGACAAAGCTTTGTATATAACCAAGAAAGGGAAGAAGATGGGAAGATAATGTACAATGCCCTGTACCATTATCTGCTGTTTTGCCAACTGAAAGCCAGGCATGGCCAAGAGAAGGGAAGATATTTCTGCTCTACCTTCCTTAAGCTATTGCAGAGCTGCTCAGAGAAGCTCTGCAATGAATGGTGCAGGGCATTAAGTAAAATACAGTCATTGTGATCTTACCCATGCCCTGAGRCTGCACAGCCAGGTAAAGGATAAGACCCTGCGCATTAAAACTATGCAGCAGAGTTTTTAAAGAGCCTGTGAAATCTGACAGAGCAGTCCTGATTGTTGCCACGCAATAACTGGAAGCACAAAGTACATTCCCTGGTAATATCACAGGGGAAAAGTGCATTCAAGGGACTCGAAAATATTTACATGCCAATCTCTCTAACTAACAAGAATAAAAACATCTAAGGTAGAGCTGATGAAATTCTAGTGAATTCCTGATATGTCATGAGACCTTGTGTTGGTTAAAATATGCATTAATATGCATTAAAGAAGCTCCAGGGCATTCTTATTTGCAGCTGAATTATTGGCTTACAGCATGGCAGCCACTTGTAAAGACCTCACAGAAAATTATGCTGTATTTCAGGAGAAGAAAAAAATTTTTTAAAAGGAAGGATGAAATTACAGTGTGTCACTGTAGAACAATGACCCAGTCAGATCTAATCAAAGAACTGCARAAAAACTGAACAGAGTACAAGAAAAGTTAAGAGATTAGATTGATCCCTGAGTCAAGAAGAAAATCTGGTAGACAAGAACAAAATCAATCCACACTGCACAGAACAAAGAAATAGTCTGCTATAGTCCACAAGAAAGTGCACAAGATCTTATCTGTAGTGGATAATATGCACTCACACTAGTACTTATTTTGTAGAAAAGTTGGACCGAGACCAAAAAAACCCCACCCAACCCAAACCACAGAGCAGAATACAATTGATTTTTATAAGATGCTCATTGTGAAGTGTTGTAAATCACCTCGCTGCAGGACAGTCAATCACAACTAAGGGACCAATAAAGTTTTACAGTAGGCTAAGTAGAGATGAAACACCTTAGAGAGGAGGAGAGAGAAAATGTATTGGGAGAAAAAAATCTGACCACATCAGATGTGATAGGATCTGTCTGGATGAATAAGGGAATTACTGTATGAGCTAAGAAAGCAACAGTGTTGAACACAACTTTGTTGAAGATTGAAAGATTTTTTTCCTTCACAAGTATTCAACCAGATGGAAATAATCCAGTGGCACGAAAGTATCAATAAAAGCTATTCTGTCAGAGAGAAACTTTGCTTCTTAGCTCCCCCCCATCATACAGTAGCTGACCAGTATCATAAAAAAACATTTCAGTAAGCATGCAGAGATTTATAATTAAAGGTGACAATGGAGCACTACAGCCACCCAGAACCTGAATTCACAGGAACGCCAGGAACATGAGTGTTGTGCTCTCCAAGGCTCACATCTACACCACGTCAGCTGTGCCAAGAACACAGCTCTTGAATTCATTCCAGTGCTTGCCCCAGAATCCTTGTCCAAACTCACACCCTCACCTGTTTATATCCCAGAAGACTGATTCCAACTCCCCTGTAACCATTTCCTAAATAAAAGGTCGAGTCTCACACATTAGGTGGTTACACATTCAAATCTACACTGCCTCATTTGTTTGCCCTTACACCTACTGACACTCAGATCCACAATCCCATTTTTTGCACCCCAAAGAGCACCCTTCCCTGAATGCTTTCCTCTCTAGCCACATGAACAGAGCCTGCTAATCCCTTCCACAGCAAGGACTTGCTCTCCTCATCTGTATTCACTGCTGTGGTCACCTGGAGAGGGCCATCGACYGCCGTGGGCAGTTCCTGTCACCAGCACTAAGTGGTTGCTGATTAGACAGGCAGGGGAAACTCTGGCCTGCAAGTAGCCTTATTTATCAGAGAAACCAAGAGCTTTGCAGTGAGAGGGGAGGAATTCTGCCAGGGTTGAAGGATGCCCTCGCCCAGGCAAAGCCCATGGTTTCAGAAGGGCAAGTGAAATCAACAATTTGCAATGGCTGGATTTCCAAAGAAATCATCTTTTAACTGAGTCTTTAACCTGAGAGTAAACGTGGCCTTCATGATTAGTGGGGAGCAACAGAGATAAAGAGCTGTTGGATTAAGTACCCTTAATCTTGCCCTTTTTGGATTAGGTCAGTGATACCATGGAGTGCACTAGAGCTCAGAAAACAACTCTTGCAGAGGAAACAGAGCCATATTGATTCCCTGGCATTCCTACTGACACTTAAGGTCTGTAATAAAGTTTAATGAATGTAATGAAGCAGAGAACAGCGCCTTTCTGCTAGAGAGTTGAGCACCCCCACAACTTCCAGGTACATTCAAAACGGCAGTACGAGCAGTTTTCTTTCTCTCATCCCTGAATAGTTTCCAACTGGCAGGAAATACCAGCGTGTCAACAGTTGTTCACTGGTTAATTATGCACTTGGAAATATCACACATCCCAAGCACCTTCAAGAGTCATTTGAGAGTTTGTCACCTTTATAGAAGATTTTGTCCTGGAAGTTAGATCAGTTTCCCAAAACTGCAATCTGTACAGAATAATGCCACAGAAAAGCTTATGAGCTTACAGTTGGAATCACACTCCTGTAGCCTGCAATACTTTTGRTCCTAACAGGATCCAGCTCAACAGCATGGCTTTAGTGAAATAAAGGGCAATGGAAACATCACCAGAAATAAACACCACCAGTTAAATAAATTACATATAGGGATATCAGGGGAAACATCCTTAGTAAGAYGCTTCAGGTCCCCCTAGGCTGCCTCTCCTCCTCTTTTTTATATACTGCTTTATCAAGAAGAATAAATTGGTTCAGATTAGTTGCTAAAAATAGAACACATCAACAGAAGTCACTTCTAACTTCTTTAACCAGTTTATACTGCAGAAAATGTGCTGTTAGAGGAAGAAGGTTTGAGCATGCAAGTCCATTTCCATCCTTTAGTCCTGTGCACTCTCACATACAAACACTGAAAACACAAGCAGTGTGCCCCTGCAAGAAAGCATTTTAAACAGTATCATTTCCCTAAATGTGAGGGAACAACTCATCTGGAACAGAATATCAACAGAGTTTTCAACACCATTGCAGCTGTGCAAATGGCTAAGGACTCGGCTCCTCACACTCTGTGTCCAGATCTGAGGATTTTTTACCTACTTCTTCAATAACAGTGATTTCTTTATTGCTGATTCCTCATCATAAAAAAGGAACAGAATTCTTTGAAATCAAAAGTATCATTTAATTCTGTAATCACTATAGGATAATAAGCATCTTTCAAGAGTGAAAAAGGGTTGATAATTTGAAAAAAAAATTAKGTACCTAGAGATACATATAGACATGAAGACACCTTACTTTGTATTCTGATTCCTCAACAATTTGAAAACCTGCCTTTCTCTCCTGTAGGCATCCAGCAGAAAACTATCYTTAATCTTTTCTTTTTTCTTCCTTTTTTTTAAATCTCTTTTACGGAGCAATCTGACATCCTGGTGCCCAGCAGTGATATTAATCATTGAAACACTCTTCTGTCTCCCCAGCTCCTCTYAGAATCTGAGAATCTGTTACGTAAAAAGAGCAGTTAGCAAAGCACAGTTCTTACAGCTGCACGAATGCCAGACTGAGGGGCTGCTACAACCTCTTCCTTTTGCTGCCCACTCCATCCCACCAAGGGAAAAACATAAGCAGCACAAGGTAGCTGGAAAAACGGCATTTTCCTGGCAGTAGTAGTGCAATTTGTGAGCACAATCACACAAGGGTCACAGTTTTACTGAAGTGCTGCATGCRATGGTATCATGGAGCACCAACTTCCCAAGCCATGCCTGCTTACCATTACAAATTCCTTTAAGCTTTCTGTCCAAGGCTGAGGGTGCTCACAGGTAGATTTCTCACAAACAAGTGTCTATTAAGTACGTGGTTTAGGATTATAAATTAACAAGGCCAGGCAGTTTGAGCAAGGAGTCTGGAAAAACTGCACTCTTAGATATGGAAAATATTCTTTTTCCAGAGGGAAGTGGCATCAGTCTTGAACTCGAGGATGGGGTGAAAGAAGAAGGSAGGCCTCTACTACTGCTTTCTTTTTGTCAGGTTAGGTTCTGATACCTTTTCACACACATTAGTAAATGACACTGAAAACAAAATCACAAAAATCAATAGGGCCACCAACTAAACACAGCACTATTCAATGCCAGTGAGAAACATGGTATCTATCCACAGAAATCCTGTTGCTGAAAGCCTGATGCTGTTCAATTCCAAAGACACAACCTAGCATCTTTGAGCCAAGATCCTGATCCACAATGAAATGACCTTGGTTTAAATGGTTACTACTTGCCAGTTCATCTGCTGTGACGCTGACTGTTTGCTTTCAGCAAGAGTTAACTCAAGAAATATTAATTTTTCCATATGAGTGAAGCTTAGCAGAGTTACCTCRAATTGYCCTAGTTTTGGCCAGGACCTTAGCGCTCTTTGATGCCACCTTATGCCATTGCTGGGGCATAGAAAGAGACTTTCTGGCTTTTTTTTATGTCATTCCTGTTTCCAGTAAATTTTTCTTCTCTAAACTTATGATTTTCACTTTTTGTGCCTCCAATTCTTAGCTCCAGGAGCAGGAAGGGAAGGGGAGAGCAAGAGAGCAGTGTCTGGTTTGGGAGAGTCTTGGTGGGGACACTGAATTGGGAAATACCATTCCTAAACCAAGACACAAATACATCATGGATTACAGATGGAGACCTTCATCAGCACTCAGTTGATACAAARCCCACTGATATAAAGACTGATGCATAGCATCAAACAAACACTATTGTTGATRAAACAAAATGCCACCTAGGTGCAAGGCAAATTGCCAGTTTGGGGAGTTTTGTCTTTTAATAGAACCAGTGTATAGTGACATGAAAAGCCTATTCTTCTATTTCCCCATAAAAGAATTATGATTAGCAGTGCTGTGGTGTACTCTGCAATTTAAGGATACCTTTCAGTGAGCAGAGTGACACAGATTGTCACCAGGTCCAACTCCCAGCTCAAAGCTGAACCAGCTTAGATACAAAATGAAAAGCTGGATGCAGAAGAAAGACTGGCATAAAAACAGGAACAAGAAATTAATGAAGGAGAAGTAGCAGGATGAAAGGGAGCAGAGAAGTACAGAATAACACTTCGATGTTCTGGATTCTCATCCTGATATTATATAGACTTCAGAGACCACAGCTTCTGATAAAAAGAGACCAAGGGTAGGCAGGGAAATAGATGGATGGAGGTGAAACTGCCAGTTCAATGTCAGGATGAGAGGTGGGGGGGGGAAAAAGGAGAATTCAAAGAGGCAGAGAAAGAAGAGATTTGAACTGGCCTTTATTTTATCCCATAGGTAAACCCTGAATGCAGGAGCATCTCTGGTAATAATTCTTATCTACCAGGTAGTGCCTACCCCTGTCCAGACCTACAGCTAACATCAGATTAATTGTCCTCTAAATAGGTGTTAAGGGAAAGGAATCTCAGGAAGTCATCACCAAGGAWCTCTATTTCACACTTTTTTCACTGCCTTCTCCCATTTCTTTGCTTCTGCTTGCTCTGAAATGGAAAGTGCCTACATCTCTGGAATGTGTCCATTGGGCACCACTTCCAAAAAGCAACAGCAAGGTGTGATAGCATCCAATACCCCACCAACCCTGATACACTTCTATGTGAGAGAAGTAAAAGCAAATATTTCACTAATAGAAACTTCATAAAAATTTGCTGCGTAAGTGCACACTTGCCTACTGCTGAAATTGAGTCCTGCCTGCACATACTCTRTGTAACAACACAGTCCCACAAAAAGAATGAAAAAATCTGTGTGCAGTTCAAAGATGGAAGGATACTGAAATGGTCAAGCTGTATCATATACCAAAATTCACCAAGGATCAAGATGATTCACTGAAAGTCTATCACTGATGATGTGCTTTATGTCCCATCTGCCCAAGTGGACRCTTCATAGTGTCTGTTTCATAGGGATGCCTCTGCTACTCTAAAGTGGATTGAGTTCTGTGGCCTAAGCAGCAGCAGACATGCTATTGCTATTAAGTGAGATTTGGTAAATGTGTCTGTTAACACTATTTTCACATAATGCTCTGGGAACAAGGTCAGGAAAACTGAGAGAATGCAAGTTTTCTCTGAATTCCAGTTAGGCACCAGGCACTGGGCATTATTCAATACACTTCACTTTAAACCRAGAGTTTGCCATCTGTTCTGCACTCTAATTACAAAATACAAACCAAATATAACCCACTATTGAATCACAGAAAATAAGCTGTAGGAGATTTAAATTCATAGGGTAAGCTCTTTATTTAATGCAGAAAGCATCTGCAGAATATTTCTTATGTTATCTTTTAGGCAGTATAATCTAGAGAAAATGAGAGTGCTTCTCCAGGACCCTGAAAAACACATTTCTGGAAAACTGAATGAGTCCTTGGGGTGGGATATTCAGTTTAGGAAAAACATGTTGCAGAACAACTTCCGCATCAATTTATCTATCTTTTCAGAAGTAGAGGGATAACTATAATAAAAGGGTTAATACAGTCATGGTAACACAAGGAGGTGACTGGGGCAAAAAATGTAAGAAAAAAAATCGTCTTTTTTAGAGTGATTGATAAAGTTTGCTATAAAACATAAAAAAAACCCCACCTCATGGATTAGTTTCTGGCTATGCAGTTTATTGGGGTTTTTTTCCTCCAACTATGTCCAATTACAAAATGACAGTATTTTAGTCTGCTGAATAACACAGAGTCTCACTGCAATGGAAACACAGATATAAGGAACAGCTGAAGATAACACCTGGGTTTCTTACAAGCTGGTATCACTTGAATGAAAGAGCAGCAAGAAAGGAGGAATCTGGGGCTTCTCTTTTATGCAGCCTGTTGTGGCTACAGGCAGCTCTGCCACCTGGGGTTGTACACACTGCAGAATTCTGGAGAACCTTTAACATTCCAGTGCACTCTGACATGCAGTTTCATTACAGACTGAAATATAATGAGGACTGGCAGCTGCCAAAGGAAAGCAGCCCTTACATCCTCCCCCACGAGCAGGCAGCAAACAGCACTATGGATTCATCCCGACAAAATGGGCTGTTTCTGCCAGCCTGGCAGTCCTTGCACGACCTGGAATTTCACAGACTCACAGCGTTTTGCTTAATCAGGAGCTCGCTGCCTTACCAGATGAATGTGACTAATTGCTATTTACTGAAGAGACACCTATCAGTGATACACTTAATGAAAGCAGAGATGTCAGAAAGGAAAAGGGAAATATAAGGAACTGCCTTTGCATTCTGCACGTTCAAACACAACCATTGCTAAACACATTTTAATGCCCAGCATATTTCTCTACAACTGAGTGCATTTAGTGAAACCATRCTGGATAGCAGCAGGGAAAATCTGATTAATAAAAGCCTGCTTGGACAAATGCTGGCATGGATTTGATCTCTTATATGTAAGACGCCACAATACATTGATCACAACACMTGTTACAGAACCAGAAGTGCTGATCAAGCTAAAAAGCACGTGCTAATAAGATCCACTGCAAACAATCCTCCCAACCTACCTTTCACGTGCACCCTGGACTGAGATACCAGACACACAGGCTTTATGTCAAATCAGTCTGCTTAGTTTGAAGGTGAGGAATGTAGCAATTAATTAAAACAACTGAAGGATGCTTCTGTCAGATAACTCACTCGCTAGTTCCTGTGCAAACCAGGAAAACAGGCTCTCTTAAGGGTCTGATAAAACTCCCTCTAGCACATGCTCACTTTTAAGGGTTGAGYTGAGAAGTTGTTTGAATGAATAGAGCATCCTTTGCCAAAACATTCTCTACTGCGCAATGTTAAAGAAAAATCAATGTCTAGACTTCTGAGCCAATAATCAAGAGGTAACAAGTCAAGGAGAGAATATCCACAAGTGGACCACAGGAAAAATAAGCCTAAATGGAAGAGGTACATTTCGGATACTTTCAGGATATTAGTAGTCTTGAATTTAAAAATATCAAGGAAGAAAAGGAGGAATGGGGAGGGGCTAAAAGTTTACAAGCCCCAAACCAGAAGCAATAAGGGCCTCTTCATAAAGATGAGAAGCTCCAGTGCTACAACAGATGAGTCAGAATAACTGCTAATAATAGAAGGCTTTGACAAGGGTCACTTCCTGAGCCTGGCAGTGACAAATAYCAATGGGATGTGCCATTGAGGAAGGACAGGTAAGGGCATAACCACTGGGGAGCCTACTCTACTGCAAGATTCCTGTAATCCACAAAGGTTGTGTTACTGAGTGATCAGAGRAAACTGTATCTTTAAAACTACAGCTGCAGGAGTACATGCCTTCCAGAAAAATTACTACCTTAACCTTCAGARCAGACAGAAAATGCCAGTGAAACCCAGATCTTACTGGAATCTGCAGAACTTGTCATACTGGTTTCAAGAGAGCTAAAACACCATTCTGAGCTTTGTATAGATGTTAACACCCCAGATATGACAACCATCAACAATTTGGAGTAATTGCCCATTTTAGGTTTTTTGCATCTTCTTCCAAGGTGTCTAAAATGGAGTTCAGATAAGACAATGCATATCCAACAAAACACAGTAATGCTTGTGTGATGAAAAATGAATGCCACAAAAACAAAAGGGAAAATCCTGAGTATATAACTTACGTGGATTCAAAACCATCTTAATACCAATCCTAGAAATCAGCTGCAATAAAATCATCCAAAGGAAATGTTTCAATTTTGATTTAGATTCCTGCAGACAAGAAGGAAGGCATTCAGATAAGTGACCACTTTTGGAAAGATGGATTCAGTAGCAAATCTTTTTTAGAATCTTTTACCTAAAGAAGATGAGGAGAAGCTGAAGTCTGTAGGGAAAATGCTGGGTAAAAGTCACAGAATTAAGGCAGTTCAAAGCAGTAAGCAGATTGCAACAGTGGCGCTGGTTCTCCTCAGTGATGTGCTGAGAGCAAACTACAGTGTAGGCAAGAACTGTGGCAAGTACTTTTGGTTTGGAAATGATAAGTAAAAGGGATGCTTTGTAAGATACACAAATCAAAGTTACACTTCTAAGGTGTAGATGATTCACGCAAATTCCAAATCAGGTCCTCAGCACTCCTGTCCTTTTTCACTTCCTCAACAGCTAAGCCTGGACAYGCATGAAATCTTCCTGCTACTTACAGGTTTCTTCAGACAATGAGTGATGGCAAAAGGGTCCAGCTCCAACAGCCCTGGCTAGCGATATAATTTCTCAACAATCCAAGTTGCATCATATGTGCAACTCAGAGTGTGTGCCTTGCTATCACAATTCATAGCACCTCCATCAGATATGACATCACTACCAGAAGTGSGAAGATTGCTCCACAGGACTGGCATGTTTAACCTTTTGAAGACAAATGACTTTCACAACCAAATGACACACAGCTTCTAAAAGATATACAAATCCCATAGCAGGTGGGATGGAAGCTACCCTGGGCACATCATCAGCCACTCTGACTTCCAGAAAAATAAAAAGCACCTTCGAGTCTCTTTATACCAAATGTTTCCAAGAGATCAAAACTAAGAATACATTAGAGACTCACTCTAAATGCCACAGTGCTGCTGCCTCTGTCCCTCTGACCCTGGTATGCTCTTTAACAGGCATGTGCTCCTCTAAAACATACAATTTGAAGCAGGGGCAGCAAGTGTGGAAGTTTCCAAATTCATGCTACATTTTACAATGTTTCTGTAAAGTTGCTTTCACATTTTATCAACCTGGTCCATTGACTCATGAGTAAACATTTTTAATAGCTTATTCAGCTCTGCCTGACAGCAGAATTAAACTGTCCCCATTGTATGATCCTTYTGTCAGGCTTACAGGTAATAGATTAGAAGGAACAGTTAAAAACTTAGGATCAAAGGTAATTAAAAAAGACTGCCACATATAAACAATATCTAGATCACTGCACAAACCCTCTGGAGTGTCAAGGGCAACTATAAAGTTCAAGCCAGTAACAAAACTTCCTGCTCAATTAATAACATTCTCAAAAGCAGCAGACAGCAAGTTTCAGAKTCCTAGAGGAGTGCACCTAACAATCAGGGACAAACAACCAGGGCAGAGCAGAAAACTTAAGTGACAGCTCATTAATAATATTTCCTTGGTGATAAAATCTTAGGGGTCCACAGGTCCTCCMGTTCAGTGGTCCCAGGTGCTTCTTCTCAAAACTCAGTAAAGTACAGTCTATACGAATGAAGTAAGAAAAAACAAAAAYAGAAAATTCTTGTCAACACTGTCTACACAAGAATATTCATGCAATATTCATCTAAAGAACAACCAACCAGTGTGTGCCTGCAGAGACAGATTAAATTGCCAATAGAGGCAAAAGAGCAAAAACTGARGTCAGAAAGGGAAAGTTCCAAAGCAGGGACTTGTGGAGGGGTAAGAGGATGCCTGCCAGCCCAGCAGCACCCACAGAAGCAGTGCAGCAGTGGTATTTTTCTGAAGGTACTTTTTTAGATTACTTACATATTCTTCTACAGATTACAAAAGTTGCTAAAATTAATCAAGACACCAGAAGCCCAAACCCACTGCAGCTGTTTTTTAAGCAGAGCCTCTTTTGTAGTTTTCATAAAAACAAACCCAATATGAGGTGCAGCAGTAGGAGGTGAAAATTAAATGTAGTCTGACAAAAGGTTATCACAGCGTTACAAGAAAACTCAGTCTTGTGGCACCATTCTCAGGACTTTTCTCACTTGAAGAAAGGGATTTATGCAGACAATTCGAAGCAGAGCATTCGAGACTACTGAAACTACTTCAGCTTTCTGCCTTTCACATAAATCCTGGGTTAGGTGATACCACACACAACGTSGTTGACACTTCTGCTCAGACTTGACCTATGCTAGGAGAATCACATGAGTCTGAAATGAGAGAGATGAGGACCCACTTTCTCGAATTCATGTCACAGTTGCCTTGTTCAAGGGCAAAGCTCCCCCTGTCTTCTGCAGGCAGAGGAGAGAGACTTGAAATAAAACTTCAAAGGACTCAGACCATGTTCAGCTGTAATGGAAATTCAACAGGACACGGATATTCAAGTAATTAGAGTCCTTTTGAAGGCTCAAAATTGTCACTGTCATAAAATCTCCCCAATGTGGATGACTCACTCACCCCCAATCATAGAATTTATATAGCAATTAATGACCAAATAGTGGCAACAGCTTGAAAAAGTTAACGAAACACACATGCTCTTCAGAAGTTAAGAAACACACAGGCTCTTCAAACATCCTCTTTCACTCTTCCTCCTACCCTATGTATCTAACTGTACACTCTAAATGACACAGACCAAAAGCACAACTCTGTCGGAATGCCTTCACTTCCAGCTGTAACATTGGACCATTTTTTCCTCTTYTGGCACAGCTATTAGCCACCTAATAGCCTGGAATGGATGCTCTTAGATAATTGYTTTTGTAAGGAAATATTGTGCTCCAAAAGACTGAAACTTCTGCTCTCCTGAATMATTTCACATTTTTATATGTAAGAACATTTTTAAAATAATGCTTTTAATTTTAATCGGAAAAGTAAATTAAGAAAACCCTGCAAGCAAAGCCAGTCTAAAATAGTGGTTTTTATTTAATCCTCTTCAATGTTTTTTTAAGGCGACAATGGAATTGCCTGTATAAGACAACATTTTCAGAGCTGATGATCTGCAGTTAAGCTGTCTGACATTAGCAAAATGCCTGTCCAGGGAGGGGAATGAGCACTGGGTCCTGCAGCACAAGCAAACAGGGTGATGGTGSCTGTGATGGAGGCCGAGACCGAGCTCACKGCATTGATCTTAGAGCAGCTACCTRGAAACAAGGATTRCCTTTGATGATATTGTTCAAGTGCTTTTCTGAGAACAAAAGTACTTATTTTCACACCTCAGGTGTTGTTTTTTATTTGGATAAAAAGGGAAATTGTTTTAAATCTTTTGAGACTTCCCCRGTAACGTTAGTGATAATCTTCTATTTTATCAAGAAGAGTTTCAAAGAAATAACAGTAAGTAAATAGCCTGGTTTGTGAATTCCTTCCCTAACATGTAACCTGACAAAAAAGTCTACTGAGACTTCCTCYTCATGATCTACAGATCTTGATAAAGTACTTACTTTGTATTATACCCCTCTTATATATGCACAGTGATTCTCATCTCTTGTACTATTTATTTCATGAAAATTTATATGATCTTCTCTTAATATCCCTAAATATTCATATAACTCAATATGTATTCCCCCATAGAACAAAATAAACCTGTCCCATATATACACCTACTATTTTGGTGTGATCTGAGAGAGCTCTAAGTTCCACTGCTGTCACTTGTCATTCCAAATTCTAAGTGGAGTAGGATCTTGTCAGCCAAAACTGAACACCCACTCACAAAAACTCAGTTATCTCACTGTCTCATATACATGCAGACAAACATGCATGCAGTGATGGAATGGTTCAGATCAAACAAACGATTCTACATTTTGCAAAAAACAAGAGGTCTGAGGTGAACATCCACCWGCTGTTTCCTACAGCTCTTCATGGGCTTCTTTTAAGTGTCTGCTTGTTCAAGTCAGGATGAAATCAGCAGCAGCACTGAATTGTCCCAACAGAGTCTTTTTAAACCTTCTGGAAGGCTCTGGAGATCTCAGAACATGTGTCCAGGGTCTTGATAAACTTGTAAAATCTTCTTACTGTCCCTTTTTACAAAGCTCAGCTTTTCCCTATGAAACCCCTCTCTTCATACACTGGCAAACAGCCTCATTCCACGACACTGGCATATCCCAGCACACACCTCCACATTGCCACTAAACCCTCACAGTGCAAATGTCATCACTGACAGCAGTGCCAAGGTGAGCAAGGCTGTGCTTGATCCTGTAATTGCAACACCAGAGAGGCTCTGTTTCCTCTYCTTCTCAACATTCCCTGCGCACAGGTAGAGGTTCAAGTATCAAATGGCACAAGGACGTGTCCCCAGCCTCTCAGCCACGAACCTGAACCCCCTCCCTTAAACATTGTTATCCCTGCTGCTCCAGCACAGCTCCCGCAGGAGGAACTGTGAGCACCTGCACCTGGAGTTCAGGAGCAGCACAGGGACAGGSTTCTGAGCACCATCTGAGCCCTCTGGCACTGTCTGCCCTGTCTTCRGCAGCAGAAGCCACGTAAACTTTGCAGTGGAGTCCGTGGGTAGCTGAAGCTTAAAGGTTTGGAGTTAATCAACACATCACAGACACAGGGAAACCAGCTGTGCCCCTGCAGCTTCCCCACTTTATGAGTACTGTTCAGAAAGAAAGGACAAAGCACTTGGCAGTAGGGGCAAAGGCCTAATTCAGGAACATAACAAAGCAGGTGTAGCTGCGGAGACAAAAAAAAAAACAACCAAAAAACAACAAACAAAAGAAACCAGCCCAAATTAAAACTACTGTATGCAGCGCTGGATCTGTGAGCAACCTGACACATGGTCAGAATATAGGTTAAACTAGACTGATATTTGGGCAAAATGGACCTGTTTGGTAAATCAGTGGAATATTTGACACCTCTGCTGAGCAAATGAAACAGTGCGTAACAGCTAATGATGTCTGTGATGAGAAAAGGATGGCTGTYTCACTGAGCACACTGGGAACTTCAGCTGTGCAACCTAACAGCTCCTGTYACACCAGCAGAGAGCAAAGCATGTGCCAAGACTATGTGAGCCCTGCAGAGCTCCCAGCCCACTGACACTGTGTGGCCACAGAGCCTTTCCCCTTTTATAGATATAATAAAAGAGGGGAAAAGACCCCCAAACTTCAACATGTGGCTGAAATAAAAAAAAATTAATAAAGCATTGCCAGTTATGAAAAAATGAGATGAAGAGAATTAACTCACAAGCAATAAGCAAAACCAGGTATTGATGGGATCAAAAGTGACTCTGAAGCATCAAGGTCTGGCTCAGATCTCACCAACAACATGGAGCATTTGTGCAGCTGCTCAGCCACGTGATAAGGCCAAGTGCACATGCTGCACCAAATGGTTTATAGTATGACACCCCTTACTGCTTTCAACTTGCCTTTTCTTTCTTATGCTTACTAACTTTGCATTCTATGTCTGTGCCAGGGAGCTGTCGCACCATCACTTGTATATTTCCTGAAGAAAAGCATGCCCTGAACAGAACAATGTCAGGGTGTGCTTGTAGTCACAAAGAATTTCACAATTCAAATGAACCTTGGGTCAAAAGTAAAACCTGTAGGAAATGTAAAAAATGGCAATGTATACCCAAGTTGTAAAAATCTCATGGAATTAAAATCATATTCTTTCAGAAAGAAATAGAGTGACATAAGAAAGTACAACCAGCTGAAGAAGAATGAGACAGAGAATTTAGTACTTCTTAGGTGGGCAGCTACATTTGGAGCCCATGAAAAACAGGGTACAAGTGCCAAGCCCAGGGAACAGCAAAGTACTACATACAGACAGACATATATACTCCTCCTGCTAGTAGGGGTGAGATTTACAGCATTATGTTTTCATAATTTCACATGAGAATTACGGAGTTACTAAAACRGATTCAGTTGCAAAGGGAGCGCTCCCAACACATGCACAGGGAAACCCACACTGCTATCACAGTGAAGCTGACATGGAACTGTCAGCAGCTTGTGCTAAAAATACTAAGCTAGAAACKGAATGGGTTGGGCACTACTCTGGAGAGAAGAATTTCAACTACAGCRACAGAGCATGAAGTATTTCCAAGCTCCAGCCTCAAAATAGCAACTTCTCAGTACAGCAAGTGGAACTTAAAGGAAGGTACCCGCAGCTAAGAAATCAAAGGAAAACAAAACCTGTGTTTGATGAAAGACCAGTGACTTAATCTTGAAATCCTACTGAGTATTTGCTGAGAAATGAAGGCAGAAAGAAATTCAGCACTTAGAGAATGCAAGAATTTCATCTAAGGCTTACTGGAGTATTGAAACATTCCTTTAGTGTCAGCAGTGGGAAAAAAAAAATGGGACTGTCCAGTCAGTGTTTTTTTCAGATTACAATTTAACCAATACCATAACTGGAGACRCATACTCCCCTCAGGTACAGGACATTTTTCTCAGTGACTGTTAGTCAATTTTTCTCCAAGAATTATCTACCTAAAACCTATTTACAAAAGGAAATTGGAGAGAGAGAGAGGGATAAATGTTG
This sequence comes from Malurus melanocephalus, assembly GCF_030028575.1. Lineage (NCBI taxonomy): Eukaryota > Metazoa > Chordata > Aves > Passeriformes > Maluridae > Malurus > Malurus melanocephalus. Next base: position 338,854 of record NW_026623379.1, read on the forward strand.
TAAGTAACACACAAGAGCATATTCAAGAAGACAGACTGGTGAGAGTATGGCAAAAAATGTTTCAGGTCCTGCAAATTTACCCAAATAATAAAAATGGAAATTGTCATAAACTACACAGTGGATTTCTAGCAATGCTTATTCAAATAAATAGGTCCTAACTTACTAGACTTTCTTTGCCTCTGAGCTGAATCTGAGACCTCCCTGTGGCACTAGAGCAGTAATTCTATCTGCCCTGTGATCCCCCTGAAACACATATTGCTCTGCTGCCATGTTATTATGCCTTTTCAGAATGCAACAATGCTGGCAGGGAAAAGGGATGAAAGAATTTAGCCTGGAATGTTAAAGACACTCCCCAGTTTGGCTCCCAAAACCATTGTGATCATATTTACCACTAGGTTCAGCTTTCCACAGTAAGGAGCACCAGGAAGCCTGATGGAAAAGAAGCACCCGCATGCTCCAGCTGTGACACCGAGTGCTAACACAGCGACCAAGAGGCACATGGACATCCCTCAGCACACCTGCCAGGGAGGGGAGGGCAAGGGCACCAAAGCAGCTCAAGACACAATGAGCATGTCTCCATGATATGAACTGAATCCCACCACTGGCAAAGGACAGGGAACCACAAAAACCTGAAAATAAGCTTTTACTGGCTATAAGACATATGGCTGTAATGAATGGATTCATACACACTCAAATTGCTCCTGGTTTTCTTTGCACTGAAAGAGCTGCCATAAAGGTCTCAAAGTCTCTATTTTTTTGCACCAGACKTTCATTACTATACATTCTGGAGCTTATAAAGACCAGAAAAGTACTAGTTCACTGCAAAAGTGAAAGTACCTTGTGGCTGGAAGTCCTGAAGTAACCCATAAATAAACAACGAAATAAYGTCTGCTTTTTCAGGTCCAAAGATGCCTCAGTGTATTCTTTGGTAATGGCAGCAGATATATATAGGACATATCTGACCACTCCTGTGTTCTTTAATTTACAAAGTCATTCTAAAACTACAAAGTATTCTGCATTAATACAGTAAGTACAAAGCAGATGGTAGATGAGTTTAAAACTCTGGCCTTCAAGGATTGGAACTTGTAACAGATTGCAAGTGGCAGTGGAACTCCATTCATATCCAGAGTTCCAGTTATTTTGTTCAAGAAAATGGTATTARATATGCCACCCTCAGCTCCTTCCCAGGCTGCTACAGATGAATTAGTGAAAATATTTATTGAGACATAAATAACCAATTTGTCCTACAACCTTGGATGAATGTCACTTACAAAACAAGAGTACAAATGCTCAACTGGCCAATATGGAGGCAGTCTGTTTACAAACATTTACAAACCTGTCAAGAGCAATGTGGTGGACGGCATACAACTGAAGGGTAGTTTGTAGGGGGACTTTAGGACAAAAGTAATGTAATAAAATGGCCATGAATAACCACATCTAACATTCTAGTCTCTACCAGGGAAAGGAGGATATTAAAAAATTGTTCTGAAAAAAAACCAAGAAACTATTTGAATGGTTCAGCCATCATGACAAACTGGAGCTCTGTTTTATGTTTTACAGAAGAGCTGTAAGTCCATATCCCCCAGCATATATCTTCAAAACAGCCAGCAGTGAACACCGAGGGCGTACCGAAGGTCWGCAATGCCACAGAAATGCTCTATAGCAAGATGACCAAGGGAAAAACCCAAATGTTCAACAAAACTAAACACACTCATGTATGGTGCTTGCCAAGGACACTCGCAGCCTTGCACTACTACAGSGGACTTCCAGGTTGTCCCAGGAACTGTAAAAAGACTGGAAACAGCACATRACACTAATGGGAGAGCACAGCATGGGAGGAGGAAAAGCTCTCACAACTTCTGAGAAGAAGCCATCGAGCCTTTCCAAGCACAGCAGCACAAAGAAGCACTTGGTCTGGGTGCTTGTACAGCAGTGAATGAATGCATTTCTTGAGAATGTAACTTCTTCTCTCTGCTCTCCCTTCTAAATATTGTGTAAGACAACAAGGACAAAACAACTGGCAATTTAAGAAGGAAGGAGAAAGTCTAAAACAAGTTGGAGCCACTATCTAACTCAGCCACAGCAGTTGCTGGCTGCTCTCTTTCCTTGGAAATTAAGCTCTTACCCCTCCTTTTTGTTCCGGGGGGAAGCACCTTGCTCCCAACTCAGTTGTCAGTGTCCCCTCATGCTGTTGCACAGTTTAAGTGCTGAGCAACAACAAAATCTCATTCCCTACAGGTAACACCTTCCCTTTACCCAGCTTCATTCAGCCTCTTTGGCTCCGACACTGTCCGACAGCCCCACAGAGAGAATATCACCACGCTTAAGCCTTGTGGGCTAAAAACCCCAATTGTCTCCATGTTAAACCAGCAAAGCTCCTACTGGGGGAACAGCTAATACTAGCAAAAGCACTTTTTGCCACTATAGCCTACAGTTCTCTGAACAAAACAAGCTTTTTTGGCACAAGGACAATTTTGCTGGTSTAACTGCAGTTTATGTGAAGGCTTTGTAATCCCACCATAGGCTGCCACACAGTCATTTATTAAGTCAATAAGATTTCTGCTCCTGAGCGCTAAGCCTTTTTTAAATAAGAGACTTAAATTGTTTAATTCCAAGTATTGCACTTTGTGCTGGCTGTTTCATCATTCAAGCTGGTCACTATGACAAAGAAAAGCCAATTAGGGAAAAAGGAAATGAACTTTGTATGAAAAAACAGAGTGCAAACTGCTATCTGTATGAAGGGCAGGTGGTTGGTTTGATTCCCCTCCCACACAACACAGTTTTGTGAGTGTGTCTGTGCAAGAGTGTGTGTGTGAGTGTGCAAGACTGTGTAAGAGTGTGAGTGTGTCAGACTCACTCCAAACCACACAGCTCAGAGAGACTCTAACAATGACACACATCAATGCCTGCTGCAGCTTCACTGTATTTAAAGTACCTGAGAACAAATAAAGTTATTATGGCMAAAGAAAGAGTATAAAGGACTGTGTGAACAATCTGGAGAAGCAAGCACAGAAGAAAAGCCCACAAACAACCAAACAAAAAACSCAACAAAATAAACATCCAAATGTTTTGAAGGTCTGTGTGTAAAAACTTAAAAGAGCGAGTCATTCTGGTCCTTTGTCATTGTAGATCAAACCTTGTGCCTCATTCGAACCACTCTTTCAAATGCATGGCATCTTCAGAAAAAGCTTCAGCTGAAATATGTTCTAAGGCTCGGCGTGCATTCACACAATGCAGGCAAGGAGGGTTTTTTTGGAGGATGCTGGGTTTTTACACTGAAGACAGACTTAAGATGTGTTTCAGTATGACAGTCTAATTACAGGCTGCAATTTCAATTTCATTTATTTCTGTTGCACCTCGTGATGGCTTAACATTTCCCAGAGAAACAATTACAGGACAGTACTAAGAACACAATTTACTGTCTCCAATCTTCATGAATATGCAGAATTCATTCCACCCAATGCCATATTTCATTTCTGACCTCACAATGCTAGCTTTGCACTACAAATACCAGGAGAAGTCTTCAGAAATTTTATATAGATACTGTGTATAATTCAAACTTGTACAGATTTGCAACCTTAGCCAAAAGTTACATTCTAAATAAATAAATCACAYTGTATCAAAAACAGCTTTCACAATTTAAATCATAATGTCTGGAGACAAACTGAGATTGGGATTTTATCCTTCTATATACTCCTTGGATACAGTTGCAAACAATCCCCTGGCCAAAAGGTGCTTCTAAAATAAAGACCCAAAGAGTGTGAAACACATGTAACAGGTGCAGAATAAATGATGAGGTGACAGTGTATTTTGCAGCAGTTATTCCAACTTTGATTGTGGCCCCAGTGTTGAGAAATCCTGTGTAAGAAAGAAGCACTGGCTAGCTTTCCAAAGTCTTCAAGCCAAGGAAATAAAGAAGAGGAATAATGATGAAAATTATATCACCTGCCTTTTTTCCTCCTCAGTGTAGGTTGAAGTATTGGCTGCAATAGATWTAGTTGCTAAATAGTTAGATTTGATAGGTTCCCTCCGTTTTTTGTGCTGCCAGTAAGTCTGAGTTAGGTCTAGCAGATGCACTTGACAGCAAAACTCCTAAGACAAGGTGCTTGGTCTTTGCCAACATTTGTGGCCACAAAAGCTGATCAATACTATGGGAAACACACCTAYTGCTATGAAACTGCTCTTGTCATGAGCAACAGAAGTAGAAACTGGCCCACAGTAAGCAATTTCAAAATGGTATCTATCACAAGGTCAACTTTAACGTAATTTTTTTCCTCTATTAACAACGCGATGAACCTGGCTTCCTGAGGACAAATGAAGATTATGARAAAGAACTTTGTTGGCTGAGTATCCCATAAATAACTCGTGAGCCCATTTCCCACCATTAGCTGACCTGAGAGATATGCATTCTTCTAAAGTCTTTAACTTCCTTAAAGTTTTCAGAAGGGATGCATTTAGATAGCAAATGTAACCCTCAGCAATGCCTTCGCTGGAAGACAGGACTCCAGCACGATCCTCAGTCCCTATCAGACATCAGGATCCACACTGTATGAATGGTGCCACCATAGAAAAAGCTCTAATTGGTGCCCATACAAATCAGACATCAGGTAATACAATCATCTCTTTTTCACACTTGGTATCGGCCCCCAACAGYTCTGCTTCTCACAGAAATGCCATTTTTTTGAAGTCTGTAATTCCCACATCAATGATTCTCCTTTCTTTAAAGGCAAGCTTCTCAAAAACACATCCTCAGAGAACCCTCAGGAAGATAATATGTCAATCAGACTGAGCAGTTCCTGGTAGGGGTAAGTAACAAAGGAGAATCAGAAACTCAGAGGCAGCTAGAGAAAATGACACTCTGGGATAAGCTTCCCATGTTTTAATTACACAGAAACAAAGTCTGGTTTGCTGATTAATCAAGCTTTTTTTTTGTCACTATCCACCTTTTATACATTTGAAAACACACAGCCTGTGTGATTTCTAACCAAACTTCCTTCTTGGAGCAGCAGCCCAGCTAGTGSAGATGTGGCTGAGGTGTGCAGAGAGCACCCAGCAGCTGCAGCTGGTGCMCTCAGCTCCATGGGATGAGCAGCAGCCCTTGCCCTTCAGAGGGGAACACGTGCACACAATGATGATGAAATGGGGACCTGCTTTTAAAATGGCTCACTGCTCTACTGGTAATTTTTTTTCCACTAACGTAAGACTGCAGCCAAGTATGACCACAAAATGATTGCTGTCCTCACCACTAACAATCTGTAGAGCTTGTGGCTGTTTCAACCATCAATCTCATTCAGCTGACTGATGGAGGATGCAGATGAACGACAAGGAATCCACTTCAACAAAATCAGCTGCTTCTCTTACAAAATTCTCCACCTTCCAGTTAACGCTCTTCTCAAGCTAATAATGTCAGATGGTTTCCCAACAAGGTAYGGTGAAATGAAGAGACACCCCTCTGCCTCTACCCTCTGGCTGAATTTGGCCAGGATCACTCAAACACAATCCAGTGCCTCATGGTGCATTTTCAGAGCAAGCTGTTCCTTTCTCCAGCTGTCCTACACAGTCAATCTTCCACATACTACAAACATTTGCATAGTTCTTACAAGACAACCTGTGCTGATGAAGTGGAAGGAAGTAAAATTATGCCAGTAATGAGAGATTTCTCATTTTTATTACTTCCTCTCCTTCTAATTAAATGTGAGTAATGTTGGCAGTATCACCAACGCGCCAGGCCAGCAACACTCATTAGTGCARAGATTCCCAAACTGTGGTCCACAAACCATCGGCAGCAGGAAAGAGGGAGAGACCCAGAGCTGGACCCTAGAATCAAATTCAACAGGCTCTTGGGGCTTTTCCCACACATATTCTAGTGCATTCACTCGTGCTACCTGCCACTTCCTTGGATCTGTGTTTCCATACATCTCAGTAGGTGTACATACACCTACATCTCAGTAGGTGTTGTGAGGCACTTTGTGTCTCACAAGCCAAGATAAAGCATTCCCTGGGCCGTGTCAGTTGAGAATTCAATATGGACCAAATGGCTAAAGAAAGCAAATTGCCTTGCCTCATCTCTTCATCCCRGAAAGTGGAAAGCAGAACTCTAGCTGCTCATTTCAGCCACAGTGTGTCCAGCAGATGGCAACTGCCAAGTTKTCAAGAAAGCAGAGACTATTCCCCTGGGTCTTTGGGAGCCTACCYGATGAAATCAGAGCTTTCGCAAAACTTCTTGAGGGCTTTGACTGCTTTGTAGTGCACACAAATGYACTATGTTTTAACAGCAGAGAGGAGACACATTATAGAAATAACTAAAGGTAGGTTTCATAAATAACAAACCTCTTTGCCTCCTTTCTTTTTGTTGTCATCTCCTCTCTGTAAGTGGATTTCTAACAACAGCATTTTGCTGTTGGATTTCTCTATTGGTTAAAGCATCACCTGAAGAGTCAGCTATTCAGTTATTTGGARGGTAAATTGCCACCTCTCCAGGCAGTCCCCCCCAGCACAGGATCCAAGGAAAGCACAAGCAATTGGCAACACAGGTATGGTTAGTGCATCTCCTTTTTCAAGTCTTGGAGAAGGCACCAGAGCCTTGGATTAAAAGCACAGAAAGAAAAAAGTTCATTTTACTGACTGCAAAGAAATGCTGGATGTCTAGAGGACAGAATGTGGAAAACAAATGTTCTTCYCTGGGTATGTCCTAGTGAAATACAAACATTTCATTAAGAAATAAAAATATAAAAATATTCTGTTCTGCGATCATCATTCAGTCTCTAGGGTTCAGCAATTCAACAAATGAAAATCGAAGTCCATAAAAATGAATGAAGCCRGGCAAGTATTCTGTATCAGGTGACAAAAGTTATTTTGGGAGCTTACAAACCAGTGAGTGCAGTGATRCAATGGCAGCTAAATCTGGCAGTATTCCAGGAAATGGCCTCTGAATGGCAATTCCCATTGGAGAAGCAGTGCTGCTCTCTAATATTGTTTTGTCCATGTTTCAGGACCTTAATACCCCAGAGTAGCTGCAAATGCACCAAGAGCAATTTGCACAGAACTCCTCTGTGTGTGCACAAAAAATGAGCTGCTCTAGGGGTATCCTGTTCTTTTCTCTACATTAATAGCTGCTAGTCTGCTGTACCAACTGACTCATTCAGCATCAGCACTAACAAGGCACTTCAGCCTCTGACACTTGTGAAGGAGTTTTGTGCTCCCTTTAACCATCAGAAAGGGGAGGAGAAATTTGCTCTGTTTTCACAGTTATATGACAGCTTTTAAAAATTTWACAGCATGAGCGCAGCACCTAATCCAACAAAGCCTGCCAGGAGCATTTAAAATCAAGGCCTCAGGGAATTTGATTCCTATAAATTCACCAGTTTTGTAAGAGAAAGATCTTTTCTTTAGAAATGCAGCACCAATCCCACTGGAGTTGCAGAGGGCTGAGGACTGTCTTCTGCCACACTGTGGGAAAGACAGCTGAAAGTAGTGAGAAATAGGCTGTAGGGATGCACAAAATGTACTGGAGTTAATGAATAGGAACAGGAAGAAGATGAAAATATAATTTCTCATGGAARTCAAAAGCACTTTCTCAAAACAGAATCAAAAGCAGGAACAAGCTAAAATAGGCATTTAATTCATTTAATGCAATGACTACTCTCAAAACACAAAAAAAAGATGTTCATTAAACTACTTAAACTATTGTCTGTTACCAAGTACTTAGAGAAGGGTGGAGAGGAAAGGTGGAGCCAGCAAAACTTCTCTGAGCATGAATATAAAGAAACCCTATTTTCTTGCAGAGATGCTTTTCTTTTAATTTCATGAAGTAAAACATGACAGATAACTGACAACAAGATGAAAAACAAAACAACAGCATCATCARCCTGTAATCATTCTATGGTTTTTGATCACTAGAAATGGAAATATTTTTCTGTTTTCACTGAGGAGAGGCTAGCCCAGTACCTTTAAAAATCATCTCTTTTTAGTTACTTTCTTCCCCGGGAGAAGGTGAAGAGCTGCATCTATTATAACTACATGCTGTGCAAACCTCATTTGGACATGATCATCATCCATCACTCCTGCTGTGCAGGTAGCATGTGAAAGGGAAACAAAACAGAGATCGTGCTGCAGTATTTGGCACTACCCACTCCCCTGCTCATGTGCTTTAGTTCACCAAGAGCCCAACTGCCACACTTTAGGCTCTCTTTTTGGGAACCCTGTCTTTTCTCTCCCTCCAAGCATATCTTGGAGCGACTCTGATAGCTTCAAGGGAGAGACAAAAACCTTTCCTTGTCTCCCAGAGGCTTTCCTTCTGAAAAGCTTGCCAAAGATATATTGTTATGTGCAACCTTGCCTTTTTAAATACACATACAATACTTGCAGCAGTACCTCTTTTTATCACATGGATATGTTTCAGTGGAAGATGAATATTGGAATCAGAATCCCTGTATCCTTTGAGGCAGTGCTGCGCAGTCCTGAAAAGAGCTAGTAATGACAGCATCCTATTGCTTTTCTCTAGAACATGCTTCAAGTAACTATCAGTTAGTGCTCTCTATAATCTCAACCAGGGACAGTCAGTAGAGGCACAAGACTTAAAAAGGCAAGGAGGACAGTGCTTGTCTTTTTCAGAAAGATCTGGAGTAAGCTGCAACAAATATTAGATGATTTTTAGGGAAGCAGAAGCAATCCAAGTCAGCCTTGAAAGACAGAATGCAGTCTTAATAACCTCCTTTCTACCAGCTTACCTGGGATGCAAAGAGAGCACCTTCCTTGTGTTTCACAGCTCTGGTTAGCGCTGTGCCAGTTCAGGGCACTTGCACTGGTTTATCACATCCTGACTCTTGCTATGACACAGGTCAGCAGAAGTTGCYTGCACTTTGCGTTTTGTGATGCACTGCAGCACGCCTGGCTTTGAACAGCTGCACAGCAGCGCGCAGTAGAGAACAGCTCTCTCCATCTCACAGCGCTCCATGCACCTCCAGCAACTCACCAGAGCATGATCAGCAACACGGATACCTAAATCCACAGACACACACCCCTCCCTAAGTGCCAGGACAGCAGGGGTGYCACTTCACTGTGCTCCTCATTCCCCTCAGCATGTCAATAAGCCACTTGGGAAGATCAAGCCACTTAAAGGCACCTCTGGAGGATCTTACAACAGACCTTCCCACACGCGATTCTGGGTAAGAAAACGCTGGATTAGAAATCCCGTCCTGYCCTAGCAAACATGCTACTGCCTTTTCTATGGGACAAACAGCATTTGTGACCTGGATCCCCCCCCACTGTACTTTTCTAGTCTCCAGCTACAGCCTACACTCCATTACATGGGAGTGAAGCACCCAGCCACCCTTGTTGACAGCCACCTCATTGATAAAAAAGATGATGACACGTGTATGCCTTGYAGTGATTTGACAAGCTCCTGCCACAGAGTAGCAGCCTCAGAAGCAGAGAGGAGCGCTCTGGTCTCTCTCCACCCTTCAGAACCACGTTTTCTACAGGGAATGGCAATGCCAGGACCCACCACTGACAGTAACAGAGAATGATTACCTAGAGATTCCTGATACAGGCTTTAACACTGTGAGGTACCAAGTGTGCCACCTGCAATGAAGCCAAGGGTGCAAGCACGTGCTCAACTTTACAACCATGGAGGGCCTCAGTGATTTCTCTAGGACTATGTATAACTTTTGAGGCAAACACACATAAGAATAAAAGATCAGGGCAAAGAGTGTACAGCTCTCACTGGAACAAAGGGATGAAGGCATTCATGCAACTGACCTCTATAAACACACTTGTTCGTCTTGTACCAGTTTTGAAATGCAGCTTAAGGCCAGGAAATGAGAGGATGAAGAAAACCCTCAGCAGGTTATCTACACAAATTAATGAGGCCATAGAAACAGTAGCCTAGGCACCACTTTGTTCAACTCCAAAGTTTAAAAACAGCAACAAGTTCTCCATTCATCTCAGTAAGCAGACACAAATGCAACCGTCTCACAGTTCCAAACATGTACTCACCCAGAAGAGAAGGTTGAAAACAAACATTAGGTACTTGATACACTGCAGGCAGTTGTGAGCCATGCTGCACCTCTTCAGTTCTAGGAGAAAAATAAATGAGAGATCCAGGTAAAAGACAACGTACTTGTTTCCCTTGGGAGTCGTGTACTTAGCCTTGGTGGCCTTCGGGCCTGGGTTGGTGTGGAATCCAAAAAAAGAGTTGCTGGCTGCCCCAAACTGGCCACCATACATGCTGCTGTAGCGACGGAAGGTGCCATTTGGGAAACTGTAATCCTTGCTGTCCAGGGAAGGGCTCCTGTGATAGGTGGACTCATCGGTGCTGGACCTGCGCATGGTGCCTTCAGCTGTCCCGTTCCTGCTGCTATGGCAGCCTTCGGGCGAAAGGTTGGTGTTCTTCCTTCCTTCTCCTCCTCGCTAGCAATCCCCTATTGCTTTGCACCAGCTGTTCTTTTGTCTGCCATCCTGCCAAGGAGGTCGGCGTGCTGTACGGCAGCAAAGTTGGTGAACTGAAGTCTGCTTAGCCAGGAGTTAGGGAGCAGCGTGCTTCCACATGAGAAAGACTTCTGCACAAGTAAACATTCCCGTCACTGTCACAATCGTCCCTCCCGGCCCACCCCGCTACCAGGGAAGGAAAAATCAGACGGACATACACTGTACCMAGAGCAAAGAATTTTTAAAAAAGGAACCGTGACCTCGCTCGGTTCGCAAATGCCATATAAAACCCCAGCTCCACATGCCACACACAGACAAGAGCGCGCCGCTGCCCGAGACCCGCGGCAGGGGCGAGAATTATCCGAAAGGCGATCAGCCGCCGCGGCCCTTTCCTCCCGGCCACCGTGCCGTGCCCCGAGCCGCCGGGCTCACTCGGCGCATCCCCGCATCCCGTTCCCGCGGCGGGCGCCCGTGGCACGCCAGCCCCGCCGCTCCATTGCCGGCGCGGCCGCCCCTCCCTCCCCCGAGCGCCG
>NW_026623379.1:350239-378400 GCF_030028575.1 Malurus melanocephalus
CGCGGTCCCTCCCCGCCCCGAAACTCGGAGCACGAGGAACCCGCGCAGAGCCCGAACCTGGGTGCAGGTGGCTCTGGAGGGGCTGCCCGGATACACAGGCGGCGCTGCCGAAAGGAACGGGTGTAAGTAAGCGCTGCGAAGGTTTCATTCGCAMAAGCGCCGGGGATGCTCCCGGGGACCGGGGTCAAGACACGTCGTGCTCCCCTTGCCGAAAGGCTCGTTTGTTCCGCTGCACATCCATCACCGGGATGCTCCTAATTCGCTCAGTCCCACGGAATCATCACTCAGCACAACGTACGGCCAGCTCATTTGTCCCCCTGTCAGAAGGCACTGATCGGCATCAAGCTCTGCACGCTGGGGAGCACTTCCCTCAAATCTGACAGCTCCCACAGGCAGTAAAGAGTTGAAAATGTGCTATGCGCAACTTTTCAGGAAGGAAAAATCTTACTGAAACTGTGGCAATTACAGTATTAGCAGTCAGGAAAGCAAGAGTCATTTACCATCCAAATTCCCTGTGCGAGTAACACTAGTCTCCGTATGTGCCACCTCCTGATTTTTCTGCCTCCTCTCTGCCTTCCTCCTCTCCTCCTCTCTCTGCCCTTTGATTTTGACTGTAACCCACTGGAGCCAAGTCAAAAGATGGCTGGCTAACATTTTTTTAAAGGCTTGACCAGCAGAGAATTAATCAAGATGAAATCAGGCTTCCTTTATAAAGCGTCTTGCCAGTCTCAGCATAAATCAAGAGACACGGGCACCAATTAATGAATGAACAAATTAGTAAAAGTAAAATGAGCTGGTTTTGCACACAACCTGAGCAGTTTGCCCCCAGCAAACCACCCTCTAATTCTGTTAATTTACAAACTGCAAACCTAGAGTCTTATTATTTCTCCTCGTTTCCTCCACAAACTATAAATACACTGACCATACCTGGTGCAAGCTTTGGAGAGAAMGAACCTGAGCACAAAACACAAGGGTAATAACTCCTGCGCCATCTGCTTCAGTAACTTTGGTGATGTACAACTTTTCCACTTTTTGACTGCCTCTAAAATCAGAGGCACTTCATAGCCTTGATGAAGGTCAGTTTTCTACTCTTCTTCCCTCCCTTTCATGCATGATATGAACTCTGCCCCCTTAAAGGAATCTTTCTTCCGTAGTCCACTAAGACGGTCCTGTGGAAGCAGATCTGTTTGTGGTCTGAGTTTCCAATACAGTATTAATTTTTCCTGTGGYAACAAACAGTTCTGTCTCCAGCCTTTCTCCTCACCAGTATTACAACTAGACCAGTTTGGCAGCAGAAACCCAAASATGATTTAAGTATTTTCTATATCCTCTGTCAGAATACAAAAATGCCTGTGTACACAGCKTCATATTAAATGGTGAAAGAAAAATTTGGTATAGCTCAGTACACAAATTATGCTGAAACACTGACAAGTCACGTAACTGTTATTTAACAAAGGTGCCCATGGTATTGCATTTAAGGAGGAGAATTTGGCATATTTACCGTCAATGAGGCAACTGAAGCCCCAAAGGCAGCTCATTGCTATCTGGATAAGAAAAGGGTTAGAAAGAACTTGCTTTCACCTTTCCTAAAGGCAAGAAATCATCAATTCTTAAGACAATTGAGTCCTTAATATGGGCAAATAATATATAAAGCCAAGACCTGAGGCAGAAGGGAGAGTTTCTAAATGTTTCTTTTAAATAAAAAGTAATAAACATCAACACACAGTGGATGTATTTCAGAAATGCTTGAGGAAGGCTGAGGTCCTGCRTGACCCTTACAATAAAGGGTAATTTTTCTTCAGCCTCTTTTCACCATCATCCCCAGCACACTTGATTGAAAGGACAACTTTTTAAAAGCATTTTAGTGTAAAATGTATTTCTCAAGTCATTGCTGTTCTTCTCTCTCAGGACAATACCAACAGCTCATTAGAAACAGAGTCATTTGGGATACAGACATTACAACCTTTCTTTTATTAAATCTTCCACACTAGGAAACCCAATCAGAATCACTACCCTGAATGGGAAATCCTTGAGATAGCAATATTGCACCAACAGGCTGACTGCAGCTTGGATTACATGCTTTCATGATAGAGTGATACACTGCACAGGAATTGGGRAAAGCAACAAAAAGAGAAGGGCTGGTGTACTCTACCCTTGCGTAGTTACCTATCCCTAGAGTAAAGGGGATAGAAGGGGCATGCTGGGACCTGTATAACATTCAAGTTATTTAATAATAAATATATGAACCAAGAAGAATAAACCTTGGAAGCATTACATCACTGGGCCATTGTTTCTAAAGGGCAGGTGAATTAGACCTTCCACAAAACTTTTTTGTTAATGACTGAGACTAAAATCACAGMCTGGACCTAGCGACCTCTGTTCACCTTTGCTTAACATCTATTTTTTCTCTCCCCAGCTGCATCTCTATATTCCCATCCTGTGGCCAATTCATATTGATTCCTCTAAACAAGAAAGCAAGCACTGTGCAGTCTTGCCAGCAGAGGTTCAATTTATATTGATTCTGGTGGCACGCTACCATTTAGGTTATAACAACTCTGTCCCTGCCACTTCAAGTGGAGGGCTGGTAACCCTTCAATGTCCCCAGCCAAAACCCCAGCCCTGAAAGAGAAGAGGCAGTACTCTCACTCTAATGACATCAGGTGAGCTCCAGTAAATAAACTGTGAAAGGTTTGGGCATCAGGGGCAAATCCCTTACCTGTGTTATCCTTCACACCTCTCCTCCAAGCAGCAGAGGCTTCAGCTTTCCCCTGCGGACTCAGAGCTACTTGTTCAGCCCACACTTCCCATCTCACCCTGAGCTCCAGGCGCCCCAGACCTCACACCATGCTCCCACTTCCCTCAGCTGACTCTGTCCCTGTTTCCCCAACTGTTCTTGTTGCTGCTGCTGCTGCCAGCCCCTGCTCCATCACCTCTGCTGGTCATGGCACCGCACCTGTTTAAAGGGTCATGGGTACCAAGGCCAGTCAGGATGGGGTATGTGCAATACACCTGCAATAGACACAYGTGAGAACACGAGCAGCAGTCCTTAGTCCCACCTGGGGAATGCAGCTGGACACTGATGCCCTCCACTGCTGAGACTGGAGAGGGTTTTGTGTGCGCTCTGAGCTCAACTGATGGTTAATGTGCCAGAACTTCCTACCTCAGATCCCAACAGAACCTGCCTGTCCCCATGGTTTTGGTGAGAGTTGTTTTCTGGCCCTCTCTGGCTCCTCTTTTTGTGCACTGTTTTTCCAGACCCAGCTGCTTCCTTGCCTGTTCCAGATTCTGGCCTTCCCCTCCTCACACCTCATTGTGTGTGATGGCTCTGGACCCAAAGGGATCATCAGCTGAAGCCAACAGTATTTCAACGTCATGTTGGATCAGGTCTTCCTTCTGTTTTGAATTATTTTGCATACCACTTTCCCTTCCTCCTCCATGATTTAACACTCATGACCACAAGTCACCAGCTCCTCCAACTCACACAAAATGCAGCCACTAATTCACCTCCTCATTMATTTAGTCTCGTAAATCCTTTAATGGTTGCACTGGTTTTCCCCCTCCTAATGCCACTTGTCACTGTCTTCAATATTCTGTATACTTGCTCCATCMTCCCAATGAAACAACCCACTTTGCACTAATCACAGTAGTCTTTGTTAAGAAGTGATTCACTAAATAAATTTTAAAGAATCTTACTAGAAGTTGTTATTGAAATATACTATCCAGAACAGGGTATGTATGCGACAGCTGCTCCTGTTCCGCAACACAGGGGTGTGCAAAGGCGTGTGACAGGTGACAGTCATTCCCAGTAGTTTCAGTGAACAAAATCACTAAGATCAAACATTACAAGAGTGAGATCTTTTTGTCAGTTGCTACCTTGGCTTCGCACCACAGCACTGAAATCAGCTAAAGGTGATGAAYGGATGAATACATTCCAGATGCTCAACTTTCTAATTTTATGTACATACAGAGATCACCACACAGAAGTGTTAATCAAACCTGTTCAGCCCTGCCTGTCCTTTTCTTCAGCAACATGCCTGGARAGAAATCCCTGTTTCCTCACCCAGTGCACTCTTTGCAGCTACTGTTTGGTTATGTTTGATTCAGTTTTGTAAAAAATGTACCTCTTCCAAAAGACTAGGGGAAACATCTCTTCTGACTGGAGGGTGAACCAAAGTTCAGGGCCAGGCTGGCATGTCTCAGCTAGGAGGGAAAAAAGCCTTGTGATGGAGTCTTTGATTTGTTTGCTTTTGTATATTCATTTTGCATGAATATAAATTACTAGAAGAGCAAAGCAAACAGAGTGAGAATACGATTTTTAACCTGACAGCATCACACTGCCACAGGTGCTCAGTCTCTGCTCAGCCCTGGCCAGGACTGTTCTGTGTCTTCATCAGTGGCAGACTTTTTAATAGGAACTGTAGCAATAGGATTAGGGGTAATGTTTTTAAACTAAAGAGGGAGGATTCAGACTACACATAAGGAAGAATTTTTTTACAATGTGGTAATGAAATATTGGAGGAACTTGGCCCATCCCTGGAAACATTCAAGGTCAATTCAAGTAGCAATCAGTGYGTTTCCTCCTTAAATCCTGCTCTCTCCTAAAAGTTCACAAGGTACAATGAGTCTGCACATGCTGCCAAAGACTTTCAGACAGGGGTGCAAGGGGTCAGGAGGGGAGCCATAAAGCCAGCTCCTGAACCAAAASCAGGACCTGTTAAAGCAGCCCCCTAAGAAACAGGTAAATCRTGCAAYATCAGTCCTACTCTGGGCTACAAGTCCTCCAGCTCAAAGAGCATTACATGGAGATATAAGCAGAGGATATCTCTAGAATCTTTTATTTTAGAAAGAAATATGAATGTTTTTGAATATGTGAAGCAGAAGATAGTAAASTTCACTGGAACCTCAAACTGATCACATACTTAAGTTCCCAGACCTTCCCTTTTATTTCCAAGGTCCTTGCTTGACCACTAGCAATTTCAGTATCTGTAAAAGGTCTTAGTTGCTGGAAAGAGGTTGAGCCCTGGATTGTATGGGCAGAAGACAGATGTTCTAGAGATTTCCTCAGCTAATACAAAAAAATCTGTTGCTATTCACAGTTGTACAACTACTTGAAAGATTCACTGATGCCTCCAACAAAACTTTGAAAACACATTCCAGTCAGAAGCAATTTCACTTATAAAGCAGACTTCAGGGCTGGTTGGTATGTTGTTTGTTTTTTTTAATTTTCTTTCTTTTTTTTCTTTATAAATAAAGAAATTTGCATTAAAAAAAAATCTTCAGTACTTAATAGCTCATCTCCTTCTGCTCACATGTCACCTGAAGTCATGATCTTTGGTTTATGGCATAATTAGTTGCTATGGAAATAACAATCATAGGCACTGAGAAAATATTCTAGGTATGATTTGCAATGCTCTTTATTTAAGCCTGTGCACAAGTAACTTTGCAGAAAACCTCATTCCTTTTTACGTGCTCTCATCTGCATAACTGCTGCCATCACCTCTGCCTGTGCATTCAGACTCACTGCTATTCCTACRTGCGTGACTCACACTAAGGGCATTTCCTTCACCCATACAGAAGCTTTTGTGTGCTCAAACAGTGCTGACAGTGTCCATGCATGCAGAATACCTGGTGCCATGTCAGGTTAAACAAATAAAATAGCTTTAAAAATTACATGGGATTGGCTCCCAAAATCCTGTGCACCACAGAGCTCCCTTGCTGTCTGTGCTTTCTGGGCTTCTGTTATTCTGTTCTTTGCTAATGATTTCTTTTGTCCAATAGTAAAAATTTTTAGAGTAAGGAGATTGCTTGTTTCTCMAGCAAATGCTGCATATTTGAGCCCTGCACAAAGAGGATTATTGCTGCAGATGAAAAATGAGCAGTGCCAGTCTGTGAACTCCTGAAGAAGCAGAAGCCCTGTTTCCTTACTAATGTCCTCAGTAATAAAGAATGAAAGAACAGAAATACAGAACCCATCTGACACCCTGCACAAGAAGAGTTGTAGCCCAAATAAAACTTTYGTCAAGACCTATCTTTGTGGTGTCAGCAAGTCTTAGCAGCACAGATGCAATTTATGTGCTAGTTTTCTTAAAATCAGGTTACTTTCGCTAACCTGAGAGATCAGCTGACRTTCAAAGAAATATCACTTCAAACACACATGTGGTACTCAGGWTCTTTCTGTCAAGTATAAAGTAATCAGACATGAAAATCTTTTAACTGCGCAGTTCTGATGAAAGGAGAACGCTCTGGTGAAAGCAGAAGCAGACAAAACAAAACAATGACTTAGAAAAATTCATGGATTCAATAATGTTTACTAACTAGTGTCTGCCTTTTAATATCTTTATGGATTTTTTCCTTGGAGACTCAAAATGGATTCTCTTCTTGCATCCTTACAAACAGGATTAAGGTTTTGCACGCATATGAGCATGAAGCAAAGTTCATATAACCATATTTCAAAAAGCAATGAAGGCCCAGAAGCGCTCACTGACCTCACRGGCACCCAAGCGAGCACTCAGCACATTTGAGAATCAGGTCACAGAGAACCCATTTCAACTGAGTACTCGAGCACAGTTTTCACTGCTCTGAGATATTCACGCACTAAAATAGTAGGCACACACTTAAATGCTTTCACGAGTGGCATTGTACACCAGAGAAAGGCAGTGTTTGAAAGGCTTCAGAGCAAGCTGGACTCTGCTCACAGCTGCTGCAGTGAAGGAATTCCTCCCTAAGCACACACCTTTGAGGCTGCTGCTCCACAGAGCTGCTGGMTGGGAGGTGCCTTCAGACAAAGGAGCAGGGTTTGAAACGGGGTGAGGAGCTCTGCTACCAACAACTCAGCCAGCAGATGTGAGTGAGCACACCAAGACTGCAGGGCCAGCCAGAGAAGTGACCTCTGCTGCCACTCTGCTGGACCTGCATCCTTCTCTTCACAGCCAGAAATCCTCAGTTTGCAYCCAGCTCCCTTATCCCTTCCAAAATCCTAGCCTAAACATAAATGCATTTATTTTTCAAAMAAGGGACTGAAAATAACCTCTCTAAGGGAGCAATAGATGTACTTCTTTTCATCATGAAAGATAATTTMTTGGAATAAGCAAAAGGGTATTATTTTTTATAACATGGCAGTTCTGTCGCAGCAACTCAATCCATTTCTTGCAATGCAAGGGCGTGTTGGAGAGAGCTTAAAATTAAAAGTGAAATAYAAAAGAGCCTCCAACAAATTAAAAGAGTATTTGAAAGAGAATAATAAACAAAATCAGTASCTGATAACTAAATATCGATATTAAAATGCAATGGACTTGTACAAAGAAAATGCAAGTGGCCATATATCTTTTTATATATCAGACTATCAGCTATTGTTTCTTTTCTTAATATTGTATGGAATCACAGAAGTTATATCATTCTACATAGTAAAACTAAACAGCAGTGGATCTCTTATCCTTCACATCTCTGTAACCATTTGAGAAAAAAAAAAGGAGCTTCTCCTATTAAAAAGCTAACAAAAAAAATTAAAAATTCTTAGTAGGAGCACAAGCTTTGGCTTTCTGTTTTGCTATTCTGAGCAATCATAACACTGAACAGTCAAAAATAACTTAAGGACTGTTACCAGCAGATCCACATTTAAATACATATTTGAACACATAACACATACAGCTAAACAATTTAAAGCAATAGCCTAGGATTTACACTCTTAATAGACATATTAGTGAGTACAATAGTGATAATGCTTGAAATAAAAATCTTTTGGAATAAGAACTATCACCTGTACCAGAAACTACATACCTGTATTTATTTGTTCACATTGCCACAATCTAGGTCGTAATATTTCACTGCCAAAATCTGTAAGTAGACTCATGTTCCTAAGGATACATCTACACACAAAGAAAAGGCATCTGCATTTTAAAGCAGCACAGGTATGATATCTGTTTTGCAAAACATACCTAAATTCAGTTACCAAAACATAATACAGAAGCTCTGGTTCAGCAAATTCAAGATCTCTAAAAAAAAGGAGAAACTCATCCCTATTTAATAAGGTGCTTAATGCTATTTAACTTTAATCATGGAGGCTTTGTTTGGACAGAAATAAGGATATAACTTAGAGCTTTAATGATAAAGAATGAAAGATAATCAGTGCCTGAATTAAGATGCTCATTGCAAAGTTACTGCCAAATATCTGTTTAAAATCATCACCTATTTTGCACTCTGGCTAAGATTCTGCATTTAATCAACACCAAATTTGTGCCTAAATTGCACCTAAGCATTTGTGCTCAGTGTTTCCTATTAGCCTGTAGAAGGCTCTCAGACATTCCCACTCTAAAAAAYACTTGTCACAGGACCTTTACAAAATTTAATCCTGCTAAATCTAAGCTCTAACATACACTAAATTGCTAAAAATTCAAGGTCAACTTCTGCTGYAGTCTGACCTCCAAGCAGTTTGTTTGCTGTGTTATATTTATGAGAATGCTTATGAAGGCAGATTTATACACTAAAAAATTATTTCTGCATCAAATCACCAAGAAGCTATCTGAAAAGGAGCATTTCCACAGAAAAAATATATCTGTTCCATGACGGTTTTCAGAAATGACAGGCCTCCTGATTTCTGCATTCTGCATTCCTGCCTTGAAACAGGATTTCTTATTCGATGGGGAAAGAAGACCTCCTTAGAAATATATTTATTTTACATATATTTCCAGTTTTCTAAAGACCATATTAAGCTTCTGAATAGCTCTGGCATTGCTAATGATATTTATCTCAGATAACGCAGGATTATGAGCCTGTAAAACTTTAATTAAGATGCTTTATAGCTTTTTATAAGTGTCACCCAAATCTATGCTCTAGGGTAAACTGTACTTTTAATTTCTATTTGTTATGTTTACACTACGCAGAGATTCAGTACAGCAAAAGCTAGTTATTATTTCTTAGAAGGCTGCATAAATTCMTTGGTCAAAGTCCATCTGGATAAAGCAAACAATTTTTGTTTGCTTCCATTTTGCTTGGTACTCCTATGAGGTCAATCACTACMAAAAAAAACTCTACAGGGGTCAACCACTATAAAGCTAAAGCCATAATTCTGAATCAAACGAAGGAAAAGGATGCTTAATGTATTTGCAAAAGCAAAACCTGAAAATATCCAGAAGATAATKATACTCATTGCCTGGCTCAAACAGCATGTTGTATTTGGGGCCTGACCCAAAACACACTGAAACCATCACAAGGTGTTCTTCCAACCTCAACCCCTCAAAAGTCTGACTGCTTTAGCCCAGACAAATCTTGGAGGAAGCTTCTGCCCCACTGATGTCTGGATATTGCGGTGAGCAGGCCTGCTGTGAATGGTGGCATTCAATTTTTCATGCAAGACAGGCAGGAGGATTGAGTCCAAGACTGCCTTCACCACTATGGAAAGGGAGATCTTTATTGATCTGTTTAAGACAGGACAGGTGTGACAAGTGTGACAGGACAGATGTAACAGGGCATTAAAGTCAAAAACTGGAAGGAAAGAAGGGCTGACATTCCCAGCAGAGCCTGCGAGGGCTCCCTGCTGGCCTGCCAGCTCTGTGGGGCAGACAAGCAGTCCCAAAGGCATTCTGGACACTTTTGCCTTCAGCCAGGTCTTAGACCCTGTCCTACAGTGAAATGTGTAGCACCTTTCTTGCCTAACAAAACAACCACAGCAAGAATTTCAGTAGAAACACACCCATTACAGAAATTTTTTTTTAAAATGCAACCCAAAAGGAAACCAAGTCAGCTTCCCAATAGGGAAATGTAACTAGAAAAACGTCCCTGCGAAATGAGTAGGCTTTGGCCTTGCTACGAGCCCCAGCATAATCCTGGCCTGGCCTGACATGTTGCTCCAGCAGCAAACTCTTGCTAGAAAGGGAACCAAGCCAAAGCTGGCTTTGGCAAGGCAGAGGTGCAAATCTGATTTTCCTCGATGGAGTAAGTTACAGATCCTGCAAACTCATGCCTCTTGCAGCTGGAAGCTGACAGCTTCAGATGAGAGGAATTTATCGTTATTATTTTAGTAAGAGAGCAGCTCACTGATTGCAGCTCGACAACTCGAGTTAATTAGTTGATGAAGGGTCTGACACACTCTGGCTGGCTCCACATCTGTGGACGATGACACAACCAGCAGAATGAAATCCATACTTAAAAGGTCTTTGGTCTTTTTAATCCTAAACTACAGATCGCAAAATCCACATAACAAAACCTAGAGATCAGAGGAATTAAACAAGAGGTTCCCCTTTCCCTGGCCCTCGGGACAGTCTGGTCTCTGCTGCTTCCTGAAGCTCATAAACAGACTGACGACTTCAAAAGCATCCTCTTCTCTTCCTGGACTCCCAGCGGTTCTCAGGATAACTGGTTTGAGCGCAGCCTGGCAATGTTCCCTTACGGCTGCTTTCCCCAGCAGGCAAATTCCAAGCTGCAGGCTTCCCTCTGCTCCTGCCAAGCACCAGGTGGGATTTACCCACCTGTCACAGGGATTATGTCGAGTTCATTGGGCTCTCCTATCAGTGCACAGAGCCTGTGTGCTATTCTGCATCCAACCTCACAATATGTCGCAGGTCTTACCAGCTGACAGCTAAAATAGCATGTGGAGCCATGATGTCCCAAGCTCCTAAGAAACACCAGAGAAGCACAAATGGCAGGAAAATCTGGCTGGAAAGTGATCTACACCACAGGGCTGGTGGCACTGGGAGGCACTAAGCAGTGAGGAAGGGGTAGAGCATTGCCTGCTGGCAACAAGAGCGGGCTGTTGTTGGTGGATAAACCTGGAGCCTCGGATCACTGGGAGCTCCTGTAGAAATTCAGCCAGCCCTCTGCCAGCCTCCACATGTAACTATGGACTATGGCTGTAAATCTCTCCAMGGCCCCAGCTTTCAGCAATGAGAAAAGCTYTTTTTTTTTCCTCTGCTTTTTTTATCCAGATTTTGCACTCTTCAGGGCACAGCCTGCTATATCTCCCTTTTTACCTATCACCTAGACAGATGAACCAGACTTATAGGTGCTCTGTTAAAACA
Source organism: Malurus melanocephalus (assembly GCF_030028575.1). Classification (NCBI taxonomy): domain Eukaryota; kingdom Metazoa; phylum Chordata; class Aves; order Passeriformes; family Maluridae; genus Malurus; species Malurus melanocephalus. Next base: position 361,252 of record NW_026623379.1, read on the forward strand.
AATCAAAAGGAAAAGAGGCAGCTCCCAGAGTCCCTGGGCATATCTGAAACGTGGTCAATCAGAGGTTGTTGGAGAGCAATCAAGAGAAAGGGGGTCGCTTCCTACAGACAAGACAATGAAATTCCAAGACAAGCAGCTCCTGTTCCCAGAATGATGAGCAGAGTCTGTAACCCAGCAGCAATCTCACCTGGGCCTCCCCAGTCCTGAAAGGGGCTGCAGAGAAGGCACACAGTTACAGCCACTGTTTAGTAAGTAAGAGACGTGCACAACAGACAGAAATGGCTGGGCTCGGAACCCACTCCTGACATGCTTTAATCTCCTTTTCATCATCCACCCAAGGACTCTGTTGACAGAGCCTGGTTCTTCTAACAGGAACATTCCAGTCCTAGATTCCTGCTTGTCTACATTTCTTGAAGTACCATAAAAGCAGATGAAGATTYTTTGTGTACGTTATAGGACTGTTTCCTCCCAGTCTGACAGTAGCACAAAGGAACTAGCTTTAACAGCTTTCCATGATTTAAGATTTTTTTTTTTTTTTGACCAAACTGAATTCTGACAAAAGAGAGGGTCCAGTGAGGGCCATACTTTATTCTACTTCCACTAGGATGCTATTGAAAATCTTAGGATGAAACAGGACAGCACAGATGCTGCAATAATGTTTGAGATTCAGGGGACCTCAAAGATTATTTTTTCTTATTACAGTCTAAACAAAAAACAAAAACACTTTTCATGTTGACATTCATTTCTRTAACACGGCTTTAAAAACAAAACAACCCCAAAATTCAATAGAGTGTACCCAGGATGGCAATGCCTCAAAATTTGAAGCAGCATGTTGGCATTTTTCCCAGGAAAAAAATATATACCTGTGTATACACATACTTTTTACTATTTTTTTTTTTTTTTGCAAGATCAATGAAGCTCTGGGGTTTATTCCCACCTAAGTCAGCCAGAGGCAGAGACAGGCTGGTCTGTGCAGTGMATGAACACTTGAGAAGGAGTTTGATTACCTGAACAAGGATGTGTGTGTGCATCAGAAGTAGCAAACAGCAAGGCTCTCTCAAATCCATGCTGCTGAAGCTTTATCCTTCCTACCCAACACAGAGTTCTTCATTTCMGGGCTGCCTGTACTTCCAGGACAAAGTTATTAGGCTGTAATAAGCAAGCTCCTACCAGCAGGCTGATGAGATTAAAAGAATCCCCTTGGTCATCCCCAGCCAGTTGTGAACAAATCCCTGCACTACCAGCAAGGCTGGCCAGGGTTTTTCTGTGGGATCAGGTTACAGAAGCTCCTAATCTTAAATCCTCCTTCAAAACCTACTGCAATGATGTCTGCAGCTCTGTCTGAGCCAGCCAGAAGTGTGAGAAGTTTTTGTGGTAGCAGGGCAGAAGAGAGGCAGTTCACACASACCCTTACACACTCCTGAAGAGGCATCTGAATGCTGCCTGAAACTTAATTACATGGCATGACAATCTCTGACAATTAGCTCAGTTGACTGCTTGATGGCTAGGATTTTAAACAAGGATCTCTGGAGGGGGGAGCTCTGGAACAGGCATTGCTGCTGTCACAACAGGCTGAACTGTTGTAAAACCACTCRACCAACAAGACAACCCTACTGGCTTCACAACTACGATTGAAATGGAAAGAAAAAACCTGGGGGAAAAGGACCTATTTAACTGCCCCTGTACCTCATTTCCATGAGCAGGACATCATCCCCTCCGAYGAGGGAAAGAACATGGGAGGATTTGGGTCTGCTCTGGACTACAGACAGGTGGCTCCCACAATGCAGCAAGAGGCTCAGCACCTGCTCTCACTGGAGCTGGAAGAGACATTCTCTGCCAAGGCACATCAGAAGCCACAGGCAGGTCAGTCCCTGTACAGGGGTCAGCAGGCCCAGCACTTTGAGCACCAGCTGGATCCGAAAGTTCACTGCCTCCAAAATCCCCCAAGTTTCCACTCCAAAGAGGTTGCTACTCCTCCACCTCGCCGCTGAAGAGTTTTGACAAAGCTTTTGCTGCTGCGCCCCATTTGTGCAGATTCCTCCAATGGCTGCTTGTGGAAATCAGAGTTCAYTCACACACCTCTCACCTCTTTGGGGCAAGTAAACAGTGCTCCCGCTTCTCAGATTTATCACTTCATGTGCAAATGAGAGGCACAGAGAGGCTGGATTTCAGGATAGTAAATACCCAGAGTGACTTGACAGTAAGCAAATCATCACTTTGTAGTGTTCATGGCAACAGCTTTTGGCATTGCAGGCGAAGAAACAATTCATTACACAACAAATAAACCACAATCTTGTATTTCCAAGGCAAACCTCCAGTGCAGCCAATTACTGTATATGCAGTAGAAATGTATACAGAAGTCTGATGCTACCATTTACAGATTACCTATGAGACAACTCAGTTTTATCAGTTTATCTCTTTTATGAAAAAACAATTGGGGAATGTGCTAAATAAATAGGGAAGATGGATTTCAGTGGAAGCTGGGTGCCTGTTTTCCTTCTATACATGTGAAAATCTCTCACAAGTCTAGTAGAAACACAGTCACAAAAAAAACCCCACATTGTTTCAAATATTTGCTTCACAATTTGCTGTTCTTCTATGATACATTGGTCAGCAGTTTCTCTTCCCTGACTGTATTACTCCCTGGACCTTTCAAAAGTTTCAGGTTGGTTCTGGATGAACACTTACAATGAATATACATTAATAAGCACGTGTCAATACATACACACTTCCACAAAAAGCTGGATTCTTAAGAACTTCACTGATGCCCTTGAGAAATGGATCATTTAATGGTTTTTATATTTATTTTAAAACTTCCTGTTTTGGTGTTGGRCTTTCTCAGAGTTGAGCAGCAACTTGCCAGCTCATTTTTCTTCTTTAGAATCAAGGATCAAACATCTCTCCAGATAAGAGCACTGGAGCACTGTTCACTTCAACTACATCTGCTTTTAACACCATATGCTAATTAACCTTTGAGTTTCGATACGAATCCCTCAGCAGCTCACGCTGCTCAGTCATGATTCAGATGTGTAAGCAAGATTCTCAGACACTGCAAAACAACTTAACTACAAGCAAATCAAAAGCACTGGATGTTTACACCAATTGAGAACCCAGCCAACCATCTTAAAATTGCAGAGGCTTCCACTCAGGTAAGCACTACCGCTGAAGAATTTCTCCCCCATGGATATGCTGCCTTTTTCATTGCTGTTGATGAAGTAAGAAATATCTGCAGCAGTATTTCTGAACTGTGCCCTGGGACATGCTTAGAACTCTCCCTTTCTTTGAGCAGGGGCTCTTTTTACSCATTTCAGTTGATCTCTGCGTGCCACGGCTCGACTCACACAGTTTATATTGCTGGGCCACAGGTGAGATGCCCTTCCCCCAAGCTGCCAACCACCCTTGCTGGAGAATCAGCTGCCAGCCCAGCCTCAGCCCCTATGGGGGACCCTCTCRTGTGACAATGCTGGACTCCCTCTCGCTCCTCCATCTGGGAGCACAGCCGTCCCCTCCCTCTCGAGGTGAGCAGCCAGGAAGGGCCAGAAGTCCCTTCAYGCTGTTATTTGCTACCTGCCAACCYATGAACCAGAGCCAGCTTCATCTGAGAATCTGTCTTTTGGATTTAATTTACCTCCTAGGCAAAGGGGTAGCAWGACACTGCTGCCAAGTATATGTTTTGTTACAGCTTCCCATTGCTGCTGAATGCCACAGTTATTCTGTATCAGGCTGTCCATCACAGCTCTGTTTCATGGTTTTTTTAGTGTTTTGGAAGACATGTGTTCTGAATGAAGGCTGCCCAGGACAGTGGCACAGTGCAATACAGCATGGAAATTTCCCTGAAGCAGATGAGAGAAGAAGAGGAGGCAGAACTGCTCCCTGGGGTAGGGACCAACACAGCCACAGCAATGAGGAAGCCATTGGGATTTATAAGCTCAGCCAGTGCTTATTCCAAAATTCAAATGTTCTTTTCCTTCTCCCTGTGTGGGCCAATCAAGAGCACACTGAAGCCATGAGTCTGAAGAGCACACGAGGAAACTYCAGAGAAACTTTTTCATTTACAGAATAACAAAGTCATCTCTCCCTGTGGATGTGAAAGAGCGAAATATCAGACATCTGCTGCAACTTTACTAAAAGCTGCCCTTCTACACTGAGCTTCCAGTGTTCAAAAAACTTGATGTGCCTCTTGATGTGCTGAACAAGAGGATTAGATCTGACCTTTTGAGAAAAGAAGCAAGGGAAGGATGAGGGTCAGTCTACTTCACACAGGAAACAACAAAAATGACTAAGACTTTGTCCTTAAAAATTAAACACGTTTTCAGACTGAAGCCATTTCAGCCCTTCCATCTCTTACACCATCATCCAGTRCTGGGTACATCATTCAATCCTTGTGCTTCAATTCTGCTCTCCAGCCCTCTRTTTCTTATCCTATCTCTCACCACTTCTCAAGGTTTGTAGACAGCAGTGAAGCATTCCTGGAGATGGAGGTGCTCTGTGACAGCAGCAAGAACAGCATTGTGATAATAACAAAGAAGAGGTACCCAGCCACACCTGACATACARTTATGAGCACAGGCACATGAACACAAACTCATTAACACATAATGTATGCTAAGATGCTCTTTAATGGTGTTAGTATGYGCCAAGAAAGAGGTTTTCTAACTTTACTGTTAATTACCATCACAACAAGTACTAGTCCTCACTAAAGTGTTTTCTGCTTTTACTAGAAGAGCAATTATATACATTAGTCATTCCAATGTTACTTACTCTGTGCTCAATCATTACACTGTGTGGATGAAAACTCACTTCAACCAGAGCAAGTATTACAACCCATGTGTTGATTTGGCTCCTCTGAGACAGGTCTGAAAATGGAAATGGAGGTCTCCCACATTTTTATTATCTTGGCATTGTCCTGAAGTAGTTCACTAACAGATAGCACTCAGTAGAAGTGAGAGAAAACACCASAGAAATGGGGAAATACAGTATGGACAGCTGGTGATAGTGAAAAGGAGTGAGACATGCTGTCATCACATAGGGAATATTTTAGCTTTTCTTAAAAAAAAACCCACATACCAAAAGGAGCTGCTAGCCACACAGTCAAAGCCAAGAATTTCACTGGATTTGGGCAAGCAGTACACAGCAGCTTCATCTTTCCAAAACATAGAGCTTTTCCAGAGTGGCAACTACTGCATTCCCAACACGCTGATGCAAAACCCCAGCACTGGACCCACTTGTCCAAGGTCTGAGAAAATTACAGTYTACTCCAAGCCCTGCTCTGCCTTTCCTTTCTCAGCAGCCCCTCTCTCAACATATTCAAGAATGTTTGCAAGAAGGGAAGAAGCCCACAAGTGCCCACAAAGGAAGAGTTCTTTTTTTATGGCCGATAGATACGTATGTTGAAAAGATGCAAACAAGCACCTTTGAAGCCAACCACCCAAATGTTAATAATCAAGTGTAGGGACTCAGCATATTATTTCAGACGAATATTTTTGTAATGGGTGCATGTGGAAGCACAGTGCAAYGTAGGCAGGCATTGCAGTACAAACTAACATTCACTAACAAGCTAGCATTTTCCCAAGGCCAAAGGACAGCTCTGCCACAGGGATACAAGAAAATACAAGGATATGTCAGATGGATTTTGGAAGTGGATGCCATAGCTAGTAAAGTACATATGAAATATATATCAATAAATGAACCCTCCAGCCGCTCCATTTTTTTTACTCTTTTACTGACACTTGTATTATAAAACAGTATCATTTGGGCTCACAGAAAGATCTTGTTCCATCCACTTTTCCAAGACATGCTTCATAAATCCTATTTGCAGCATAAATCATACCTTACAACAGRTTATATTTAGAGGAAATAATCTCCAAATGTAGTTGCTTAGTATACAGAATAAATCCATCCCTTATATTAAAATTCACATCTGTAGTATTTTAGCATGCATGGCMGCAAACAAAGGAACCACAAACATGTACACTTCACATATCTTTACACAGTTTAAAAATACCTTTCCCTAATTTTCATTAATTTTTTTTCCAAAGAGATATAAAAAAGCTGAAAGCCTTCACAGCCTCCCACTGCTGGARCCATTTATCTTATTGCAAAGGTGAGAAATGCACTTCAGTTGGTTTCACCAGCACCCCCCACATAAGACAGGCTTTTTAAAAACTCGAGTTAAAGTCTCTTCAAGAAAGATGCTGCCAGAGCCTGAATCAAAGCTGATAGATAGGAATGACATGATCAAAGCATGAGAACAGAGAAGCATTTTTATTAAATGGTCTTATGCTTTAATGCCTTTGTACATTTACTCATTGATCTGGGCTTTAACAACAGTTCTCTCCAATGAATCTGCTGGTGAGAGGCCTTTTGTGTCCTGCACCGTGTCACATATCCCACTGCAAGTAACAGAAGCCTTGGTCAACAGAAATGCAACTGGATTTTTGGTCATGAACACAAAGAGCCACTATTTGGGTTTTTTTTTTTATTATGCCTGCACATGCAATTTTCTTGGTACTCAAGACAGAGCACTGGTYGAAAATGGTCACTGCTGAGAGCTTTATGCCTCTGTATTAGAGTAGAGGAGATAATTACTCTTTAAATATGGTAATTCATATTAAGGAATGAGGTTCCACTTTAGTTTGCTAATTTACAAATAACGAACACTTGGGTAAAAAATAGAAAACGTGCTGTTTCTTCACTATGTTCCTCTTGGCCTTTTATCTACTTCACACCAAACACTCCCTTCTGATAAAAGTGGAAGCTTTCTGGCTTTTTGGTTCAATATTTACTTCTAACTTGGAAATTATAGTGAAAGGCATATTTTATTGCTGATATTCTGTATGTTAACTAAACTCAAACCAAAACAAATAATAAACCCCGGAGTTTTGCCTTCACCATAGGTCTGTACCAACACAGAAGGCACCATCAGTCTCTCGCAGAAATTGCRCAGGGGCCCTAATCCGTCGGAAGATAAATCAGCAGAAAAGACAAGTTTCCAAATGCCCTCTGCTGGCACCTGTCAGTATGACCAACAATTCCACCCTTTTCCGGCACTAGAAAGCTAATTCTGAAGGGTTATCATTCGAAGRTATCAGAAACCAAGAGGCAGCAGAAGCCAGTTATCCCCCTGACACGGGATCACCCCTGGATGTGCAGGCTCACAAAATCCAGCACCGCTGGTACAGGGAGCCACAGGCATCACCCAGAACCTTCCCACATCCACCCCAGCACTGGGGCCAGTACAGGAATATAGCTGTGAACAAAGTGGCACSTGGTTTTTCAGTTATTTTACCCATTTTTCCTCAAATGTGTGGATTTACAAGCATGATGGAATGACCACCTTATTTGCAATATCCCCCTTATATATTCCCCAAGGAATTTGAATGGTAGAGAGGAAAACMAGGTTATAATTACTTGATATTCTGTCTCCGAATTACTATTCCTTTACTACTACTATTAAGTGAGGCAGCTTCACTTCAAAATTATGTTTCAATTCCACGTTAACAACTAAGCCATCATATCAGAACAGACCAACAATTAATAACACAGTTTGGAAACACATATCCTGGAGGGATCACTGACTTCTTSAAAGAGAGGATTGTGTGTTTCCATSRYGGAACTCACAGAAACAGCCACTGAAGACATAGGMCTGGCAAAATAACCTATTCTCGATGAAGCACTCCAAGGGATGAAAATGTTTTGCTAAGAAGTGCAAACCCATAATCATTAGCACAATACTAAAAAGAAATTTGGTTTTGGCATGAGAAATATCAGGATGCAAGGGGTAGTGGGAGAGGAAGGGCTGTCACTTCAAATACAAACAGCAGCGTACCTACATTTTGACACTTTAGGAAACAGACTCCAGGAAATACACCAATGGTAAAGCAGAATAAAAACATCCTCTAAGAAAGTCTGGAAAATATCATTTTCTACTCAAAGATGTGGCATTGCTGCCTCCCTCTCAGCATGGTGATACCTGGAGCTTTCCGAGCTTTACATCTCTACAAGCAACACGGGGAGAGGCTTCTAAAGCAGCTCCATGGTATTCTCTTGCTGATGCTCTTCATGGAATTTCAAATCAAACAGACTCAATTTGCTARAAAGAATATCTTACTCCCCAAAGCCTGTAAATTTACTGTGGGAGCCCCAAAACTCCAGCTGTGTTTTTTTCCTTCTTGCTAACAGATTTCAAGGGACTTGCACAGAAATAGCACATTAGAATTTAGGAAATAAACATAGAAATGAAGCACAMGTTATATCAAAATGCTGCTGACTCATCTAGTCCCATTTTTTTTCTGCAGTGATAACAAAATGGGAAAAAAAAATTCCAATAAAACCTGTCACTAAAACTCAATGTTGTGTCTTCAGGATATTTTTTAATATTCTGAACAGGCCCTGGTAAGTTGCCTCATATTAGACTCCAAACACTGAGAAGCATTTGTTAGGCATGTCCTGATACAGTGCTTTTYAGAATGATTACTAGTGCCTGGAAAATAATGGCTCTAAAATAATTCATAAGAGAATGACAATTGTTCTGGATATTAAAAGTGTTTACTAAGCCTTGGGTTAAAAATGAAAATACTGAAAAAAAATTACACTAATCCCCTGGAAACAAAGTTCAAAACCCAAAATACAATTAAGACAATAAACATATAACACCATCTTATTTAATTCCGTATCATTTACAGTAAACTATTCTCCACGGCTTTGTGCAGAAGGACCTGGGTTTCTGGTGGCTACCACATTAAAAATAACTCAGCAGTTGCTGTCAGGAGGGCACATCAGCTGTGTACTGGGCTGTATTAAAAGAAAGGAAGCCGGAAGATCAATGCAGGAGATTAACATGCCCCACTCAACACTTACAAGACCACGCCCGCAGTTTGTAGGATCAGTTTAGGGCTCCCAGAGTGAGACTAACAGAGGGGCWCCAGGATGATTAAGAAACTGAAAAGTGATAAATGAAAGGCTAAGAACTGGGCTGGAGCAATCTTAACAAAGGGTTAAGGGATTTTATTTTGGCCCTCCACTACATAAGGAGTCACTCCAGAGCTGCACAGTAACAGGGGCACTGGTCACAACTTGGAATAATGAAAATTCTCCCTAGGTATCAGGGAGAGGGGGGAAGGAGCAATCATTGGGATGTAGTTCAGGGTCTCTAGAACAGGATCTCTGAGACATGGAGAATCTCAGGATTCCACTAAATGAGGAACATATTTTTATTGAGAGTAAGTCACCTGACAGAGAACAGGACACTTTGGCAGACCTAAGCAGTAGGGGAAAGGCATATGGAGACTTTTTACAAAAAATCATGGAAAAGTGTTTACAAATTACAAGTGGCTTGTCACAGAAGGGACACAGAAGGGACACAGAAGGGACATGGAGAGTTTAAGTATGGCCATGCAGGCACAGGTTATTTACACAGTTATGTTAAAAAATTAGATATATGGTAAAAAAACCAAACACACAGAATGCAGGATGAGGGCCAGGCCCAAAGGACTATTGATCAGATTACAAATGGATGTACTTCAGCTGACCTGACATGTATATGARGCAGAAAACTGACTAAGGAAGAAATATTGCTCACTGATAGCTCTGCAAAAGTATAACTTAAAAATAGCAGAGAAAACTACCATAGACCAGAGAGAGTAATAGAGAAGAACCTACAAATATCACAGGATTTTTCAGTCATTTTCACTCCCAAATAAGAAATGGATGAAAGAAAACATTTCATCACATATTTGTCTCTTCCACTCAATGAAAATAAAGTGATTCAAAACACAAGGAATACCCATCAGATGCAACTGACCGGGTTCCCAAAATCACAACAACAGATGCTTACAAAGCATGGAAATCKTCCGGTGAAATATCACAGTAGCACAACACAAAGTGCCAGGCATATCTTTTGACCTCAAGTCCTCGAGAAAGTGTCATGGATAGGGTAACTTGAAAATAATTTAGAAGGCATCTGAAGTCCTTGACGCTTATCTTTTCAGTAGAAACTGTGCTTTCCCTTCCCTCATTCCTGGTCTGTGGTGAAGAAAATTAAAAAAAAAATGTGTCCAGATCCTGTGTATGCTCTCAACTGGTATAGCCCAACAAGCTTTAAAACAGAGTTTATTATTGTTATTGYCATCTGACAGATAAAGGCACTGAAGCAAAAATAAGGAAAGATTGCTCAGCAGAGCAGTGAGAAAGATATGAATGGAATGAGTCTCTGTATCCCAGCAGCATTTCTTATTCATTAGGCCAACACACATTTTATTGTTCATATTTTTGTTATCAGTCTCGATCCACACAGGACCCAGACTGAAGACAGTTCAACAAMGCCAGCTTACCTTCTCAGCTTGCTAAAGCTGTGTTTGTATTTCACCCAATGCATACTGATATCTCCCACATGACTGGGCTCCGTCCTCTACTCTGAAACTGAAAAGCTCCATCGTAGATAAACAACTCCTTATTTTTAGTGGGGTTAAYGCAACACAGGAACTGCTTCCACCACAGGATGCTCAATTCACATTAATCTGTAGACAGAACTTGAGTATTTCTCTTCATTTGGCTTAGAATCCCAGCAATGGAAGGGGAAGGAGGGGAATTTATACAACTATGTTTCTTGTGACTAGCAGAAATTACTAGCAGGAAATGCTTTCACGAGCAGAGAATAACAGAAAATAGCCCAAGCAAAGACTACCACTGCAACATGCAGGAAGCATTTTAGCATACCTGTAAAYTTATCTGAAAACTTAGCTTGCAGCGATTGCAAAAAAGATTTTCTTGTTCACAGTCTATGCATCCACTGCATCCTCACTGATTAAAGGGTGTGAATCAAGGGGAATGTTCCAGACTTCTGGAAATAGATGCTGAGCTACATAGTTTACACAGTCACACAGAATTCATGCCCAAAAAGACAAAAGGAAATGAATATGGTGCTGTTTCTGACTTCTGCCACCAAGTAAGGAAGCACATTGGCCAGGCAAGGRTGAAATACTGTGCATGTGCTGCATATGACAAGAGGCTTCTGGTGTTAATAATTGGTACACAGCTACTTCCATTTTAAAAGCCAGAGTCCTAGGATCTCCACAAAAGCAWGTTCCACAGTATAATGCATCTGGCTACATTTTAGAGTTCCTATTGATCTAAAAATCCATAACATAGGCAGTGTCCTTTGCTCCAGCATTTTCCTCACWACAGACATTTCTGTGCGTAGCATCAAGAGAGGGTTTGCAGCCATTTCCCCCAGACCAGTGCTCCCAGGGGGGACAAATTTGATTGGGAAGGTGCTGTGGCCAGACAACATGCTCCCATTCCTTGGCAAGGAGAAATCAAGTATTTTCAGATTCATCAGAAACAGTTTGGTTTCTCTTAGGTAACTTGCYACCTGTTCCTCCACGCAGCTGCTCTGAATCTATTGCTCCTGAAAGGCACAATAGCTCTGACTTTGATTTAACAATGCACTGAGGCAGTCCCCCCACCCCAGCAGAGCCAAGAGACACCAGCTAACAGGAAATTATGGATCCTGCCACCTAACTCGGCACTGCAGTGCCATTTGCTCAAAGTCCTGCCATCCTCTGTGCCTACAACACATACAAGTCCAGGCAATGACAGAAGAAAGCTCCTGCTCAATGGTCYGCCTTAAATTGTCTACAGCTCGGTTTATAAAAATCCCTGTAGGTAGAGTAGCTACATCCAGTTTGATACAGCTGCTGGCACACCTGCTAAACCTGCCACACACAAAGCCTGCTTATATTGGAGCAGSGAATGAGGTGAACCCCTGATTCACTACAACCAGCTAGAAGCCACTAAATTAATTTCACATCCTTGAAGACACATCAAATCCAACAACTGATTTGCAGTGGCTTCAAAACAGCTGAAATAAAAGACTCTGTATTTCATTACAAGCTGCCTAAGCTCATGCATTTCCCTCTCTGGCCACACAGCCTTTACTTTGAACTGCACAAATAGATTAAGGTCATTGTCAAAACAATTGGACAGTGTCATCCTGGATGCACTGAACAGAGACAGCAAGCAAGCAGTGGCCGTATGGGAGAACAGACAGCAGCAAGTTACTTTAAAAGAGAAAGTAAACTGCCTTTCACAAAGGTGAAAATGCCTGATTTTTCAATGCTAAGAACCCAAATGGTCTGGGATATTTTAGGCACACACTGACCAAATGGACAGCATTAAAACCACCTCAGTGCCTGCTGCAGTAAAACAGAAYAGCACATTGCATAGGCCAGCCAGCACAGCTCTGAGCAGGCACCATTATTGTTGCATATTAAAAAACATGCCAAATGGACCCAGTGGCTCATAAAAGAAATCTGTCTGGTTTTACACATTTTGGGTTTGTGCCAAATGAGAAAATTATTTGCCAGAGCAGATTATAACAAGRAGAATTCAGACTGCCTATGACCCTTGCTCCGTGTTTGGGCAAGTGTCTCCTATGTGGTAATTTTGAGTGAAAATCCTGGCCCTAATGCATCTGCAGATTCTTCTCCCACAGAGATAAGGGAATCATAGCTCAGCCACAAACTGGCACAGAAAAACACAACGGCAACAAAAAAGCCCCCACTATTAGGATGCCAAAGCATGAAGAAGTGCAGAAGCAAGACCTGCTTTGACACAGATCAATCAGCAATTTCATGCCCTCTATACGCCTGGTATGTGCACATAAATAAAGTGTTCATGAACAAGATGCCTTCCCAAAGTTCATCAGCAGCAAGACTTTGGAGTGCATGGAGAGATTTTCACCAGGTGTGAGTGTCAGGAAGAAGCAGCCAGCAGCTGTGGTGCTATAAACCCCTCTCCCTGTTGAACCCTGCTGCTGTCCATTACGCCCCATGCAGCCATGAGAACCCCTCCACATTCCTCCACACCCAGTTTTATCCCTTCATCTGCTACTTTAAACCTACAGCAGAGGGTGAGGGTAGAGTGACTTCTACAGAACATCCAAGCAGCTAACTCATTTATTAAATTGAATAAACTCTGGAGAAAACACTGCTTTTGGAAGTTCTATTAAGATGGTCTGCATAAAGACATGTTTTCTTCTGCTGGGGCAAGCCAAGCTTTGGGAGGGACACCACCACACTGTCAGGACTACCTGAAGGGTCCAGGAAATTCAGTAATCCACAGAGAGCACAAACAAGCTCTCCTAGTCTGCAGAACTGGTGATGGAAGTGCTGGGGAAAAGGGAACAAACATGCTGCTGTTGGGGAGAGAGGAGAGACAGCAGCTTAATTTGCAGGTGAAGAGAATGAAAAGGGACTGGGCAAGTTGTCAACAGGCCTGGGAGGGACAGAGATTTCAGTCCTCTCTGCAGAAAGACAAACACAAAAATACTTGTACCAAAGAATCACACCCACAAGGCTGATACCAAATTAGCTTAGCACATGGCTCTGTTGATTCTGCCCGAGTATTTTCTGTTTGATGACAGACTGAATTGCTGCTCGCTGAACCAGGGTTATCTCCCCATGCATTACCAGCCTGGCAATCAGAAGGGAACCTGGCAAACTCGACTAAGAACAAGGACAAAGTAATCTTCTCTCTGAGGCCTGCTGCCAAGCAACAGAGCTGCCTGCCTGCCAACAGCAGCACTTACRCCGGGGACGTGCTACGGGAGCTGCTCTCTGTTCCCGCCAGGTAAGCATGTGTCACCTTGGGGCAGCCCATCTGCTACCTCCACCACTTGATGGACAAGGAGGAGCATGCAGGAGGAGCACAGCAGGAGCTAAGAAAACAGCCTTTTGGCTTGTCTGTGCYATCAGCTCTCAGTGCTGCACTCCCAAGTGCCGGTAACTTGGAGATACGAGGCACAGGTTGACCTTGCTCTCCCCACCCTGCTGCTCCGAGCAGCCATCCCGTGCTGTAAATAACAGCACTAAGTTTCCAGGGAGACAAGAGCTCCTTGGTACTGCTGACTGTGGTTTTCCAGTTCATGCAAAGAGGACAGACCCAGCTGRGTCAGACTGTGTAGGAGACCTGAGTACCATTACCAGGATTGCTCCCACTCCTGGTAGAAGAACTGAAGAACTCAGACTCCTGAAGAGCTGACAGTGCAAGGGCTTGGCCATCATGGTCCAAGCTCACTACCAGCCTTGACGTAAGATTTCATTGCCTAATCCAACAAAATGGTTTCTTCAAATACTGCTGTGTGATATTCTGATGGTGTTTTCCTTTGTTGCTGCACCAAGAGTCCCAGGAAAACATCCAGAGACAGTGCAGGAGGATGAAAAAGCCAGATGGTTGCAAGTATATAATAAATAATAAAGCACAGAGATAAAGCACAGTAAAGATTTCACACAAGAGCTTGTTGATACCTGCTCTGTGGGCTCTGATGGTAGAATGACACTAGAACTTGCCAGAACCCTCATATCCATCCTTCCACAGGCTAAGGCCCAAACTGTTCTTCACTACGTAGGAAACTTGCTGCTTTCCCAGACAGTTGACCCTTAAATACCAAACAAATTTATTTCCAGATYGGGTTATATATTCAAGGATATTGTGCTAAAGTGAAGAAAGTTTTCCTCTAATACTCATAATATTTTTAACTTCTTCCCCATTTGTTTTTCCACAGCTTTTGGTGTCTTCTTCAGCTTGTGGATTAAAGGAAATCAYGCACATATTCCCCCAAAACAGATAGTGTAGGGCAGCACTCCAGCTCAAAGTTGATACCTCATTTAATATTCCTTTAATCCTGTCCACTGTAGTTGTGCYACAAAGACCTCATCAACACTGGGTTTGAGTGCAAAACCAACTTGCTTTCTATGTGCTCTTCTCTGGCAAACCCCACTGCCAACTTTTAAAAGGCAGTATTCAGCACATACCTCAAGTTAAGWGTTTTTAGCTTGGAAATTATACTAAATTTTAAATTGTAGTTCTAAGTGGTTGCAGAATATTTTAGCAGCTGCTTTCTGGCTTTATCCTCATTCCCCACTTCTCCCTTCCCATTTCCACTTGTCTCAGTCCACTRGAGTGTTCTGGATTCTTTGTTGATAGTTCAGATAGGGGAATCAAATCAAGTTTTAATCAAGCATTCAGATCACTGCAGGTAGACCCATTTGACAGTTTCCATAACCAGGCACTCTTGTGACAAAAGCCACCAGTGCATGAAACTCACATATGCTGTGCCAAAGCTCCAGTGCTAATGCAACACAACCACCAGGGATTCTCCCCRGAAGACTGTGAACTATACTGTGCAGATAAACTTACAATTCCTAATGCTAATTCATCATCAGAGACACTAAACTGGGGAGGGGAAGAGGGGCAGTAAGAAAACCTCCCAGAAGCCTAAAGTTGGTGCTGCTTTTCTGTGTGCACAAGAGAATCACTGGATTTTTTTTTGGAAAGACAGACCTCTCCCGAGCCATGTGAGCAGCTCTTCTTGGCATAGCTGTCCTGAGAAGAACTCTCTCTTCCAGATATTCTCTGGATCCTCAGACAAGTGAGRTCACCTCCTGGGGTTAATCCAAGGGGCACAAAACCTAAAGATGGCCAAGAGCTGGCAACCATGCCCAACAATATGGATGGGGTCAGTTCAGGGCTGACCCCTGACAGCACAAAAACCACAGAGAAAAAGCCACTTTTCTGAAGGTGCAAATCTTTCTGCTAAGCATGAAGAAAGTTGTTCTCACATATTAAAACAAAAGCCTAAAAGCAGGTCCCACACATAAACTGTCACACAAGAACATATTTTTAGTTTCAGGCAAAAGCCCAAGTGCTTCTCTGTGCTCATGCAAGATACATTTTTGGAACTACAGCAGGGTCATAACAACAGTGTGTCTAATCCAAACTTGACACTGGGGATGCCTTCCCCACCCAGGGACAGGTGGTACACAACTGCATTTCTGAAGACTTTACTTTCCAAAGTACTGTGCACTGACACAAATTACTATCACTCCTTGACATCCACAAAAATGTTACAGCTAGTGTCAATGCAAGAAGAGTTTGAACAACCATGGGTGCCCTTAAAAATTCCACCKGCAAAGATTTGTTACAGAAATATGAATACTGACATAAATGCAGTCTGAACTGACATATGCAGGTGCAAGCACCAGAAGAAACAAAAGAACAGAGTGTTAAAAAGGACCCGTATTGCTAATGAAGACCTCACCAAGGTTGTGGCACTGTCACATCCACCACTCCTATCTTCCTCAGTCCATGAGGAAAACAGGTAATGGGTGAGAATCTGGCCTGAGATTTATGGAAGATGAAGTAAGGAAGGATGTGCAGGAAAGCACAGCTCTGCAAGYGCTGCAGAATTCCAAAGGGCACAAAAGACCTGTCCAAAAACATGTTTGTTAYATCAGGAAGAACCCCAGAAACTTAACATCAGGCATCCTTTGTCTTCTATGCCGCAAACAACTAATCCTTGCCAAATCCCCTCTCCCAGACCTTGGGGACATGGGTACATCTGTACATGTATGCAGATGAATGGAATCTATAACAAAATTAACATCAGCAGGTACAGTCAACTTATTTGAAGATTTTTTGAACTAAATACTACTTTCTCCTTCCAGAAGAACTCCCACTGAATTTTATGATGCTGATTTCCCTGCACACCCACAGTTTCTGTGATACTCAGCCCCCAAATGCAGCAGCAGAAAACACACTTAAGTTTCTTGTATAAATTAAAACTATTCTGCTTGYCCACCCTGTACTGAGAGCACCTAATCTTTCTCAGAGTTGCCCAGACCACAGACTCTCTGTAGGTTATCCTAAGTGGAAAACTTCTGCATCAAAAGCTACTATGTCACTTCATGGGAATTCCTGGCTTTTTTACAGCTCAGGTAGTAAGAAGTGAACGTTCAGTCCAATTAGGTTATCAGGATAGACTGTTGTATGACAGCTGACAAACTATTTATATTAACACTCATATTCCCACCATGGCTTTTTAATAAAAAAAGATATTTTCTCCCCTTGCAGGAAAAGAGAAATGCTTCCAAAGCTAACAGTAGTTTTAAGCATCTTAAAGTAAATTTATCATTTTACAGGGAGATTCTGGCATCAAGATGTCTCYCTTGTTCTTTACTTACAATAACATGGAAATTACATTAGGACAGTTAATGGGCCACTTATATAGGCCACACAAATGAGAGATGCTGCAGTACCAAACTTTTTGGTTTCTGAGTCTGTTGAAGAAAATAGCTTTGTAATTCATACAT
>NW_026623379.1:378470-387590 GCF_030028575.1 Malurus melanocephalus
CCAACCCTGAAAGTAAGACCAGACACTGAAATTCCTATCTGCAATAAGCTGTCTGTAAGATATAAGACAATCTCAGCCTCCGCTAACACTGAGCAAATTGTATCCAGCTTGTGTTGGAATGATACATTTCCTCCTCCCACTTTCTTTTCTTGACAAGATTAGTTTCCCTGGGATGAAGGGAAAAGAGAAGCATGTGGCAGTGATGCATACAGTCCTSGTTCTGTGATAAGCAGAGACTGCAAACCCACCACGCTGAATCCTGCCAAACATATGCTCATGTGAACGAGATTATGGGACTTCTGTTGGTTGAGTTGTTTATTTAAATTATGCCAGSGAACTGAATTTACATCTCCTAACCCTACATTGCTTCTTGCATTCCAAATTGTTTATGCTACGTTATTTAGCCGTAAGATTCCATAATAAAAGGAAAAGAAAGCTCTCCAAACTCTGCCAGTATTCAAATGCAATCTAATGTAGRGGGAAAAAATGAAACTCAGTGAGAATCTCATCAATAATTTGTAGCATATATAACACTTGAAAAGATTAACTTCTTTAAAGGTCAGATTCTACCAGCGGATGGATAAAAGCTGTCCTACCTTGTGGATGAATTTACCATTAAGAATGCTGTTACTTGCCTTAATGAGACACCCCTAACATTTGATACTCGTGAAAAGATATTAAGACATTGATCCTTTTTAAGTTCAGTGMAGTCATTAACAGAACTTGGTGGGGGGAATGGTATATATATGCACAAGCAAATGCTACTCAACATAGGACCAACATTTGAAGCTTTAAGCAGCCTCCATAAATAATGCTCCACTTTCAGCAAATGKTGATTTGTCACTTCTTGATCCACTGCAAAAGAAGAGTTCTTYGTGTAAAACAAAATTTTGAGGTTGGACTGCTAGGGCCAAAATCCCAGCTACATGCCATTTCAGAAAACAAAACTTACACCTCACAAAACAACAAAGGCTAATAACCACCTCAAACTACTTCAAATCACAAAGAAACAAGGAAGCCAAGGTTTATTCTGTAGGGGGCTGCATTCTTCACACAGTCAGAACTTGCCCACAAAAAGGAGAATACTGGAGAAGTATTCTAAAATATTGAACAAATTAGAATTCAAATCTTTGTTTCATAAATCCAAATTACTGTGTTGATAGCTCTTTCTCTTGAGGGTATGAAAAGAAAAATCAATAAACTGAACAATTTCCATAGATATTACACACAGTTCCCAATTTCAGATAGGACCAGAAAAGGTTATACAAAGGACATAGAAAAGAACATTGCATTGGCATTACCATAGCAYTTAGAAAAAGTTTGGTTGTGAACAGCAACTAAAATGGGTTACAGGAATTAAATCTGATACCCTGAGACTAACTTGTTTCCTAACTCACCTATGGCCTTGCACAGAGAGTGCGGCAAAATTGCAAAGGTGATACTGTTTGCATATTTTCTGTGAAGCCCAATTATTAATTGTGTGGTTTACTAACACCATCATACTGCAGGTCCTGGCACCTTACCTGTATCACTGTGAACTGCCTGAGCTTTTTGTCCTATGAAATGTTTTCAAGACCTCACCATTCCATGGTCACTTTAGTCCTGCTATTCAGTTAAAGTTGTTCCCTGCTTAGCATCCTCTGAACTACCAAGCACTGCTATTCTGCCACCGTGTGTGTTAGCTCACGTTCAACTTCTCAGATGCTCCACTGCCATTGTTTTCTGTGCATCAAAAGCGTGAGTGGAAGGAAAAGGCACCTCAGCTGTCACTTCCATCACACAATGCTGCTTAGGCGTGTGGCTGCCTGGAGAGAGGGAAGGAAACAGCCTCGCAGCTCCTAAACTCGTGTCCACCCTAGCATTAGGATCTCTCCTGGTTTTGAGCACTGTACACTTCTGACCAAAGTGACRAACTGTATATGTGCAGCCTCCGTTCATACGTGTTTAGTCATTCCTCATTTCCATGCCTGCTGATCATATCTATTCCTAACAATTTGTTGTCATTAATTCTGTAATTGTCTGTGTTGTACCATTTTCTTTTCCTGTAGATCAGCTCTCTGCTGATGTTTCCATCCTCTTGTGTCATAGAGCATCCTTTCTTAGTCATCTGCCATTTTGTGCCAGTCATTTAACACTGGCACATGTGCTCCTGGATTTGTTTATTACAGCTTCAGGCTCCCTGCTCCCAAACCTGGCTCCTTCCTACCCAGCTACACACGCACAAACTCACTATTTCCACTGGTCTCCAGACCAGGTTTGTCAAGGTGGGGCAAAAGTGCACACAGGCCAAATCTCAGCAAGTCATGCTGCTCAGCAGTTAGTAGGCACCAGCAGCTACAGGTAGCAAAGCCAAAATCCYGGTGGGGTGGGCTGGTACAGCTGCCCAGCACAATCTGTGACGCTGTGTGCRCTGCTTTTAAAGCCACTTGCCAAGGGAAGGATGTGAATGTCCAGCCTCTGCTCGTGGCACAACTCACTTGGCAGCATTTCAACTGGAAAAAAATCCCTATTGGCTTCTCAGCCCTGTCCTTCCTGAACGTGTACTCTACAGCAGCTGCCAGCTGGCCCCYGTCACGCTGAGCTCAGTGCTCCCATCTCCTGCTCAGACAAGGTGTCCCACAYTCGCTCCCCATCACAAGCACGGAGAGGACGCTCCTGCTCTCTCACACTCAGTCCTCCACAAAGGAGAGTTGAAAGACCACCTTTCCAGCTTGTTTGTCAGCACAGCCTCTTCTCCCTCCCACAGAGAACACAGTTCTTGACACCACCTCCCACAGCAATAAAAGAGAAAGGCTTTAGCATTTCCCAGCAATCACATTAACTTTGATGAATTGTCTGGCAGTGGCACCTGCTGCTAAGGATACAGATGTACAGGATGAACTAAAAGGCATTTCTCCACRAAGCAGATGATATCACTGCAGATATGTCACTGTACAAATATGTATTTTTCCTGTCATCTGGCCAATGATTTTAGCTTTGGCAAAGGCATCAATGTAATAGCTTTGGGGGACAAACAACTTCAAACAAACTTTGCAGAAATCCTAGTAGCAAAACAAGAACGTAAGGAAGAATTTCTTTATGTTCCACTGAGAGAAGCTGTGCTTCATTTTGAGTGGAAATTTGCTGTATTTAAAACATCATTAAATACAGCTCCAGGAAAAAAGAAAACCTGACATGTAGTTMATAGTAAGAACTTGAGTATCACTAAAACTGAGTTCTGCTCTGTGGCTACCAACCTTTCCTAAGAGCAAACATACACATTCATGTTATCATCAATATCAGGAAGGCAAATTCTTCTACAGGAAAATTCCATTTCAGCAAAACAGATCGAAATTCAGAAGGAAATAGTKTTCACCAAGTATGAGATCCAGCAGAAAAATCTCCCATTCCATTCTGGACTTATAACTGCAGGAAAAYAGACCCTAGAATACTCCTTATAAGGTAGATGCAACACCCAACACACACTGCAAACCCTGAGAGCATACTGTCACTTCCACRAGGACTATCAAGGGACTTAAATGGGCTTCACAAAGATGCTTTTACTACTATTATTACCATTATTATTATTCACCAGAGTGKKTTTTTTTGYTTTTTTTTTAAGGGAGGCACACAAGAACAACATAAAAGGCCACGTATTCAGTTCCTCATCTGACTTTCTCGGCTGTTCAGAATACACAAAACAAGTGCAAAACTGCTATCAAAACAAGTTAGTGATTTTTCATCATCTGGCATTTCCTTTCCATGCAGCATCGTTCTGGTAGAGATGGTCCAAAATGGAAATATATTGCTAAGGGTATGTACAGAAGGCTGTTCAGGTGTGTTGAGTCAATTAGTCCATGATGAGATCCATCACAGTTACTACTTCAGAAAGACTAACTTAAATTAGCTCACAGGCTGCTCTAAGCTCTGCAAAGGATAAAAATTTCTCTTCTGGCTTCATCAGCTCTGGATATAGTTATACTACCTGATTACAGCCAAAGGCCTTCCCTTCCAAGACTTCTGCAGGATGTACACTGAGACTGGACTTCTGTGTGGCTCATAAGAACATTCACGATTATATTACACAGGAAATTTATTTCTATCATATGAAAGAAATCAACTACCCAGTGAGGGGCTTCTACTCTGTGCAGCATTAGCCAATGTCCAAATTTGTTGGGTCAATGTTTTAGTATTTTTTTTTTTTGTCATGCCTACAAAGTTCAGCTCTTTTGAAAATGCTACAGCTTTTAATTAAAAAGACTGAGAAAATTGTTTGAGACCCAGCTGCAATGAAATTTGTGGAAAAAAAATGTAAAGTCGTTCTTCCTTTTTTTCAATCTTAATTTGAGGAATCTTTTTACAGGGTCTGTGGATTATGGGTATCTACAGGAGATGCTTGGGATGCTTCTGCTTTGTCTTTGGCATTAGCAAACCAGAGCAGAGGATCATGACGACATCAGGCACTAACAATGTTTGGAGGATTTGGCAAGYATACAATTTTTCAACTTGAAATAATGATTTCCAGCCATTACTCTGGGCCAAGTACAACCTCCCTACAWCACAGCCAACCTTCCAAGGACTCTTGCCTCCCATGGCCTTGYTCCAGACCTGTAAAGGTATTTTTAGTCTCCTAATAAAAGAGAGAAGTAGCACAACACTCTTCCAAATCTGAACACCARTCTTTTTTGCTCAGTCATCAAGGCATTGTGCTCTAGAAGACATTCTTCCATATTGATGTATGCTTCATTGTTTACAAAATTACTCAGATTTTCTTGGTCTAAGGACTATTTATGTGGACATTATTCTGCTTGATTTCCACTTTTTTAKCAATCTGCCCTCTGTCTGTCAGGAATGCTCCCTCCAGCAGTGTGCTCCAGCAGATTGACCCATCAGACTATTCTGTAACAAGCTGAAYATGGCCAGAGGTGCTCAGCTCTCCTTATGGTCTTTCCTGGCTTTGCATTCTTTTATCAGACAGCCTCTGCCATGCCACTCAATACCCTTCAGCTGACACTTGGAATTGTTTGCCCCACAGGTAAAATCCATTGCTCACTCCTGTCAACACAGTGGAGTATTGACAGAGGAAAGCTTAGAGGCAGAAAAGCATCAAGAGCCTGCTGCTTGCATGCCATCTCCTGGCATATCAACCCCACAGAGCCATGTCCTCACAGCACATCATCCTGAAAGAATGGCAGCACCTACACTAGTTAGGGTTCTGAAACATCTGTCTTGAGAAGACACTATTTAGAGAAAAGAAGATTGAGAGGAGACTTCWTTAATGCATATAAATATCTCAAAGGTGGGTGCCAAGAGGATGGTGCTGGACTCTTTTCCATAGTGCCCAACAAGAAGATATGGAGCAATGGCCATAAACYAAACCACAAGAAGTTTCACCTCAAYRTGAGGAAGAACATCTTTACAGGGAGGGCTCCAGAGCACCAGAATGGATTCCCAGGCGATTGTGGAGTCTCCCTCTCTAGAGGTATCCAAACCCACCTGGACACRTTCCTGTGTCACCTGCCCTGGCTGACACAGAGGTTGGACTGGATGATCTCCAGATAACCCTTCCAACCCTAATGATTCTGTGAAATTATTTCAGGATTATTCATAGTATCATCCTGCTAAAAACAGGGCAATTTTGTGAGTGAAAAATTTGACACATAGAATTTATGTAGTTTTTATCTGACATTGCTCACATGCCTCACGGCTATTTGCAGTTCTTCCTGTAAGCCATACCATGCTTTGTACTCAGAAATGTCTCTCATGATGGGGCTTCCTAAGTTATCCTACAAGCAAAGACTTGATACTTCACAGCACAGGTCCGGCTGGAAATAATCTAGGAAGCAAATGCCCTGAAATCCCCAGTGAAGACACAAGAATGCCCAATGAGCAGGAATGAATTTTGCTGTCCCTTTCCATTCCATCTCAGCTGTTCCATTGCACTTCTCGGACTGAAGTGGGAGTGYTGACAGAATAATTCTCAAATGGAAACAGAAGTCGTCCCGGTCAGCTCTCTTCTCAGATCCTGACAGGCAAAAGGCTATTTTAAATGTGCTGATTATCAGGCATGTGGATGCCTCCACAGGCTGTGCAATACAGACTGGAGAAAGAGAAAACTCTCCTTCAATAAATTTTGGACCCAGCTCTCCCTTCAAACTCTGACAGACACCATTTGCAAGTGCCAAGAGTATAAGAACAGGGCACAAACTTAGAATAGATTCCATGGTATCCAGCCTCCAGCAACATGTGTCTTGAGAAATTCTCCAGCTAGAACTGGTGTATTTCTGGTTCAATGCTTTTGACAGATCTGCTGGCATAATACTGTCTAACTGCTTTTGGAACCCAACATATCCAGCAGCAGTAAACTCCTCCTCAGGTTAAGCACACACTGTGTGAAAACTCTGTGCATTTACCACTCATTCTGCATCTACCACTCAACCAGTTTGAGTGGTTGTCCTACAGCTTTTGTACCATGGGAGACTGAGAGCAACCAAAMGTTCCTGTTTCATGTCTCCATCGTGTCTGTGACTGCCACATTTGCAAAATGTTGTTGAACATCCTTAGCCATCTCCTTTTTATCAAAGGACTCCTCCAACTCATGAAATCTTCCCCTTAGATTTTATTTTGAACTCGGTCATTCCCACTGCATTCAGAACAAATTGTCCAGTGGATCCCCATCTTTCAACTGTAGCTCCCAAATTCTGAACTATACCCCAGCTGAGACTATCCTTACAGCCAAGGAGATGGATCATTTCACAGATCTCACAGGTGAAATGTTTTGGTTTTGCATTGCAAGATGGCTTTGCCTTTTGAAGCAACACAGCATTTGGGACTTTAATTCACCCTATGATCCACAATAATCCCCAAATCCTCTCTTACAGGGCCATTTGTATTTATGCAGTTTATTATTTTTGAAGTGAAATATATTGCATTCATCCATTTATTTCAGGCTGTATCTCCAGTTTGTCAACACCATTTTGGCTACTAAATGCATCTTCACTCTTTTCTGCCCCCTTCAAAAAATCAGATCAGGACTGAACAGTAGCTGTAACAAAGTACATGGAGGTGAAAAAACGTCCAAATTCTAAAACAGTATTTTTTTAAATTGAGCTATGAATCAGGGTCTGAACTATCTTCAAAATAGTTCCTTCTTGGTATCACAGGTGCAACTCAACTCTAATGAGGTTTCACAGGATAATTAAACCCAGACAGATTGGGAAAGCATCCAAATCTTCAGTTTTCACCTTATCTAACAACTCTGGCAAATAATTTGAAGTGTTGTAATTCCTAACACAAAGAGCACATAATATCTGYGACCACTGACTGAATATTTGAGATACCTCTCATTGCTTTATCCACGGCAGGCAAAAATAGCATTAAATAAAGTGCTGCAGTTAGAAAATACTTTCTCATGTTCTTGTTATTTTAGGCAGCTCTGCTATTTGCACATTTATATCGACAGTTTTGCTGTGTCACTTCTTTAAAATACCCATTCAACTATTTCTGAGCAATGCTGATGGCTAACCTAGGCCCTGCAATGTATTTCTAACTTTTACTGGACCTCCCAAAAAGGAAGCATACAGCGAGGCCAGCACACAGAACATGGGTAGCCAGGACTAAAGCAACTGTTCTYGTCTTCAGACTTCATACAACTCTTGGAATATACTTTTAACTATCCACAGTCCATATTCACCCTCTTCAAAAGAGATTTATTGAGAACACAAAACTCCCATTTCAGAAAKGGAATGGGCTTTCCAAGAGAGGTGCACTGACAGTTCATTTGGGCAGCTCTAAAGGGGCGAAGATGGCATTAGCATTTAYATTTGTGATAAATAGATTTTATTCCCATGATACCTCTCTTTTAAATTCATCCTCATTAAACAGACTGGGAACTGAAAAGCAAGATTACGTGACTGAATTCCAAGTCTGCAATAGAATCTAGGTCCCRCACCCAAACCCAGCACTTTCCACACTAAGACTTCTCAAGTAAAATAAAACAAGATAGATTTTTTAAAACTCCTTATGTTTGCTAATCATCCTATAACTGAAGCTAACACCTCACTAACTCAGCTTACAGCATGGAGCTACTTTGACTTACTCAGTTTTACTCCTCCTCTTAGAGCAATATGCTTCTCACTTTACAAAGTTGCTATTCCAAGTGAGATTTCCCAAATTCACTTCGGTTACGCTACAGATCAGATGTGGGAGTGCCKGAGAGAACAGTACCCTCTACTCTGAATATCAGCAATATTCAGGGAAATAAGCTGTGCCAACACACTAGAAAGGAAAAAAAAATGAGTGGCCAATGGCTTTGGCAGTTGGATTGCTAAAGCAAGACCAATGCCCAGCTCCATGCTAAGCTCTGGAGCTCTTCTCACAGAAGCCCTTCCAGTTGCAAGGTGCCRGTGTCACATGGAAAGTGCCAGCAAAGCAGGAGGCAGGCGCCTGCCACTGCTCCAGGCACACAGGRGTAGGAAGAGAGCTCCACAGAGAGTGTCAGACATTGTGTGGCTGCGTCCCAGGGCCCAGAAAACAAACAGATGAACACATGTGAGCCTCGCCGTGGCCACTGCGAGGTGACCGTGCGTGGATTTGCATCGTTCGCCCCGGGCGCTGATGGAATGGATAATCTGCACACACGGCTACCTCCAGCAGCATGAAATGGAGCAACTCGCTCTGGAAGGAGGATCACACACTTACTCAACTCACACAGCCCGCCAAAATCCGCAGGAACATCTATTTCTCAGGGTCCTACTAGCAATAGCCTGCAGCAAAACATATTCRAAATGTCTCGGGGACAAAATAGAAAAAAAAGAGGGATTTTGTTTACCCCTTTCAAAGGTAAAGCTGGTCACAAAAAGCTTGTCATTTTATAGCAACACTTTGAACACAAAGTCCTTATCGTAAGTACAAAATTCATTCTTTCATGAAACTTGTGCCATGTTTTAAACTGCTGAGAATAATCTTTGAATTCTGTCAAAATGTGATTTAAATCTGCTTATATCTCATGAAGCTTTAAAGAGATCTATGAGTTAAGGAGCCATGTTTTAGGTACAGTTTTAAAAACCACTCTTGCAGAACTGTTTCAAAGGACTACTATTTATGTATCTAAATTACGAGGAATTTCCAGGCTAGAAAATT
>NW_026623379.1:387605-585963 GCF_030028575.1 Malurus melanocephalus
AAAAAAAAAAAAGAAAAAAAGCCATGGAAAAAGCAAAAATCAAGGACAAGCACTTGCACAAAACAGTGTTCAGGCGGGAATGAGCAGCACGCCCTTCCAATCACAATATGTCATCCCAGGTCTCTGGAAGCTTGTATGGTGTGAAGCTACAAGTCTCTGTGAAGCTGAACTCGCACACAACAGACACTTTTTAAAAGTTGCCTTTGGCTGAGTGGGAAATCTTGCACGGCTCAGTAGATTTTTAATTATTCACACTCAAGTAACTACACTCCTACTGGAAATCAAAATATTAATGTACGATACCTTGCTGGGAGTGTACAAGCAACACAGGTCCTTCCCAGAGTATCAGCGGAGCCGGGCTCGGACTCATCTCAGCYGGCTGCTCCCTCCTGGGTGTCTGCACCGCTCTCACAGTTGGTCGCGCACACACCGAGAGCTGAGCCCTGATTCATGATTTCAGCCATGGAATGCAGCCATTGAAAACCCAGAACTATTTTTACCCCTGAGCAGCCACAGCATTTCTACCCCATAAAGAGTGCTGAAGCTGATGCCTTACCCTGCACGCACACCCACCCTGAACCTAACCAGCTAAGATGCGTGGTTCCCTGGCATTTAGTGGGGTTTTTAACTGCACAGTTGCTACCAACAGGACAAAGCAGCTCAGCCCCTGGCATTATTGTCAGCCCTCAGAAGTCAGACATTTGATCCCAGTTGTCAAAATTAGAAATTCCTCAGAAATGCTTTGCTCCAGGAGATAAGATTAGCTCAGAGCAACGACTGTGTATATGCTTTGTCTTGCACAYCGCCAAACCCAGCCTGCATTTAATAAATACGTGCTCACATCTTCAGCAGACACATGTAAAAATCATGTGTTGAACAAAAATCATGATGTGCTTTAAGAAAAATCACAAGGTCAGGCAATCCCAAATAAATCACAAAACAGACCAAAATGGCTTTTTGCATAGAATATTCAGAAATATGGAATTGTCTTAAATAAATAATTAGCAATAAATCAGAGGGAGACACCTGAACTAACTTTTCAAGATTATACAGAGGATAGCGACCACCTGAAACTTTACAATTGTGCTGTCTTGAGCCTACAAATGTACTTCAGAAATAAAAAATACTGACGGTATAAATAACAATTAAAAAACCAACAAACCATTTTTCAACATAATCAACTATTATCAACACATTCTTTTTAGCAGAGAACTGTCCACAAGWGCATATCTGGACATACATAAGAGGTCCAAATCCCTGAGGGCCACCAGACTCATTCACTTACACTTGCTCRTATTTTGCTTTAGACAATGAAAAGTAACTGTAGGCATTTCTGAGAAATATGTGGTTAATTCACAAGTGGAATAGTGCAAAACAGACAACAGTCAATTGTTAGTTCTTGAACTGTGGAAGCACGTGAAGGTTGAGATGAGAATCACCAGTATCCCATCACAGAAAATGTTCCCTGCCACTCGAGTTTCAAGGACAATATAAAAAAATAGGGGTGCATGCAAAGGGTGAGACTGCCAAATTCACAGGAAGACAGCTATGGTCTCCATTAAGCAGAAAATGCCATAATCTACCAAGCTTTCTAAAGAGTTTTGGGGCAGCAACCCCTCTGTAACCCCTCTGGGGCAGCTTCAATGGCAGCTGTAGCACACACATACACACCTAGAGTAACCTTAGTGCTACACCTAACTTAAAAGGCAAATTTCTTAACCAGATACACCCAAAGCTGTGGAGCTGGCATTCTGGAGATAATTCCATTTATGAAAAGCAATGGAATAATTACAGGATTATTTCACATCACTCACAGCTGAGTGCCTCTAGCATTACTGCAGATTGATTCTGCACCTCTGAAGGATCTGCCCCTTTTAAGCAAGACCTTGTCCTGGGAATCCACCCTGAGCTGTTTCATACTCACAGAGAGACTGTTGAGAAAGTGTAGGTGGAGAGTGCAAGGAAAACAGCAATGAAGGACAGCACTTGGGGAAAAAGAAAGCTACARTTAGAGTGTGTGAAAGAACATGAAACACACCTTAAAGTGGGCCAGATCTGACATCAATGACCTAAAGCTCAGAGAAGGCCGAAGGAGCAATAGGAGCTTGTAACATCCAGAAGGCTGAGCCACTTTAACGTAGCGCTGGGGGAAATAAAGCAGAAGAAATGCTGTTGCTGTGAATTAATGGCTCTGTGAGAGATTATTCTCAGTGAACAGCCTTCTGCTATTTCTGCAATGAGCTGACTCTCCAGAAGTCCCTTTTCATTTGCAGTTTGCACCAGAAACTCTATCAGGAACAAAAAGCCAAGAGAGAATACATCTAGCTAACAAAACCCCTATGCAAGTAACTTCACAGTTTTTATCACTTTTCCCCTAAGAATTAGGAAGTACATATTTCCTACCTGTTAAATTATTACCAGTTCAAGGACAGTGCCTCAAACTACTGACTCTCACAAATAAGAGGAAGCAAAAAAGACTRGTATAAAACCCATTCCTTTTCAGCAGAATATTTAAAATTCTCCTTTCATACTACCAAATAGAATTCAAAAGGAAGGAAAAACCATACACTAATACAATCCTGGGGCCATCTGATAATACCTTCTGCTTTTAATACCTTATTCAGGAAACTTCAAGCTTTTTGAAAACTAGAGGGTGAAGAGCCAAGATAACCTCCATGAATTTTTAACCTGGCTCCTYTGGAGACAGCTAACACCAGATAGGAAATCATTCACCATTCTCCCAGCTGAACTCACTGGTTCATATAGCAATGCTGAACGATGGTCAGAGTGCCTAAAACAGGGAGTAGCAATATGAGGCCATCTGTAAGGGCCTCARCATTTGCTGATTTGTTTCTGAAATAGTTATTTTAAAATTTATCACTTCGAAAGACAATCTTTTCCCCTCTGTCATCAATTTTATGCCCGGCTCAGATTCAACAGTCAAATCAAAAATGAAAAAAAACCCTACATGAGAAACACAAACAATTTTTCAGTACCAAAAAATGAAATCACAAAAAGTAGTGTAGCAGACACCATGAAAATTACCAGAGAGGCTTTAATATATGAGAAAGGAGGATGGAGAGGAAATACATTAAAAGAGTAGCAATGTAGGGTGTCAAATTCCAAAAGTTTTAAAGTTTTTGTTCTTCCAGAAAAAAAAAACACACAACTCATCCCACTTTTGAGGATTAGCACCGTGCAAAGCATTTTTTATGACATTTTCAGGCATCATGAAGAAATCCTAAATCACTTTTTCATAAAGATCCTATATGCTTATAGGACAAGAACTATAATGAAACTATCCATCATTGGTGTTAAACAGTCCATGCAACTGAAGACCAACAGAAAAAAGAACCTGAAACCAATTCATCAACTTTATCGTTTCAATTTCCAGGGAGAATATCAAATTATTACAAATAGCAGTTATAATGCAGAAACTCAGAGGCATCTTCAGCTCTTTCTGTTACTCTTGAAGAAGTACAGCCAGGCTGTGGATCCTGCTTAAACAGAAAGTAAGAGGAATGACCTGACAGCTGATATAGCTGCTGCCACTTTCTAGCACCACTATGGTATGATTGCAGAAGAAGGAAGGGAAAGGAAGAGATTCCTAAAGAGGAGATTTATTTCTAGCTTAGATCCCAAGCTAAGTGCCTGGCAAACCTTTTGCACTTGCATGCACAAAGAAACCAAACTCGAAAAGACACCCACAAACATTCATTTCTTTCCTCTTCTTCAGCAGCCTTGAGAGCAAGTAATCCTAAATAGTTACCACCATCCATCCAAAATGCAAAGGCATGAGAAGGGCAAACACCTGTGCAGCTGCCATGAGCCAGGTTTGCAATCACAGTGCAGGATAGCTGCTAACATCAGGCTKCATTTGTGTTCATGTCATTGCAGCAGAAGATGTCTTACCCACTCCACGGGTGAGATGCTGACAGCATCAGCCCCACTTGGGAGGCAGAGGCCTAGAACTGATCCACCTGCACTGATGCAAATCCAGACTGCTCATGTGGAAAAGCTCAAAGTGTGATATTTGCACTTAATCCCGTTCCAAAGAGGAAAACTGAAAGCAGTATCTCYGAGCCTCTGCTTCGGGCTTGCACTGATATATCTATTCTGCTTGTTGGCTTCTAAGCAGTCAAAACACTCCATTATCCCTGTAGGTCTTATTTCTTTTACTGTTTCCTAAGCAGTTGCTCTGAGCTACTGCTGAAAAAGGATGCTGTGCTAGTGCTGCTCTGGCTCAAAATTGCCTTCCTTCATAAATTCTGCACCTTACAACGCTGCTGTTTAATCTGCATCTGAATGCCCTGCCAAAAACAGGTACAATCATCGAAACTCAACATGCCTGCAATATTAAAGGCACTCATTTTGGGTACAACACTGTCCATCAATGAAGTTGGAGGGTGTGTGCTGGTGCTGTATATGCTGTTCACAGGAAAGCTTAATTCTACTTGCAACAGAAACACCAAATTCCCTGCAACAATCAAATGTCAAATCAACAACAGAAATTGCCAGTGTTTTAAATTCAGTGCTGCAGCCCACCTCCCACGTATTTATCTTTAATTTTAGCTTCTTTTTTTAATATGGTATTTTTCAGATAAAATGAAATGCATCAAATCAAAGGTTTCTTTCAGAAATTCTTGTAGATAGTCTCCTTAAATTCTTTCTTAGATCACAGCTTGTTTTTTTTTTCCCCCTCTTCATAATTTCTTTTCTGATCCCCTCTTTTTATTTCATTTTCCCACATCATGAGCTAAAATGTCAGCAAACTCTGTAAAAATATATATACAAACAAGGAATGTCATAACCTACTGAACAATATAATAATCTCCGGTGTTACTGCATTCATATTACTGCTCCTAGTTCTTTAGAATACAAATTGGGAGGAAATGGAGGACCAAATATAATCATAACAAGACAGGAACATAAATGTTCAGCTTTCAAACTTTTCTAAATGAAATCACACACACATCACTCACAGAAAATGAATTWAAAAAACATCTTCTTCCTCAGGTAATTCAATTTTGAACAGTGCATATTAAAATTATATTTAGCTTGTGTAACTTGTAGCAGGTGCCTTCCTTATGATAAACTCTTCTTTTCTAAGTAGTAGTAGCTATGCAAAAATATTTTTCAGCATTTCCAGGCTTTCCAAAAAGGAAGACTAAGAAAACCACACTTTTTTAAAATTTCTGAGTATCAGCCATTGATTCCATGTAGCATTTCCATGCTTCAACTGCTCCCCAAGTAAATCCAGTGGAATATTTCATATTTACCCAAGGCTGTCAGACACCTGGGAGTCCTAACCATAGACAGCATGCACAGCAAGAACAGCAGCATCCAGTTAGCCCCACATTTTTCAGAGCAGGCTAGAAGACTGAAGACAGCTGTTGCTGTGTTACCTCACAGCTGCCACTTTTCTGTGGGCTCTCAGCTAYGCTTCTATAAACCAGGACAGCTAACACCCTCCATTCTGACCAAAGGGTACCAGAATGGTGCAACATGTTCTTCTCTGTGAAAGCAGAATTATTTATGTACAGTGCAGACACAGGGATCAATAACTGAAGCTCTGATCAAAGGAGACAGCCAAGCCTTGAATAATCACAGCGGGTTATCTTTTATGTGACAGATCAAATCTGGAAAGRGCATCTCTGTAAGAGGGTAGGTCAGATCCTGCCAGTTTCTCAGCAGCACGCAATGCAACCTTACTGCCCAAGAAAGAAATCTGAGAGGCACATCCAGCAGACTCTGCACAAGTCTGATCACCTGGAGGTGGGGTCAGGACAGAGCCAACAGCAGCCAGTTTAGATGATCAGATAGGCAGCCGCTCTCTGCAGGTAGGAGAGGCAAATATTGGAAGGAATACCTAAAGTTAATGTCACTGCCCACACCCCACACAGCTACAGGGCATGACAGCCTCACCCAGACACACGCTGTAACCACCAGCAGAACCACAGCTTAAATGCCCTTATTCTGACACGCATGTATCCACATGCTCCTGTCTCCCAAGAGTTTACCAACTGAACCAAAGTRCTCTTAGAAGACAATTCCTCAAAGTGTTCATACCATAATTACTCTCCACCACTTTTTTTTTTCCCCTCAAGTTTCTGGTTCTCAGAAATTATCTGGAGGTGTATCAGTTGATTAGTAAAACGTAACACTCTTCACTCTAAATCTTTAGKCCACCAGCGCTTCCAACCCACAAAGACTAAGGTGTTAGTAGCAAACACTGTTACCGACATAGGAATCCCAAAGGCATTATATACCAAGCTTGCTTATAAGCTTTGGAAAAGCCACCGACTAACAGGCAATAAAATACACATCCAATTTCTCTAGCTTGTGCAGTCATACATCTTCTCTGCAAAAAAAATACTTGATTTTTACAGTAGTGCAGAAAATACTTTATTAGTACTATTATTATTATTATTTCTTCATAAAAGTAATCTACACAGAAGGCTATGGATTCAGAAAGGCACTTCAGGATATATTTAACGAAGCAACCAAACAGCCTCATCTCATACACAACCCTGCAAAACAGGAGGAGAAAATCAGGGGGCACTCTATTTCTGTTGGATAAAGCTATGCTGCATTCCTTTGTCAACTGAGACAGCCAGAGATAAAGAGCAGGATATTTCCTGGTGCACTAATTGCAGATGGGAATGCTCCTCTAGACCTAGCTGATCTCTTTAGTGTGAGATAAACCAGCAGCCTCAAACAAGTATCAGCAGTCCAGTATTTCTGGGTGTCCTCCACACTCAGCAACGTGCTCTCTACAGAAACAAAGATTACAGTTACCATAATGCCACGCTAGGGTGTGAGCAATTCTTGGCTTCAGGATAAATTTCTTTTCCCTTTACTTCAGAATCAAGAAAAGTGAGAATAAAGAAATATTCCTGCAGGTCAGCAGAAGAACTTCCAACCATGCGTGTGTCTCCTTCCTTACAAAGCCCACTAGGGATCAGTGAAAACATACTGAGGGGTGGTCAGTATCCGTTCTGGAGAAATAAGAAATGGAATTGACATTTAATGAAACTTGGAGCAATCCAGTGTTCAAGATCCTGCTACTGAACTGTAGGTTCTGCTACAAACTGAAACTGGAGCTACAGAGAGGCAAATGCACTTCCCTACTGTGTGGATCATAAATGAACAGAATTAGTCACTTTACCGCTTGGAATAAAATATTTCTGTACATTTTCTCAACTACTATTGTTCTASCATGATCACACGGGCCAGTATTATATTTTAGAGTTCCTTGGCATCTACAAAGATCTKTCAAATGTAACTTCTGGCCGTGCTTAACAGTTCAGCATTAACCCATGCATGCTTGATTCCTTCTAAAGACTGGTTTTTCCTAAAAGTAGTAATTTGCATTAATGATGAATCATTGTGCTCAGTCTTCAGGAACTGTAGATTGGCCCAGCTCCAGTCACTTGTRTGGAACACCACAGATTTACCCCTGCTGGAGAGTCAGCCTGTGTATTTACRGGCCATGAGCACTGTCAGGCTCACACAGTGTGCATCACATCAGCAACTGAATTTAGCAATCCACAGCCATAAGCTGSTTCAAGTGTTTCTGGAGAGAGTTTGACACATATAAAGATAACAAAACGAGCACAGGAGAAACGTCAAGGTGGTGAGGAAAGAATGTGAGTGAATTTCATAAACACTGCCTACTTTTTCCTCTGGCACTAATCAAGACTCATTGTCAGGATTTTCTATTAAGCCTTTACAACTYTAAGATCTGAATGTGCTGGGAATAACCCAGTGGAATGCACTGGAAAATTGTTAAGCCATAATCATTTTAACTATGAACGTATTTACGACAGCCCACCATTTTCATTACAACTCTGGCAAACATGGAAAGCTTTTTACTCCCCATTTAACAGCTATTTCTGTCAAGGCCAGGACCGCTATTAATACTACAATATTAGAGCTTCTGGATGAATTTTAATCAGTAGTCTCTCCTTCATTTCAGGCAGAAGAAAAGTGGTGTGATGTACCGRTTTGTCTGGCTGCTGCTGCAAGCGTACAGAGGGTATCCATCTGCATCCAGAAAAGCAGCAAGGAAAGGGTAGAATGCCAATATCCATGGCATTTAATTCCAGATTTTGTATCAAGGCAACTGAGTATCTAACCAGGTAAATGAATCTGGCTAAACCAATACAGCAAGCAACCAGGTGTCTATGTGGAACTTGAGGTCCTGCTGAAGCCCCTGTTGCTGTCTGTCTGTCAATTCCTACACGCAACTAACTATTTGAACCACATCTCTCAACCCARAGATCCATTTGACAACTAGAACACACAGTTTTAAGATTTCCAGAGTCTGAGTTTGTTAATCACAGCAGACACTTTAGTGCCAAGGTTGCACCTCCAGAATCCCTGTCGGGGATACTGTCCCCTTAAGTGACAACATATGCCTTTAGATCTACGCAGCACACAAAAGGATGCTCCTGCATAGTAAACAAAACTCAAAATTAAATATTTTTAGAGGAAGTMGGAAAGCCAGCTGGAACAGCAGTTGTTGATTTCTGCCTAGCTAGAAATTATTGGTGACATTTACGGTTAAGGCATCAGATGAGTCATCTTTGTTTCAATCTGCCTCTTAATTATTTCATTCCCTTTCTCATGTTCTTCAGTGGCTCCTCGTAACAGTAAACCCATGGGTGATGTGCACACACCCCTTCAGCCTGCCCAACACACACATAATGCAACAATCAGAGAATCACAGAATGGTTTGGAAGGGTTGGAAGAGACTTTAAGGGTCATCTACTTCCAACCTCCTGCCACAGGCAGGGGCACCWTTCACCAGACCAGGTTTCTCAGAGCCATCCAGCCTGGCCTTGAAAATTTCCAGGGATGGGGCATCCACAACTTCTCTGGGCAACCTGTGCCTGTGGCTCACCACCCTCTCCCACAGCAAAGAACTTTCTCATACCTAATCTAATTGCTCTTTTTTCAGTTTGAATCCATTCCCCCTTGTCGTGTCACTGCATGGTCCTGCAAACAATCCCTCTACACCTTTCCTGTGGGCTTCTCTCAGGCACTAGATGACTACAATTAGGTCACCCCAAAGCCTTCTCCTTTCACAATTCTCTCAGCCTTTCCTTGCAGGAGAGGTGCTCCATCCCTCTGGTCATCTTGGTGGTCCCCTCTGGACTTGCCCCAACAGCTCCATGTCCTTCCTGTGCTGGACCCCAGAACTCGATGGAGCACCCCAAGCAGGCTCTCAGCAGAGCAGAGGGACAGAATCCCCTCCCTGGATCTGATGGCCACGCTGCTTTTGATGCAGCCCAGAACAAAGCTGGTTTTCTGGGCTTCAGGTGCACAATGCTGGGTCATGTCAGCCTCTTGCCCACCACAAAAAATACTCGAGGAGAAACCAGTGCTTCTTCAACTTCCACTGAGCTGGTCCAGGTTAAGCAAAATTTAGCTAAGAGATTCCCAGCTCCAGCCTACTTCTACCTCACATCCACCACCAAAAAGGGAACACAAACCTTCCCTAACTCATGGGAGTGCACTGTCTTCTTGCTCCACAAACCTCACAGCAGCAGGAGCCGTCCAGCAGGAACATATGAAGAACTGGCTCCCTCAGGATGCAAGCTTCCCGCTTCTACATTCCCACAAACAATAAAAATTGTTGATAAACAGAGAAAATTGGTCCAAGTTCTGCATGAAATACAGCCTGGTATGTAATTAGCAAAGYAAGGGAAAGGATTCAAAACCAAATATATTTAAATCAGCCACCTCCAGCAATGTTCAAGAAGGAGCTWCACAGAGCAAAGCCTGGCCTTCTTCTCAGCCTATATGATTCCAAAAGTTCCCATGTTTCTAGAAGTGCAAATTTCTCTTGCCAGCCACAATTTCATGTGAGGAATGATGACAATTAGAGAAACGTAATGTGTCACACTGCATGGTTTTATTTTACTCGATAATGCATCAATATATATACACACACGAGAATGAAAAGCATATTTTGACATTTAAACTATCCTAGCTTGTGTGTGCCACACAGCCCAAGCTGTCAGGAGAAATGTGGGAGTGTTGCAAAGTTTTTGGATAACAAAAACTTCTAATTAAATGATGCAGTTGAATTTTTACCAAATTAGCATGCACAGCTTCTCTCACACAAACACAAAAATGAAAAACATTTGGCTAACACTTGTTTTTGTGGCCAGTCATKTCCCCAAAACTGCAGCTTCCACTGCTGCAAG
Organism: Malurus melanocephalus; assembly: GCF_030028575.1. Lineage (NCBI taxonomy): Eukaryota > Metazoa > Chordata > Aves > Passeriformes > Maluridae > Malurus > Malurus melanocephalus. The sequence continues at coordinate 397,820 of NW_026623379.1, forward strand.
CTTTACTTCTCCAGAACAACAGTTCTTTGTAGAGGCTAAAGCRCCAGTCTGAGATTCAGATGATCATGATTCAAACCCTGGCTCTGACACATTTAACTGACAGTTACTCTGCTTCCAATCTAATCTGTAAAATCAGAATAATCCAACTTCTGTTTCTCACGCTTAGTGAATAGGGTAGGATATCTTTGATTCCAGAAATTATCTTGGGCAGGACATGATTCTCTGGAGGCTGATTTCACCACCCACAAAGAGACACTTTGTGAAGGTGCCTGCACTTTTGTGGATGTCTCACAAAAAATGTGATGCTCACTCTCCTTACCTGCTAAGATAACCATCATGAATGGATGGCTTTAATCCTAAGAATTACCATTATTACTAAACCTACCAAACTTACATGAAACTTCTGCAGGAGGAAACAGACCCTTTCTTTCAAGACACATTCCCCGAGGATACAAGAGGGAGGAGGAGCACGGTTCTGCAGTATGGATTAGAGAACAAGCACTATATCCATATTCCCTTAACTGGAAGCTCGACATGTGTCTGATGACAAAGTGATGGAAGGAGCATTTGAAGAGCACCAAGATAACCCCATGCCTGCACAGCTGCAAGAATATAATGGCTGTCCCCTACAGAGAGMATCTTCTGGACCCTGCACAGCTATGGACCATTCTGGTCCCCACAATGGGAAGGAGATAAATATTGCTCCTTGTGATCAAGAGTGACTACTTACATCAGCTAATGTCACTCTGGTAGAAGCTTAGTTAATTGGAAAGCAAAAATAATCCTTCAGGTTATTTGTTGCAKATACATTTCACAGAGGCAGAGAAGAGAGAAAAGTAGTTGCTCCCTTCCTTTGCTCTTTCTCTCCTTTCCTTACCTCTTTTGTATCAGTTATCTTGAGAACAGCTGGTCACATAAATAATAAAAGTGAGGCCAAAGCTGGTACAAAAAAAAGATTGATTTGACCTAGAAATGTTTTGAGAAATACYGTGTAAACAAGATGCCTGTGGAAAGTACGAGGGAAGAACAAAGACATAATGGCTTTTTCCCACAGGGACACCTACAAGAAAAACATTTTCTTTGCCTCCCCCATCTCTCCCCTCATTCTGAAAACCATCARTGTGATGCACATCTTGATACTAAAAGGGTGAACAAGTGGTACACTTCAGTCCCAAGAGATTGTCAGCATTCAGAATACAGAGGAGCCACAACCACACCAAATGCATGGTTTCTGGGGGATTGATTTCCTTTCATGAAGGAAAAGAGACTTTCTCCAAAGCAATTCCACCCATGAATTTACACAGACATTGTCAACTTCTGCAGCTTCACCCACATAATACAGAAGTTTAGTCCCAGGGAATCCTGTGGGGTGGTTGGGGTTTCTTCAGGTATCTCATTCAGATAGATACTCATACCTTGTAATGTTACAAAAGCAGTTTGAGCTTCAAGCCACAGTACAAGAGAGGTGCAGGGATTAGGATTTTAAATGCATCCTTCAGGATTTGTAATAAACTGACTCCTGAATCTAGTGGCTCACAAGGTTTTGGATGCTGGCAAAAAACCCCTAAAGGAATTAAAAGGCACTGTAGGAAATTGATCTCTCAGTTGTTTTGCTGTATCTAAGGGAACTCTGAGGCCATCCCAAATCCCTGCTCCTTCATTAACTTCCCTGTGCTGCAATTTAGCACCTAAACTACACACATATAAAGGTTTTGTGAGACCACATGATGGACTGGATGACTTAAAGATCAAAAGGTCCCTTTCTGCCAAGTTTCKGACTCTCCATCATTTTGAAGTTCTCATTTCACGGTGCAGCCCCATKTACAATCACATTGACACAACTCAGAGGGCAGCAAACCCCAGTATAGGACAGGTGAGCACTCAGGTTGGCCTCTGCCCATAATGTTATYTGGCACAGCTTTTAGAATTCAAAGTTGTCTGAAGCCACCTGAATCGGGTGACACTTCTGTAAATCAGGAGTCATAGTCTAACCTGGAGAGTGATTTCAYCCTGTGGAAACCACAGGGCATTTTCAGGAGAGGTGATTTGCACCTCACAAACTCCACAGCCAGAGAAGATGAAGTTCAGAAAAGGTCTGCACAKGGAAGGCAGTGTGTCTAGAAGTCTCTCCTTGTCTCTCTTCAAGCTAGCAGAAAGCAACAAATTTCTCTTTTGTCAGCTTGGGTTGTCTCACTGCAAATCAGAGCCCTTGAAGAGACAAGCAAGACAAAATACCCACGGAAGGATGGGGTGGGTTTGTTTTTACACTGCATGGCCTCGGCTCCATGCAGCAATATGGAAATGCAAGATAARGTTCTGCTACCCAGAGTACACTTGTGCTCTGAGTGCAGTGTAAGTCCCACTCGTGCTCACAGGTGCTGAGCAGCTCAGCAAGAGCTGAACAGTCACTGCATTTCCAGAGGTGTTTATGGACAGGAAACACTTGCTATCCACTTGTCCTCAGGGACAGCCCATTACAGCATTCACTTGGACAAAGTACAAAGGATCAGAAACACAGGTGCTAATTAGCTGAAACCACTCACATAACACCATCATTCAACAAGTCCYTGTCCCTATCTGCATCAGTGCAATGCCTCAGCCGGCCCATCTGAACACACAAAGCTGACTGTATTAAGAGGTGAGGAAAATTTTAACTAAATCTATGCAAAACATACTTTAAAAAGGACCACAGCAGCAAAATAAGTAAACTATCTTGTACCAGTGATAACACAGAAGAGAGTGCAAAACTGGCTGAGAAGAACAGGGGTCTGTGTCTCTTGGGGCACAGGACAAGCATTCTCAGCTGAGGCACAAACGCACGCCTAAGATACCAGAAAAGCATGGAATAATTCCTGGATGATTAAGAGCTTCATGAGACATCTGCAGCAGCTCAGTCTGTCCCATGCAATATTTGATGCATGACATCAGGAAGACACTACTCTCGCCCTGCTTTAGCAGGATTTCACGTACGTGTCCATCATGACTTCCAAATGCCAGAATAAACAACTTCCAAATGCTCCCAGAGCCGGACATAATATTGACTCAAACAGATCACGAAAAGCAGCCCAATTTAAAAGRGCCAAATTCTTGTTAGATGTACATTGCAGACCACAGAGTTACATGAYTGGTCCAAGGTGATGGTCTCATTCACAGTTCACGTCATTCATTTTCTTGTTCAATTTTCTTGTGCAATCAATTCAATGATGATTGCATGAAAAAGGTCTCCTGATGCAACCAACTCTGTTTATGAGGGAGATCCCCCTGATCTCCAACCKTCTCTCCTTGTAGCTCTTCCCTTTATAATAAAATAAACTTCAAATCGGCTTTAGTCCCTCCTGCCTTGAAAAACCCACGCCAGAATACATCAGCCACTCTGAGATCACCACAAAAATCATCCGGAATTCCTTTGCAAAAAAGCCAGTCTGGTTTATGCTTTTACAGTCATGGGAAATACTTCTAACAGTAACTCCACAGCTTTTTAGTCAGGCCCTTCAGTAGCTTTGGTCGTGCTCCTGCTGTTTTTTCCATGTCTTCAGAGGAAGCATTCCTTGAATCCACCTCCTGGTTCCCTGAGTGCCACCTCAGTGTGTCCTCTACTGAAYTCTCCTCATGCTTCACACCTCAGTTTCCTTCTGTAGTTCCACAAGCCCCTGTCCTTTTTGTTCTTTCTCTTTCCCTTCCACATTTTTTCTCATTTGCAAACACAAACTCAGCTTGCCTGATGACTTCCAAAATGCCACATCGTCTGTTCAAAGGAAATATCAGTTTTTCTCATATTTTTATGGGAGTTTAGCAATTACCACAAACTCATCATTACAAAAGCAGACAATTTTCTTCCCAAGACTCTCCCACCCATTATTTTCTTTCCTCATGACTTCTGAACAATAACCATCTTCCTATTGCATCAGCCCATAACTTGAATATCATCTTTATCCTAGAGCTTGCTCCTGATTCTAGAATCTTGTATCTAAGCTCTACCACAGAGGGTTTCCACATAGTGTCGCTAATAGTCCATCCATCGCATCCTGTCGTCTACAGAGACAGAACTCTCTTGACAGATTCAATCTTGTTCCACAGTTATTTATCCAAAATACTGCTTTAAAGGTCATTTTCCCAGACCATCCCTTTGGCAATTTACTTTTATGCAAGCCTCTGTTCATTCCCTTCTCTCTTTCACATTAATAATAAGTTACATCTATAGTTCTTAAGTTTTCCACAGTTTACCCACAAGTCTCACCTCTTCTTCAATATCAAAAGATCAATTCTGTTGCAGCCCCAGRGATTCTATCAGCTCTAGTCCAGAGTTTGAAAATGTTTTATGCCCTGTGGGTGGCTTTTAGCTCCACTCAAGTCTGTGGAATGAGGGGGCCAAGATTTTGTCTTATAAATAATTTCTGAAATCAGCGGAATTATTTGCATTATGTAAAGTTAAGCATGTGCCTCAGGCAAGGTCTACTTCAGAAATGGTTTGCTGGTGTTGTTATGCAAGTACAACCCATCCTGGCACAACTGAAGCAGTTAATGCTATCACAGGCACAGCCTATAGCAATGGCATAGTCTTTTGTTCGTATAATTTCTATTAGTGTGTTGAATTTTAAAAAAAAGTCATTTTTTCCAGCAAAAGCATTTCTGAAATGCAACGGAATTAAGGCTGCTACTGGCATAGAAAAGTTCTAATAAACAAGCAAGCAAACAAATCACAACAAAACTCTAAGAAACCTCTCTGACATTATCTCATCTAAGCTTTTTCTAGGACTGCAACATGGGTTGAAAAAGCCAGCCAAAATATAAAATCTAATTCAAACATACCTGCGTATGAACTATTTATGTATGTGGCTACCTAGACTTCAACCTAAAAAATACAGTTTTTCTTCAAAAGTATGTATTTCTACTGCTAAATTTGAAAAACTGACAGCACAATAAGTAAAAAAAAAACATTAAGCTTCAGTGTAGAATGTGATTCCTCACATCTACTATTGCAGAACCACATGTAAATGAGGCCATTAAAAGGTACATCTGGGATTAAAGGACTGCTTAGACATGACATCATTGCTTGGCTTCTCCAGGGACWATCTGGAAGAGTGATGATATCACTTAATGCTTATTGCCAGAATTACTCTTACGGCCACAGACAGCACCAGCGACGGCATCGATGTAATGATGATCTAAAAGTGTCTAATCCATCAGGCACCAGCATTAGACTCTCCAATGCTAACAATATGCAAAGGAGGCAGTGATTTTTATAGGACTCTAACGTTAGAAGTTTGAAATACAAAATAGTGTTATTGATGGACCAAAAACACCAAACTTCATGCTCACACTAAAAGTTTGGCTCTGGGTTGGTAAGTAGGACCATTATGCTTGTTTCCATCAAGTTATATGTATTTTACAGCTCTGCATTGTTACTGATTGCATTAGAATTATGTTAGTATAAACTTTTACAACACAGTAAAAGGATGAGAATATATTTCTTTTTTTCCTGGCTAAACTAAGAAATCATTGGCAGGCATTTTTGCAGCTGCTTTTAAAAATCAGAGCTCCTGTTTAAAAGCACTTCCTCTGCCTACTAAAATTTCCAGGCTGCACATAAACCAGTGTAGTTGTTGAACTTGGAAGAAACATTTTGCATCGTTGTGTACAAGGCAGTGGGAGGGGCAGAGACACTTCAGAATGATGAGGTACCTCTCTCTGAAACCAAAAGCACTGCTGTTACACTGTTCAAAGGAGCCCAAATGTGATGTTTCTGSATGTGAGACAATAATATAGCTAAATGGAGATCACCATCTCCTAAACAGAACTCAGGAAACAGATGCTGCTGATAGCACACTCACAGCATTTGAGGCTTTTTTAATGAATGTGGGACATGAGTGGAAAGGCATGTGTGTATTTCTATAGCCCATCARTTTTTGTGGGGGCTTTGCAGTTACTAACAGTCTGGTATTTATCCCATTCCTACACAGAAGCTCTACTTAAYGTTAAAGCAGTTTTGTTCTATTTTAATAGCAATTTTTATGCTCCCAAAAGCCTGGCAAATAGACATTTATGTTCACTTATATGCGTATCTGTTTTTTACCTACATTAATGGAAAGTTATCTCTTCCATTCTTCTTCCACAATTCACTGCAGATATTGGAGGCTTCAGCAATTGCTATTCAGCCCTTCTGTCCAACACACACAAAAGGAGGGTTCTCTACCCCACAGGAGTCTAGGAATAACACTGTACACTTTATGGAGGTCAATCTTTCACCGCAGCAATTCACAAAGCTTTACAAAAGCCGTGAAGTWCCACAGCTCTCTGTATTAACATTTTAAGACAGAAGAAAGGAGTTACAAATGACTCAAGGGAACAAGCCCTAGCTCTCAGCTTCTCAAGCGATGGATCAGACCAGCTCCTAGAAATGATTAGCTCCATTTATTCTGCAAAGCCCAATGCTGCTGCACATTAGAAAACCAAGAGGGATTTGCACGGCCTTGTGGACCATACACATTTTTAAGCCTCATGAAATTAAAGAACCTCCTTTATTTCACTGCAGTTGCTTTATGCCTGCATAAAAACTGTATTACTGAACATGCCTGTTTCTGGATTGGAAGTACCCTAACAGAATGCATACTTAGGGCAGAAACCAAGAGACAAACATCCCAACAGGGGCTGGCTTGTCCCTGTACAAATAGACAYATCCCACTCAGCACAATGAGCTTATTCCTCTCCTAACTTTCACCCTCAGTCTGCCAAGCACCATCACATCCTTTTATTGTGACTGCTCCAAGTGGTACTCTGAAACAGCCCCCTTTGCTCAGATTTCTCCTCTCAGGGTGGATAACTACAGTGCTGCTCTTCTTCACTCCCAAATCCAGCACCCTCCAGGCGGTAACAGGAGGAAAATTTCGAAATATGTCCCAGGGGACATCACCAGGGAGGACAGCTTGACTAATTACAGTGATTAGACTAATGGGAGAAGATTATCTCATTGAAACAACAGGACATTCCTCACATCCTACCCACTGGGAAAGAGTCCTATCCCCAGGGCTGATTTTAGCTGCCCTACAGAGCTTGTGCCTTGGCACTGCTGCCAGCAAGCTTCCTGCAGCTGCTGCCTCGGCAGAGGGGACAGAAGAACCCTGCGAGGCCTGGCTGCTGCCAGACAGGCTGAGGAGATCACAGCCATCAGGTTTGTCATCTGCAGGGAGGCGCTGAACCCAGCATCTCCCCTGAAACTCCATGGAAACCCCTGCAGGATACAGTACAATGCCACCAAATGGAATAAAGAACATTTGCTGCTGCTGCTGCCACCCACYTCCCTGAATATTCCTGTATCTATTTTCCTGGATCCTCTTGGGTGGCCATGGTGCTTTCAAAGGTTTCTTTTCCTCCAGGCAGCTCAGCTTTTCCTATTTCTGCCTAAGCCYAGACTTGCAAAAAACCTTTTCAATTCCCAAAACATGCACTCCCTGTCCACTTTCTTTCCCTCTTTTCCACCATCTCACACTCCAATCCKAATTTCTTCCTGGATCTCTGTGAATCTCTGCCTTGTCCCAGGTGCTTAGCTTGTCATGGGCCATCTCATGCTCATCTTTGAAGTCAGACAATGGCTAAAACAAAACATTTCAATCTGACATCTCCTAATGCCCTCTGGCACTTCAAATTAACAGGTGAAATGCATGTTTAGTATCAGCCAGCTCCCAAATGGCATTAAGGCAGTTATTTTCAAACCTAAACAGTTCACTCTGACAAGACTCATCTCCTCATTCAGACACCTTTTTTCTCACTGATATGCTGTGTCCACATACAGGTCCTTCYGTGATTTTCCCCCTTTCCTTTATGAATCTCAGCTTTCTGATGCTTTATCATTTTCCCTGATAAAAATCCAGTGATCCCCACTGGGGATCAGTGTCCCATCCCAATGCATGACACTGCTCACAGCTTCTACAGAGGCCCATTTTCCAATGCAAGTCTGACACCTGCTTTCAGCACATCACTGCACTTACTGAGTCCCATCCTTTTTCTGTAATAAATGCAACAGCAACAGCTACAGAAGGGTTTTATGACTTTCCTTTGTAGTCTCACTTTAGCAGCATGCTAACTTTGCATGTTTACACCGCTTATTTTCTTCCACCACAGCACAAAGAGTAAAATTATACATTCCCAGAGGGGCTTTCTTTTGCTTATTACTTCCCTCTTTTAATGCATTTATTAGAGCTTCTGAATTAACAGTGGCAGATGCAGGCAAAGAAAGAAAATTTTAATTTTGCAAATAATAATGGATTACAATACATTAACATTACAGTAAAACCTACAAAGTGGAAGCACTCAAGGGATGTAGGAGCAATTAATGTAGTTAGTTTATTTACCTAACTCTGGCACTGCTTGGGCATTCAGAAGCACTGAAATTCTGTTTACACAGGCARAGCCATAATGCTTCTTCAACATCACACACAAACAGCCTGTTCAGGATTCAGGAGGAGATCAGCTGCTTCAGGCAAAGGAAAATATGAAAATGTAGACTGAAATAGCAACTTTAAATACATCTTTAAAACTTTAAAAACAGATTGCCTCCATTAAAAGAGTGGGCAGGGATAGGATATTAGTAAGGTTATAGTATAAAGACGGTTCTCAGCTCTCAAGAGCTCTGTATTTCTGGTATTCTGAGAGATACTCTGTACCAGTTAGAAATAATCGCTGTTTATTATATGTTTTTATCATTCTAAAATAAGAATTTTCAGGCAGAAACAAACTAGAGTTAGGCACAGACGGCCACCCAAGTTAAAACAGATATATATAATGGAGTCTCTTATTTCAAGAAAACTAGAACTAACACTAATTAGAACTAACACAACCATTAGGGTTGGGAAAAATTAGCAAATGCCTCATTTAAATGCAAGGTCAACATGTAAGTCACAGAGCTGCCTCCTGCACATCTGCAATACTGATCAAAAGCCTGCATTCGTGCACTTTGAACAAAATCACAGCTTGTGCACTGGAAACTAAACTACCCCGCCCACTGAGTGTCCAGTTCTGTTTTAAGTAGCAAGGCTACTGTAAAGAAAGGGCAACTTTGTAACTCCAGAAATGAAGCCATTCCAAAACATAAAACACAAATGCATGTGGAATTCCTCATGTCTAAATAAAGGCAACAAAGGGGTTGAGTATTTAGAGCCCTTAGTGCAATGAAATGGTTTCAACTAAAGTCAGACAGCCTCAGCCGTAGCTGAAGGGATGAAGATTCCACCCTATACAAGCAACGTGCACCTTGAGAAGTGACTTCTAACARAATTCCAAAACTTCAGCTGGTAAAAATAATTAGCAATAAAAATCAGGCTTCTTCAGCAGTGAAAAAGACAACACAACTCCAAGTTGTCACCAGAGAGATAAATCTTGATAGATTTATTATGGAATGCAGTTGATCTGAGAAAATGRTGGAGGTTAATTCTGGCAAAATGGCCAAGTGAAAAATGACAAAAAACTTCCAGCAGCTGCAATCACCAGCAGCACCTTCTAGCTGCCWCCAGGCACAGTAACTCCAGCAGCAACCACTCTGGAGGAAAACCAGGCAAAATCAGTTTTCAATGGCTATGTCCACCATGAACGCAGGGCAAGAAGCCAAGAGGGGACACAAGTGACCAAAACTGACCTGAGCTGACCCCAAGTGACCAAAGGGATACCCTATAGCCCATGATGTTGCACTCAGCAATAAAATCTCCTTTATTTCTGTTTTTAGTGCTTATATAGAGCTGTCTGGAAATTATTTWAAAATCTCTTTTCTGTTATTCTACTTTCTATTCAGAGGCTGTGCTGCATAGTTTGAGCTGAAATTACGAAAGAGAAAAGTGTCCAATTTTTCAGCTTAATCTATAAAATGATAATAAATTCAAACATTTGTTTTAGGCAAAGGAATAAGAAAATCTTATCCATTTCCCAGTTACACAGATCATATCACTACTCTTCACTACCTCAAAGTTTTCCCATTGGTCTTAAACTTGCTGCCGCAATTCTAACCGGATAAAACTTTTCCTTTGCCTTTTACAGAAGCGTCTTAAATGTACAATTTTCAGAAACAAGWACAGTAGCAATATGTCTCTATTCTTCAAGAACAGTTTGAAACAGTTTGCAGAGTTCAGCTTTCAAAAGTGCTACTTCCTTTTCCCTTAGCGAACTCTRTCTCAYTAAAAGGATTCAGGCAAGGTGCCAAAATTGCTAAAAAAAAAGATCTCATCTTTGAGACCCACAATGACATTTAAGTTTGTTGTTTCCATAAAGTGTCTACTTGCACCTTTACATACTGTAGTATCTTCATAAATCTGATCATAAGTGAGTCTGGAAACCCATCATTAACATTTATAATTCATATACCTCATTTAAAACTTTTATCCAGTGAGAATGTTTTCATTATTTTTAAACTGTCTTTASAATGACTGACCCATGGCAGCCTGAGACTGAAATTTTATTTCCAACCAACATTTTACTCCCATAAAAGGTGCCTGCAAATATCTCAGCCAAGTTGCTCATTAGAACTCAGCTCCTGTATCATAACAGTGTTTAACAAACAAGCAGAATTTAACATTTGTTTCAGTGGATCAATTTCAAAATAAAAAAAAAAAAACCCAAATAAATCAGATTTAATGGTAACTCTGTACACACTACCCTATACAAAACTATTAAACAGCCGGACCAGACTTCCTACTGCAGTTACACAGCCATGTAAGACATCAGGGAATGCYACAAATTAAAGCAGCAGTGTTAGTAGTCAGCAGGATGTAATTTGCCATCCATTAATAGGTTTAACCTCCATGAAGTCAGCAGGTGAGAGTCAGAATGACTCAAAAAAAATCCCTCTACTATTACTTACTGGTGGTATTTTTGTCATTTGCCTGCTCCTAYGTAAGCATCATCTCTTGGCTATGATGATATTCTGGCCCATCCATTTTCAGTTTCTCCTGCTCCTGACAATGCTCTGCCATCTCGGAGTGGATGCTGAGGCAGAATGCAAGACCAGGATGATCTCATCCCTCTGCTGAGCATTCAGCTCTGCAATYCCAGTAATAAAACTGCTCAAGTGTWAAGCCAATTCCACGATCTTCTATTAGCCTAATGCAATTTCTTGTAATGACCTGATTCACACAAGCCACCTCAATTGTTGCTGAAGAGCAGGGAGACTTCTTCCCAGGAAAAACAAATTTTGGGTTGSTCCTCACTTGTTGATGTACAGATGCCATGGTTTAACCCAGCTGGCAACCATGTACAGGTGCTTGGCACTCCCCTGATGGAATTGGGAGGAGAATCAGTAAAAAAATTACAACTCTTGGGTTGAGAAAAGAACATCTTAGTCATTGAAACAAAGTAAAACACTATAATCCTACTAATGACAACCATAATAATAATTGTAACAGAAAGAAGAAAGTGAGGAATAAAAAGCCCCACAAAAYACAAGTGATGCACAGCACATCAACCCCACAGTGACTGATGCCCAGCCTGTCCCTCAGCTGTGATCAGTGGCTCCAGGGCCAACTCCCCYCAGTTTATATCCTGAGTCTGACATCCTATGGTGTGGAACATCCCTTTGGCCAGTTTGGRTCAGCTGTCCTGGCCACACTCCTTCCCTTCTTGTGCACCTCCTTGCCGGCAGAGCATGAAAGTGAAAAGTCCTTAATTTAGACTAAGCACTACCAGTGATATCACCATTCTTCTCATCCTAAATCCAAAACACAGCACTGTGCCAGGTACCATGAAGAAAAGTAGCTCTATTACAGCTAAAAGCAGGACAACGGGCAAAAAAATAAAATTACTCAGCAGTATTTCCCTCAGCCATAATGTAGCAAGGGGCTGAAGAGTGAAAACAGGCTCTGCAAAGGTCATCCATACAAGTCACTTCRGTGTGCCACAGTCATCCTTCCTCAGTAAAATATTCTGAGGCAGTTGCCCTTGGTGAAAGCTTTCAATCCTATGATTTTTTTTTTTTTTCAAGAGTAAAAACAGAGGAACAAAGTATTTGTGCAGGACATAAACAGATTCTGGATGAACATGAAAGACATCCCTTGCAATTAAGTAGAAAGAAGAGCTTTCTAGCAGATAGCTCAGTAACTAAGCTGATGCAAATAAAGTAGGTTTCCACTGTAAATTCCCTCTTTTTCCATATTCTTAGGTTTTTATCATCCTCTCACAGGAGATGACCAAATCCTGCTGACTTCTGTGCTGGAAGGCCAAAGTTTGCAGTGGTTCAGACCGCTGCACTTTGCTTCCTRGGAATATGAAACTGTCTCTCTCTTGAGAAAAGCTGCATTGAAAATGAGTAATCAGAAGAGCCAAAGTCCTGGTTATTGTCCCATAACACTAAATACAGTGAAAACACAGCCCAGTTATGTATTACACACACAGAGCATGACATTTTCATTGCTAATGTCACCTACAGCTTAAGACTTTTTTCTCCATAAATCACAAAGGATATTTTTTTATCCCTTCAGAAAGAAGTCTAAAGGCTATATTTCACATAACAATGTCACAGTTGTCACACACTAACCACAACCATCTAATAAAAAAGATTATGTAATCCACAAGCAAAAATCCAATCATGAGCCACATGTATCGCCACTCCCATCAATAACTTTGTGCTTATTCCCTTGTTTTTCTTTTTACTTCTAGTATACTGCTAATTTAAAATAAATAAGTAAATATTTTTTTTAAACCAAACCACAAACACATGAAGAATTCTGAAAAACCTTATCTCCCTCTTAATTCTGAATCTCTTCTTTTTTCTTTTCTTTTTTTTTTTTTTTTTCTTTAATATAAATTATGAAACAAAACTCACTAGCGGAGGAATTGTTTCTTTTCCTCAAAGCAAGCAAAGAGAGATTAAAGTGGAATGACTCTCCAGCTCCCAGCTGACACCATCTCTATCAGGTTYTTTCATATATCAATAATCTTGGTTTTGCAGAGGAAGGAGGCATTTCATATTTCAGTCCAATTCTGGTAGATCATTCCACAGATCTACCTTTACCTTTTTATTACTTCATTGCAGTAAAATCACTGGACTTTCAGCCAATGCAAAGACATGCAGCAGAGCAAACAAATAAACAATAACTCTAGAAAATGGATACTAAAATAAGTATTGACTGAGGAGGAATGGGGAGAGTACAGGGTTTTCTCAGAAGTTAAAGCATGTTGCTAGAGGTGTTTGGACAATGCACTGACAGTGGTGGGGCATTGACCACCTCTCCAGAAGCCTATTCCAGGGTCTGACCATCCTCTCAGTGAAGAAATGCTCCCCAATGTCCAGTCTTAGCTTCCTCTRGTGTAGCTTTGAACTATTCCCATGCATGCTATCCCTGGATACCAGGGAGAAGAGATCAGCATCTCCCTCTCCGTTCTCAGGAAGCTGCAGGGAGCAACAAGGTCACCCCTCAGCCTTTTATGCTCCAAACCAGAACAACACAAAGCCCTCAGCTGCTCCTCATAGGACATTCCTTCCTGCCCTCTTACTGGGCTTTTTGTCCTCCCATATCCACATCAAAATGGGAATGACCTGCCATGCACYACATTCTAAACAGTAAAGCAAATTAAAACTCACAGACTGTAACCTGATCTCAACACTGAATTTGCCAGGGTGCAATCCCTATCAGAAGCAAGATCAAAGGGGCAGCATATAGGATTGCAGTCTCACTTTTTACCTAGATCTACTTCAACAAGGCTCTTTTATACCCTATATTTTAAGTCCTGTTTAACTTTCTCATTGTCACCTGTGATACTGCATTTAAATTCCCAACTTGCAAGACAGGGCTTGAATATCACCTTCCTCCATAGTGAGGTTTTTTCCACTGGAAATGGAGGAATGTATCAAAATCAAAATATAATCTAAATTTCCACTAAACAACTATTTCTTTCCCTTGGATTTGTCAGCTTTGTTTTGACTTTTTAATTAAAAGCTAATTTTATAAAATGTAATTTTTAAAGCATTACTGTAGTTTGAAATCATGAAAGAGAATAGTAAATGTTKGAAAAAACTTCCAAGATCATCAAGTGCAACCTTTGACCTAATAACAGCCAGAGAGAGACTCTTCTTCAGGAACTSTAGTGACAGGACAAGGAGTAATAACACAAATTGAAAGAGGGAAAATTCAGGTTAGGTATTAGGAGTAAWTTTTTTACCATGAGGGTTGTAAGACACAGGAATAGGTTGACCAGGGAGGCTTTAAAAACAAAACAAAATAAAACAAAACAGGCAAAAAAAACTCCCCCCTGGTATCATGGTTGTAAACTTTGACCACAATTTCTGCCTGTTCTGGCTCAATAACCTAATCAACCATTCCAAACTTGTATTACTTCTAATTCTWATTCTCAAAGCACTACACAAAGGCACCACACGACAACTAAAAGAGAGAACCGTTTATCTCAACACATTACATCTTTCTCAACACTTATCACTTTTTATTTTCTCAAGCTAAACTGGAAACACCTTTAAATAGAATCAGTATTTGAACTGAAGCATGCTGTAAAATATAGAAAGAAGTTTTCTCATGGTAAGAAGAATGAAGTAAATTAAGTTCATTACATATCTTCAAGATACTTGTTTCAACATCTAGATTGTGAGGAAGTCCTCCCTGCAGCAAAGTCACCTTTATGAATGCTGTTATTACTTCAGGAGATAAAAGCAACTTGCCATACAAAGGCTATTCATCTGCATCATTCAAATACGTGTATATGACTTTTGGGCTCCACTGACACCTCAAGCACCAGAGTCTTGGTGTTCATTTTGTTCAAAGTCAATGCCACGTGTCTGACAGTTGGTAAATTGAGTCTCTCGTTTCCTGGGCAGGATCCTTCCCTTGTTATCTTTCAGTGTCCTGAAAAAATTGCTTTCAAAATTGAACTTGCCAAATCAACCGCTTCCCTCCTGAACAATCTCTCGAATGTGCACYTTCTGAGTCGATGTGCTGTCACTCATTTGTTGATTTAGGGCACCCTGAGAGCCAGTGCAAAGAAAGAAAGCACTGGCAGCCCACTGACAGAGGYAATGGTAACTCACAATGCAATGGAATTGCAAAAGCACTCAGTGTGCACACACATCCATGCATTGAACCACACACCTCTGCCCACAGACACCCAGGGCTGTCACTGCCACTTGCACTCCACATGTTATCAAATCTCAAATGCAACCAGAAAAGAAAATGAAGTGTAGCAAAGARCAGTCAGTGGGCTAACTGCGTGTCATTTCCGTTGCCAAGCCAAAGATTTGAAGATTTACATGTCAGCCTCTGTGGCACCCAGAATACTGAGCACGATGGGGCGAATACAAGAGCCAGGACCTGCTGGTATCTCACTGTAGGCATTTGAGCCTCCGAGTATGTTCTTAAAGTACCTGGTTTTGTGCTCTGATAGGGAAATACAAGTTTAAACAACAGTTCTAGGTTAAGAAGTTGCATACACAGCTTCACTGAAACCCAGATCTGAAGCCAAAGGAATTTCAATTTGTCTAGAGACTGARCAACACTACCTTATGTGAGCAGCTAACTTGTGGAGGGTACATGAGAGACTGGCAAAACCTGTAGGAAGCTTTTCATTTACTCCTTCAGGGAACCTGACAATGCCCAAATGGTTCATCACACCARCAACTGTAGGTGGACAGGGATGAATGGGAGATGCACCTTGGGAGGGATCCAAACCTGCTCCAAGCACCAGGTAGGAATCAATACTGTACACAATACAGCAACTCTGAACTGTGTCCAAGGGAAAGAACTAATCAGACAGCATAAATTGYCTGGAATTTTATTTCCTTTCATACTCAGGGCTTTTCCAAGAGCCCTGAAAACTAATACTGGGCAGGAGACAAGGATTTGCAGGGAAAAGTAATGCAAACAAGTCATTAAAAATTAGCACACATAGTTTTCTAGTTAGCAAATTAAAAACAACAGCAGAATACTTGCTCCTTGCAGTTCCAACTT
Organism: Malurus melanocephalus; assembly: GCF_030028575.1. Taxonomy (NCBI): domain Eukaryota; kingdom Metazoa; phylum Chordata; class Aves; order Passeriformes; family Maluridae; genus Malurus; species Malurus melanocephalus. The sequence goes on from NW_026623379.1 coordinate 413,749, forward strand.
CTAAGGTATTTAATATTGGGGAGGGTCTCAGATGGCTCACCCATGTTCAGATTCATGAACCAGGCTTCACCAGGCCTCCTGCAGATATTTACTGCAAATTATCTTTGTACTTGCTGCATTCTTCACAGCACTAGGAGATGCTGGAGATCTTCTCACTTGGAAAGCAATTCTTCTAAATTGGAAAGAAGGCACAACACCTTCCCATCATGCTGTCATATTGGATTTTGAACTCTTTTTGACACTAGACTGTGTCAAAAAGGAAATAAAAATAAAAACGCAAATTGACAGCTTCTGCAAAGCTTGGGAACTTTGTTTGAACTCAATTAATCTGGTTTAAAAACTATTCTATAACACCATCTGACATGCAGCAAAGAACAGAGGCTCTCATAAGGAAAGTGGCTGCTGCCAAAGTTGGCCTTTGCTCCTCATTCAAAAAAGCACAAAAGAGAACAAAAAAAAATAATACATCCAGAAACCATTATGGGTATGAGGGACCACTATACTCAAGGATTCTAAGAAATGAACATTGTGTTTTCATAGTCTGGTTTCCTATAGGAATAGAGACATACATATACACACATACATGGTAAATACAAATATATTAGGAAGAGGGAAAGCTGTCTTATACTGTCTTATACAAATTTCTGCACAGAGTTTGCTTGACTACAAGTAAGTCTGTAAAGTAAACTGGCATTTTTCCAGATGTGATATTGAATTGGTTAAAAAATCGGTTTTGCCACCATTAGTTCTGTCACAGACTTCCCATTGAACAAGAAGGAAGAGAGAATGCTTGGWCTTCTCTGCTCAGAATGACTGATCTTCATGAGCATGTTTTTCTGTATCCTTACATTACTCCATGCATTTCTGCACCTAACGATGTGCCGCAAAGATTTTAAAGGAGGTGGTTCAGCAGGAGGTGGCAGCTCATGGATTACACATTACCTTTGCTGATTTCTCTGTCTACACGTACCAGGTGAGAAGAGACAAACTAAACCCTCCCATACATGCCATAGCCTCTCTAACCCAGATGGCGTAAGAGAGCTCTCCCGTGCCTGGAAAGACCTATTAGAAGTGAGAGACAAAATTAAAGACCCCCTGATAAAGAAGCTTGCCATATTTTTCTCTCTTTCCCAATGAGATCTACTGCCCCCCTCGGGCTTTGCTGGCACACCACTTCACGCTGACCTTGGCAATAAATACTTTTAAAATTATAGAGATTTCCCACTGMGATCAGGCAATGAACATTATTAGTTATGTATTTGCCAAGACAAAGGGCAGAGAAGCCCACGACCAACCAACAAAAGTTAATGTCTGTGAGAACATTTCATTTTATGTCCAAGGCCTTGCTAGACATACATCAAGGGACATGGGTAACATCCGTCATGAGAATTTCCATTTTTCTATTCCTTTGCATTTGTAAAACAACTAGAAAATTGCAAAATTGCTCATACTTAGCAATACTTTATTACTCAACGCACTTCAGAGAACACCTTATACCTATGGAAAGCTTCATAACATGCTTGTAGCCTATTTTCTGTATTTAGCTTTGAATATTGCAACTTCTGCAGGAATTGCAGAACCAAAAAAAGAGGTCAGTAACTGTTAAATAGAATTTCATTTGCTGTCATTTATTGTATCAGGCTGCTTTCAAAGAGCAATATGAAATCAAGCTTGTTGAAATTCATCCATATGACAAATGCCTATTTCCTGTCTCTGCTTCAATTTTATAGTGCCATGTCTACCCTTATTAGATTTAGTACCTGCTGAAGYCAAAAGAAAGAAATTCAAAATGGAAAAGAATATCTAAATCTATGCCACAGACATGTCCAGAAATCCTAACTAAAGGGCTGACTAAATGGCAAAACCTAGGACAACCCAAACATCTTCCACTTGCACACTATGAATTTTTTTTTTTAATACTATGAAGATGTCTTCAGTCCTTCAAAAAGTTTCTATTAAACTACAAAGTGGTAGATAAAATCATTTGGCAAAATAAACAAACAAAACCCTATTCTCAAGAATATACTCTCTAGAAGCATTATTCACTTGACATGAAGGAATTGCATGGATTTAGCTTCAAACAAAGTTTCAAACAGCTCTGTAAAAACAGAAAGACGTGATGAGACTGAGCCCGCAAGCAGACTTGGCATCTTCCAAAACCACTGCAAACAGCATCAACTTTCAGAAAAGGTAAGCTTAAATTATTAAATTAATAGGAGTGTCATATGCATTTGGACTATGAAAAGGACTTCCAGAATGCCAACATTCTTTGATAATTCCACTGGCATAATTAGTTTATGAATTCATGATATGAAGTAAAYGACTCACTCTTAGCCTACCTTTAGTGTCCTCATACTGATAACTCTAAAGATCATTTACAGATGAGAGCAGCTTTCATAATTATGATAGTCAGCATGAAAAGCATGTGGTGGTGGGTAAATTAAAGTTTAGCTACAATTTACCAGTCATATCAGGAGCTGGTATAAAATTGCAGCACTCTATTAAGGCTGTAGTTCCACATAATTATTTTTACTGACTGCACATCTGATTTAAGAGGACTAGCTCTCCCTCCCAGCTCTGATCTCCTCACAGAAGAGTCCACTTCCACCTTACTTAAGCTAATTCATTACTCTCAATGCCACGCTCTGAACTAGAGCTGTGAAAYCACGCYGATAAAATAATGTAAACATAAATAAATGAAACTTTAATGAAGCCWCGGTAACCTCCACTAGTTTTGAACYTGACCCTCTGTTGTTCACRAACTGTAACTACTTAKTGGTTTCAGGAATGTATTTGTGTTTCTGTCATTTGTGTCAAAACAGTGACTGCAGGGAGACAGGGACRTTGRAGCAGACCATCACATTCATCAGCTGCTCGCGGGGTGCAAAGTGCTGCAGTTATTTTGGTCACTGCTGCAGTCTAATATATGCATCACACTTCCCCCTTAGCATGAATGAAAGGTGAGGGTGAGCTCACATATTTGCAGATAGTTTTAAAYGCACTGGAAATAGCTGAGCTATCACACCAAATTTCTGTGAAGCTCCATCCAAACAATACTGAAACTGTAAAGTCCACAGAGGGGAAGAACATTTATTTTTTTCAGTTTTAACTGTTGTAACTCTGTCCTCAGCCTTGGCTGCAGCACTGTTGAGGCCTGCACTCCTTCTCTGGGAACTTTGGAAGGAGCTGCTTTGGGGCTTTTTTGGGGGCTGAGACTTTGCCATTTGGCCTCCAGCTGAGCTGCAGCATCAATCCCAGAGTGACAGCACAGCTCACACATTCAGCAGATCGTGCCTTTAGACAAGCACAAATAATTCACAGCCAGTGGGGGCCTGTGACAGATGACAACCTCTGAGTGATGAAGGCCACATTCTCTGCTGAAGTGAAYGGGGACAGCCTGGCAGAGAAGCCAGGGAAGCAGGGAGGCCAGTCCATCCAAAGTCACAGAGCAATTCCTGTATATTAACAACTACTCATTTTCATTTCATCAGAACCTTACAGCCTCTCCCTGTTTCCACTCTCTTTACTTTTAATGTTCTCTCCCTCAGTACTCTTCCCTTGCCTTTTTCCAGTCTTTTCCATTAGACACCTCTCATCCCCTCATGTATCACTTCATATGATGCACTGACCTCCTCCTCTCATTTTCTGAGCCAAATATCCTTGTCTGACTTAAGAGATGTTTCCACATTTAAATTCTACAGTTATGAAAGAGATGGTAGCAAAGGGTGGGAGGTTTGTGGAGTCAGCACACAGACACACAGTGCAGAGTTTCAATCTGTGCTAACACGTTTGCAGAGGGAGCATCGAGAAGACTGTTTGCTTCTGCTAGTTTAAATTAAATGTAAGGCCACAGTTCTGGACCTGACTCGTTACTGGGCACAGTCTCTGGGCTACTTTAAGCAAACAGTGAGGTACAGAAGCAATAGCAGCTGAAATCACTGYTGGTCCTGATACCCTCAGAAATTAATCCAAGTAGTTACTGCAGAATACTTTCCAATGGTTTCAAGAGTTCAATTTCTACACAGACACTCTCACCCCACAACAAATGTCCTCATAGGSGATTATATCTATATAATTAATTTAAAATGGCTTATTTTAGGAAAAGTCCAGGAACATACAAATAATYAGAATTTGGCTGATCACACTGCCTACTCTGGTCACTTCCACTACAASCTGTGATCTTACAGAAGAAACCAGAACAGAATCCACTGCATTGAGGAGAAACAGGGATAGAGATGGGCAGGATTATAAAGAGATACAGCATTTCCACCTCTAGCAATCAACCATAACAATTTGTGTGTCGAAACCGGAGGGAGATCTCTCATTACACCAGGCAAGGAACTAATGCACAAAGCTGTGACACAGTGCTACKGAACACCAAGCAAGTAAAAGACAGGCTAGACTGTGTACAAGATGTGTAAAAAGCATTTTCCAGATGTATTATACCCATTAGCATCACCTTTATAACTTTTTTCTTGGGGGTCTCCAAGGAGTTTAAAGACCAGCTTGAATCTTCACTGTTGTGCAGAGCAAAGCCAGCTCAGACCCAAATCCTCCTTTTAGTATTCTCCATATCAGATCTTTGCAGCCAAATATTTTCAAAAAAGCCCTTTATTCAAATTTTTAGAGGAGCTCTGGTACACCACTTAAGCAGCTGAGAGCCAAAAAGTGGTTACAAATGTGCTTGGAGCTCTGCTGCTCTTGAGGTGACACCAAAGGCCAGACTTTTTCAGTACCAGAGGGACCTGCAGCATCCCAAGCCACCTGGAAAACAGCCCCACATTTAAGAAATCAGGGACTAAGTTGGTAACTTTTACCTCATTCTTCTATAGCCATTAAACACACCCTAAATCAGGAAGCAAACATTCACTACCATCTCTGACCACATAAAGTTGTTCCTATTTTCAGTCTCTTTACCCACTCTGAGCCAATCTTGTCACCATTGCTTTCAGAAGCCTGATTTTATCTTTTTATCACTGCTGCTACAAGCCAACTCGACTGCAATGAACATGTCTGTAATGAAATCAGTTGACCCAGAAAAGAAGTGCTAACACCAGTCTAGATTAAAAACARGTACAAGTGGATGTTCTCTCTGACTGCAGGCAGTCCATGCTAAAATGCTGGAGCAATACAGAAGACTGAAATCAAGGTCCCCCRATTCTGCCTTTATGTGAGGTTGCTAAGCTTCCCTAAATTTTCCACCGGTTAAAGCATGTGAGTGACCTACTTAAAATAATGTAATTAAAGTAAGCAAGAGTGCAATTATCTTTGCTAGAAGAAGGTCCTAAAGTTTTTTATTATTTTTCCTCAAACAGCAAAAGCTTTCTTAGATGCTGCATATTGTTAAGACAAAGCAATTTATTTTTTGCCGGTCTCAGTTTTAGACTCCTTTTAAAAATGTGGATATTCATTCACAGAYGCAAAACTTGCTTAAAAATACATGCCTGCTCTACTTATTTGTTTCATTTACCTTACAGTTTTCTCAAATAGGAGGAAAGCTCCTTCATGAAATGACTGATTTTTTGGAGGGCAAGTCCAAAAACATGTGTAGCAGCACAGGTCTTCATCCAAGCTTCTATTAACYAGATGCTTTTTATCTTCTCTGACTCAGAATGCTAATGCAAGGTAAAATAGTGCTCTCACACACAGAAAACTGCAAATCCATCTCAGCTGGTTTTCTCTGCTTATCAGACKCTGAGTTTTCTCGTAGCCTCTCAGTAAATCCCTCCTACTCACAGTATCTCCCAAAGATGATAACCAAATCACATATTTATCTTGCACTCCCGAACGGAGAATGAGTGCGTGCACACATGAAGGTGGAAACAGGAAATCATGAAGCGGAGAGCACTGGACACCAGAACAGCCATACAAAATCACCCAAAACCATTAAATTTAAGAGCTTTCAGCTGATGTCAAGCATGTCTGGGCTAGCTCAGGARGAAACAAGTTCAGTTTAGAAGACAACCGTAAGAAATGGTTCTAATTCCTCCATGTACAAGGGGTTTTTGTTAACACATTACAGTTATCATTTCATTCACACGGCCGATAGTACACATCCAGCAGCAGCCAGGGAATATTTTAAATTCMATCTGTCCTGCTGGTCACTGCTAGGGCTGCTGTGGGAGCAGGCACTCAGCTCCCCTCCTGCAGTGCTTGTCCACGCTGACTGCACAGTTCTTGGCGGCACCAGAGGAAGACAAAGCTCAACCTCAATCTCCCATTTGAGGGGTAAGATGTGCAGGGCTCAAAACTGCTTTGTAGGATTGAAGAATAAGCAGCTTACCACACAGGGTCTGGGATACTGTTTGTAGTCAAATCCAAGCCTCTTGAACACAAGGCCAGAATTCKCCTTTACTGCAGAGCTGACACTCCAGTCTGTGAGTTCGTATCTCATTGCAAAAAGTAATGAAAGGAGCTCCCATATTTCCTGGTTAACATTTCAGCCTTCTAAAGGGTAATAAACCAATATCTCCCTACAACAACAGATAAGTCAGACAAATAAAATGTCAAACCACTTTAGAAATAAGCTAGTCAAGATAATAGAATGAATCTCTTGAGTAGCCATTAATAGCATTTGGCAAAGATGCTTCCAGAGGACATATGTTAGGATATCTAACACAAAAGGATGTGCTATTTTTGTATCTCTCCTTTAAAATTAATTTAGTGCTGACAAAAAGATACCTGCTTAATATATCTAAAACYTTCCCCACATCCTCAGGAGGAATGATACCGCTAACAGTTCTATGAAAAAACCAAAGCAGAAGCTGCACGGTCAGACAGACGGAGCTCTGTGCTGACACTCAAGGCCAGGGATCCTTATCCCAGCTCTGCCTGCCAAGTGSCCATGGGGGCAAACTTCTTTCCCTGCCACATATCTGCAGTGTGAGGTTATCACATACTTCATGAAACATGGAGATACATCAGCACAAAGCGTGCTGAAAGAGCTTTGTGTTTTTATTAGCACCAAATTCCATAGCTGATCAACTAATGTAAAGAGAATAAAAACTCCGCACCAACCAAATAAGCAGCTAAGTTTTGTGAATAAAACAGCAATATGGGATACAGATATATTTATTTGCTTGCATTGCTTCCTGCAAAACAAAGATGACAGTAAGAGCCCATATTAACAATTACTCAGCACCACAAAACAAAAATACATCAGCTAGACCAAACTTTTCCTATTGTGCTTTCTGAATGACTTGCCATTATCACTATAATACAGCATGAAAAACACTGCACTCTTTAGTCTTTATTTTTTTGATTAACCAGGTGCTCTGGGAATTTCTGCCTCTCCCCATTCATAGTTACAAGTTGTTATTCCCATTTTCAATGTGACTTGCTGGCAATTAAATCTATTTGGAAAGAAAAAAACTTTTCTTTCCTTCCATTGAAATGACTTACTTATTTTTAAAAATAAAGCGGACCTGTTAGGTTTAAAAGCTCATTCTGATCCTTCCTTCTGCCTATTTTTGATTAAGTTTCCTCATTTTCCAGTGACTCTCACAAGAGTTGGAGAAATTCACCATCAGCACTCTCCTGGAGAAGCTGGCTGCTCAYGGCTTTATGGGGTGCACTKCTCACTGGGTAAAATCTGAGTGGATGGCCAAACCCAGAGGAGGTGGGGAGTGGTACAGAACAAGTGACAGGATGGGAGGAAATGGCCACAAGTTCAACCAGGACAGGTTTAGACTGGGCATTAGGAAATATTTCTTCATTTAAAGGGTGGTCAGGCACTGGAACAGGCTRCTCAGGAAAAGAGTGGAACAACCATCCCTGGAAGTCTAAAAAAATGTTTGGATTAGTGGTGAACRTGGTGGTGCCAGGTTAATGGTTATTGTAGAGGTCCTTTCCAACCTTAACAATTCTCTTATTCCTAAGTCCTGGGGGATTCACTAAACAAAGTTCCAGCTCAYGGGCTGAGGAAGGCATTTTTGAGGACTGTCTGGAACAATCCAGTTCTTCCCTTGGTTGAGGTGCACATAGATGAGCAGCAAGAAGCGCTCGCTTTGCAAATAATTTCCCTATTCTCAAGTTCCTGGTTCTTTGCTTTCACAGTTTGGGCTAAAAATCAGGGTTTCACCTTCAGGACTTTCGTTGCCATTTATAGTTGGAAAAGGGCTTCTCAAAGTGAGATTTTTTTCACTTATTGATTACTGCTGTCAAAGGAGCCTGTGGGTTTTCTGCATCCTGTCAGCCCCAAGGTGTTTAGTATGGCAAACCTGCCTMCCTGTCAGCAGTGAGGCAAGAAGCAGGAAAAGCTAAAGAAAAACAAACACTGCTGGGGAAAGCAAAGCATTATTCCTCTCCACAACAACTCCACTCCTAACATCAGGCAGGCAGGTAGAAARACTCTTCATGGCACAAAGATCCTTYTAAATCCCCCAGAATCTACAGCCTGACAGCTTCTGGTCTAGACTCCTGTCTGTGTGCAAGCCCTGCACTGACACAGGCAGACTTTTCCCTCTCTTTGTGTCAGKGAGAAGAACACAACAGYGTGCCATTTCTCYTCAAGGTCCTCTCCTTGTYTGTACTTTGGTTAAATCTCACCTCCCAGTGACATTGCACTTGAGATGGCAATGCACACTGCCTGATTTCCATGGTGAAATACTACTTGGGAAACTCATGCTTGCTTTGYAAAAAATACAAATACTCACTATATGCATAATCAAACACATTCACTGTCAGCCCAGACGACCTCAGCACTCATTCACCACATTTACCCAAAAGGTCTTACACCAGAAAAAAAGCATTTGTCCTTAGTCTGTAAAGACCACCTTACAGACTCAATATAAGAAATTTCTGCAGAGAAACAGATTTTGCTTGATTTTTTTTTTCTGCAAACTTTTTACAGGAGAGTTGTTCACCATGCCATAAGGATGAGCGAGTAAACATGGCCCTAAGAGCTGTATCCTCCACATTATACAGTCATCCTGTGTGAATATTTACAGTAAAAAAAGAAAACAAAGAAGCCTCCCACTCTTAAAACCTTGCCTGGAAGCCCTGCTGAATTAAACATATAATAATACAAAACAAACAAAATCACTAACAATGCATAAAATTGGGTCAGTTCAACTGCTGAAGGTCTATGTTTGCTGTATCTCCTTGACCTAAGTCTGTAATTCAGTTTGAGAGTTCAAAGCAAAGTTGTTCAAGTTTTGACACAGTAGATCTGACAAAATCTGACTTTCCTCAGGTTGGGACTGCTCACTATGTCACCTGTAACTGTTTCAAGGAAACCAAAATAGGAAGTATATAAATGAAATAAAGGGGGAAGACTGACCCTCTATTGAAAAGCTTCACCACTTCAGATATATCCACTTGGAAGTAATTAGTGTTTTATTTGTAGCTTTAGTCTTCCAGAAGATCCAGAAATATTTTTCCCGACAGGGYTTTAGAAGGGATTGAATATAAACACAAATGCATCATCATCTTCCTTTCTGCCCACTTCAGGAGCTGCACTTTGTAAGATTATCCCAAATATATCTCAGTCTCTCAGCCATTTGTTGCTGGGTGATCAACTATACAGGTGCAGTAACTCTGCCAGGTGATGTAGCACCACTTTTTTTAACCTGTTTATCTGTCCTTTCCTTCCCACAGTCTGTTCTCCCACACCTTCACTGTTTTTATAGCATGACTGGAAGCAGACTGGGTTTTTTCACATTTCAAAACACATGGGCTGTGCCAAAAAGACGCTGGATTGGGGAAAAGAATTATGATTGTCAGGTTTCATCCATGACTTCAGTACATAGGTTTTTATTCATTACTTTTAATTATTTTTTTCTTAAACAGGGATTTCTCACAATATAACAGCATTTGTCATTAACTTAAAAAAAAATAAAAACAAAAACAGGATCTGAGTAGAAAAGAGTACAGTTTTGTTCAGTATTCAGGTAAACAATAGCTACATGATATGAAGTTAGTTTGCCAGTAACAGTAAGAATAAACAGAAGATCCTGGATTAATAATTCAATTCCCATTTCAGCCCCCTCACCCAAAGAGCTGAGTACAATCTTTCCAGGCCACCACACCCAGGGGAAACAAGGAAACASAATCCACATCAGCAGTAAGCAACATTTCCTGGTACCAGTCCGACCCATTATTTTAATTGTACCTCTTTCTGCAGATCGTCATTTCTRCTCTCTAAAAAGCCATTCCCTGAGCCTACAGTTGAAATGCAATTATCTACTCAGAATGTTATTTCAAATCAATAAATTGATCACAACTATTCACGTACCTGATGAAGGGATGGGAGCTCAGAGCACTTGATGTGATCCCAATTGACCAGGTGGCCTCTCTGGAGGCAGCAAACAGGAGACCTGCAAAAGAAACAAAATCTGTATCAGAAGTTACATTTCTTTTACAAAACACAGGGAAAGTAACTCTTTCAACTCTGCCTTGGGAAAGGGCAAAAGAGACACTCCTCATYAACTATGCTAGAACCACTGGGTTGGAACCTAATAGAAAAAAAAAAAGGTAAGGCATGAGTTTTTAGCGTGACTACAAAGGAATGGTCAGAAACCCAGAGTTTGGCCTGTGAAGTCATCAGAATGACAACACCCATGGATGGCAGCAGGAGCACAGCAAGGGGAGACATCATGTGCTAAGCTGCTGGGATCATGCTCTTCACTCTCAATGGGATTTAAGCTCCTTTCTCCCAAGGGCACTTCTGAATATCCCACACACCATGTTGCCACTTAGGCCCATGTTCAACCACTTCATTAGAACAGGGCAGCATTATCAGCTTCTCTGCATAATCTGAATACTATTAAACACTGGATCAGATATGAGCACTTCATCCAATTAAACACTGGATCAGATACGAGCACTTCATGAACATCACACTCAAAAAAGGCACGCACGTAAATTCCACACATCCACAATATATAATGTATAAATCCAATACTGGGGAGGGGGGAGGTCTGTTGAAAAACAGAAAATACAAGAAACTGAAAAAAAAAATTAAAGATCAGCTTTCTAAAAGCAGAATGYTTTTATAAAACACAGAGCATTAGAATCTCCATTCTACATACTTATTTTGGTTTTTAAGAAACTTATACTTCTGATCTTTTTTTGTATAGCCACAAAAAATAATTTTTCATTCACAGTTTTAAAAGCAAGCTGAGCTCTCCCTAAAATTTCATGATATAGAAATTTGAAAGGTTTTACTAAACTTATTAAACCAAAAAGAAAACCTACAAAAATATCAGTAGAACAGCAATCAGTGTCATTAGTTTGKGGACCATACTGTACAAAAGAATGAAGTAACTGCACATAGCAGTGGAGGAGACAGACAGATGGAGAATTAAACCTCCATCCCAGGTCAGGTCATTACACACATGATGCCCTGTATTAAAACCTAACTTCACAGAATCTCAGGCTGCTTGGAAGGCAGCCCTGGTGGACATCTGATCCAAGTGTCTGGTGCAAGCAGAGGCACTCAGAGCCAATTGCCCAGGATTGTATCAGACAGCTTTTAAAACATCTCCAGCCACAAGGCTGCACAACTTCTCTGGGCAGCCTRTGCCAGCGCTCAATCACCCTCCCAGCAGGAGTTTTTTCATGATGTTCATACAGAACTTTCAGTCTGTGCTTCTCTTCCTCTCACTGGGCACCACTGAAAAAGAGCCTCAGTGAAAAAAGCCTCACTRCAATCTTCTTTGTACTCTCCCTCCAGCTGTTTATATATATTGATAAGATTCCCCCTGAGTCTTCTCCTCTAAAAGATGAATAGTCCCAGCTCTCTCCTCTCAGCCCTCCTTCATATGACAGATGTTYCAGTCCATTAATCATCTTCGTGGCACTTCACTTCCATCATGGTAAGACTCACACACAAATCTCCCTCCTTCTAAACTGCACACCAAGTCTTGTCAAAGCCCAGGGGATATTTGGCAAGTGCAGATGTTCCATCCCCTTCGAATGCAAAGCGCCTGGGAATCAACACTCCGGCAGCTTGCTACCAGCAGGTTTTGGGAGAATGGTGACATGGTGACACTCCTCTTGCTTCAGGAGCCCAGAAAATTTGAGAAGAAATTATTTCTCAAGTGTTATGGCTCTACTCACACTTCTCACCTCAMATCACCCCAATTATGGACCGGTTGAAAGGCTTTGAAAGGAAGGCTGTTAAGTGAAGAATGTTATAAGCAGAATAACAAGTGTTTTTACACCACAGAAATAACTGCYGTAGTTATTAAGGCACAATTAGAATACTTGGAGTGACAGAAACCATCAGGAATGGACAATTAAGAGTACAGATTAATCCTCAAAGACAAGATGCTTAAAGACCTCATAGCCTGACTGAAACCAGTGAGATCAGAGAGAGATTTAACTCTTTCAAAAGGTCTACAAGGCCTTTGATGCTTATTTTCTCAGCAGGCTTTCCTTGCCTTCAGTTCAAAGTCATCTAAAAGGGTGAACTTCAAACACCTGTTTCAAGTGAAGAGGATGGCACTGGAGGATGTCTTTTATTCACCCAGACAGGCTCCACAGGAACAAACACAGATGTTTAGCACTCCCATCTTCTACTTCATAAGTAAAAAATAAAAAATCTGTGTGGTCCAATTACTGAATAAATGRAATAGATTAATTAGATTAGATAGACAGAAGGCCATTCCTTCCCATTTAAGCATACAATCAGTACAGGAGAAGTACCGAGGAGGAAAAAAAAATGTACTGCATAAATTAAACTATTCAAGCACAGCACTAGAAGATGGTTCAAGAAAGAAGTGATTCTATGTGGGAAAGGAGACTTTGAACTACTGATTGCATCAAAGTGTCATCCACTTCTGATCACTTCTGCTGCCTAGAACAGGATTACTGCATCAGGCATGGAGCCGAAAGTGCCATGCAAGGCACAAAATCTGCTCTCCCTCATAATGTCTTCAATTCAAATTTCATCCCCACCACAGGAACAAATTATCCATAACTGGGAAAATGCATCCAAACACTATTTCCCAGCAGCTTTAAAGAGAGGACTTTATGGAAGTGAGGCATGAATGGATACCATCTTGGGAGAATTCTATGCAGTAAAGACGACCTCACTGGGACAAATGTGTTTTTATTTTTGTTTCCAGTTTATTAGAATGGACAGAATCCCATATTTGTTCCAGTTTAAAATGGCAACACCAACAAAACCAACAAAAATTTGAGTAAAATTAAAGGTGGAGGAGTTGTTCCTGCAATGTTTCTGCTTTGTTTCCAATCTGACAAAGTGCATCTGTATCACTTGATCTACCCTGATTTGTAACCTTAGAGAGAAAATTTGCTTGACCTAGTAAACTTTCTTAGAGATCACCACAGCTTTATCTCCTTTGCTGTAAATCCTTCTTCATTTCAGCACAGAGATCTACAYAGAAAGATAAAACTGACCAGGCACATAGCCCAGAAATAAATTCTGAACTTTTGCCGGAAGCAGAGGAGAAGCTCTATAACTCACCTAATGAGATACATCTATAGGCAATATTTCTAAAATCTAACATTTAACAAATTATAAAATAAAGATAAATAAAACTAATAAAATCTATATCGTTATTAAAATCTAAAACAGATTTCTTCCTTTTCCCCTTCTCTTCCATTTTCATTAATCTTTCTGTTTTATGAACTTATTTTTTCACGTCTGCCAGAAAACTAGCTAATAAGGAACATCAACATCCATTTTGTTGAAAATTTATAAAACCATACTGACCCCATCAAAATATTGGCRACAAATTTTTCATTTCCCTTTCAGAGGATAAAAAAGCTCGAGGTCTCTTTGTTGTCATAATCCAGAAGCTCTGCTAGCACAAGACTGCAGCTGTTGATTGTTCACTGAGGTTAACTCACATTATTGCAGATAACAAGCTCAAGGCCAATGCAACTTCAGGCTTACTCAACATCAATCACACTGTGACTTTTCAAACCCCTGAACAGAAGTTCCCTTCAACAAAAAAAGTAAGCTTCTGAACTTATGTTTATGTATTAAGCATAACTAGTCCCAGTTAAAGCAAAAGGGATGTAAGGTAAAAAAAAAGCTTCTGTTCCCTTCTTTGCTTGGTGTTTGTTTAAATTCTGCCTGTTCTGGAAGGAGGAAAGTGCTGTTAATGCAATAGTTTGGTAGATTGAATAGAAGTTTTTATTAAATAGCACTGTATTCAATACTTTCTTTMATCATATAAAATGATATCCTAGGAACATATATAGCATATCTTTTGTATGAAAGTTTCAACAGCATTCTTAAAAATGCATACCCAGTGCTGACACTGAAACATATCCAATCATCTTAGAATCATAAATAATTGCTTTAAAAGCCTCATACAAAGGCAAAATTCCCTGCTCTTCAGCAGCCACTCCAACTGATGCAGGCAGCTCAGTTTCCARGGGGAAGGGAAAGAGTATCACAAATGCAAGCCAGAAATCTGAAGGGCAGTGGCATCATGGCCAAGGTTAAACAGATTAGATTAAGTAAGTGATATTTTCATCATGCCCTAAGTGCAACTAACGGGGCCCTGTGTGTCCTGGGAGGGGAGACATCTCTAGCCCTGGTACACAAGGTTCAGCCTTGGCTGAAATTTGGGATTAAGAGCAGGTCAGAGTCAGCTGATGAGGACAGCCAGGCAACTGGAAGGACCAGGGAACTCTCCAAATGCAGATTAGAAAATACTGGACACCGGCAATGTGAGTCACAGTCCTTGCCCTTGCAGCAGGAGAGAAGCTCTGAGGAGCAGCACCTTTGCAGGCAGCTCCCACCTGAGAGTGTTTTTAAGCAAGAATCACATCCCAGCACACACAGACACATCTGACACAACAGCCAGACAGTCATTACCTCCTCATCTCCCCTGATGGATGAGACTCCTTACCAAAAGAGGCTTGTCAAAAAMCATTTTTTTAAAAAAGTACTGGCACACTGAAGGCTCTGTTTTTCACCAGGACTCAAAATCAGTACATTTTCCAATCCTTTGTGAAACATCTCCCTTCAGCATTATTAATTGGATTGTTTTCATTTCAAAGGAGGAATGACTGACAAAATCCATCCACCACCAATAAAGGATCACTAATTCTGACATTTATGTGGGAAAAGTGACTATCAAGARTCATTTTGGTCTAAGGATTTGATGGCTCATTGACAACACACCGCCCCACCCTTGCCGTGTCTGTGGAAGAGCCCTGATGGTGCTGTCTGCTGCCTTAAGACAGCATCATCTATAATGCCTAATACCAAAAGGCAGTTTAAAGCCTGAGGTATCAAAAGTCAGCTGAATCTGGAATTCCTCAATGTATGGCATCCTGCCTTCTCTATATATTCTCATACATTTTTGCCTTCTCTATATATTCTCATCTCACTRTTTRCAGAGATCCTCRGGGATCAGATTTCTCTGCTCTGCAYCTCCTGAAGCACCAGAGCAGAAAGAGAAAAGAACTGAATTTTCTTTYTTTCTTTCTTTCCCTTGACAGAAATACCTCTACTCCTGACAGGCTGCACRGTAGCAGAATGCTGCAATCTACAATTGCATAAGAAAAGGCAGGAATGATGAGCTTCAGAGCCTCCAAAATTCAACACAGACATCTATATATGTTATCCCTTGCACTGCATATTAGCTTGGCACAGAATTTTTTTGTGTCAATGCTGTGTACAGATTGTTCACAAGTAAATAAGATTAGAGCCAAGGCTGGGAAAGCTTATTCCCCAAATAATAAATTCCAGAGCTCAAACAGAGATCAGTACCATGGAGAATAGGACAGCAYTGATTGACGAGAAGTCACCCAGCTTCACCCTCGAGCAACTCATGAAACTGAGGTATTCCAGAGAATAAATCCGTATTTGATCTTCTCATATTTCCTGATCACATACAATTTAGTAACAAGTATGCCTAAACTGTCCACAACAACTGTTCACTGCCTCAGCACAGTCCTGAGGAAAACAAAACCKTACATCAGTTTTCTGAAGATTGCAAGACCAGATACGGGAATGAGACTGCAAGGAAGTGAGGATATTACTCCTGTCCTCAGAGACCCAGCAGACTTCAGAAAAATGACAGGAGCTTTTTGCAATACATTTCAACTTCAACCTGTGAAATCAGAAAGATTATAAAATGCCAAAGCAATTCAATCTTTTGCTTACAAAGAGCAAGCCATTTATCTAAAGCACACTTGAGGGGCTTTGATCTTATCTGATACTTAGAAGACATTTAAAATGACAGGACAAGGAAGGTAAATCCTGTACTCCAGCRCATGACTTCAGACCTGTGAGAGCAGGGACAGACAGACATACAGGTGAGAAAAAGCAAGAAATTCGTGTAGGATCACACCTGCTCTGCTCTCCAGCTTCCACTGACAACCAAACTATTGTGGTTCATCCCTAACAACCGCAGAGGAAAGGACAAAATTACCAGGAATTCACTGATTGTCAGTCCCCCAACATCCAGCACTGCTGCTGGCAGCAGGAGTTTTCAGGGAATTCCTCAGATACAAGGAAATGGAAGAGTTGTGATGCTTTCTGCTTGTGCCTGGGGGGACCTTCCTGGCTGGGCTCTGCTCAGCAAGATTGGTGATCAAGAGTTCATCCTGTCCCAGCTATGCCACCTTCAGTTATGCCTTCTTTGTTCTGGGACTAGACATAAGCATTTAAAACACAGAAAATTTCAACGTATGGTTGAACACACATTTTCCCCTCCTGTTACAGCACTATGTCAGAGAYGAACACATTCTTTCCTGTGAAGACAAACACACAACGCTCACGAACACTGAGGTAAATTCAAATAATGTAGATTTTTGTCATTTTGCCTGGCTTACATAGTTTTTCCTATTTCAGGATRGAATGTCAGGTGTTAAAAAACAAACAAACAAAAAGAAAAAACAAACACCAAGAATAGGGGAAAAAAATCACTGCCAAGAACAACCAAAACCCTGGTAAGAGAGATATTCATCTCAGGAATAACTCATTTGCTATGGAGCTGCAGTGTAGCTCAAGCCCTTAGGCTTTGCCTTGTTCACACAAAGTTGTACCTGACCCTCTGCCTCGCTGACCCCAACTGCAACMCCCCAGCCTGATCCTGGACCTGCCTCTTCCCTAAGCACAGGATCACTGCCCTGAGCCATGATCCTGACCAGGGCCACGGGCACTGCTGGGCCACTTCAGGCAATGGCATAACCTTGTCAGTATATTCAAGTTTTCTAAGTCTTAGRAGCTCCTTCTAGAAGGGAGAGAAGAAAAAAAAACAAAGAAAGAGCCTCCTCCCTCCCAGCTCTAACTACAGCCTGCCATAYAACCTTGGAGAAGTACAAAAAGCTTTCAGCACAAGTCTAACATGCAGCCATGCATACTGCAAGATGATCCCTTTTCATTTATGCTRTTCTGTAGCAATATTTTCCAATCCTTTGTTCTTCACCACAAAGCAAATCATTGAAAATTCTGCAACAAGCCCACAACAGTTAAATTGACCACTTACCTTTCTCTATTATYTAAATTGCATTAATTACATTCAGCTTAACAGTAGCAATTACTTAATAGGGACAAACTGGTGGTCACCAGAACATACATTAGTACAAACATTTTGGGCGGTACAGAGACCAATTAGCTGCTGAATTGCACAGCACTTCATAACAAAGTTACAGAAAGGTCAACAGAAAACTCTCTAGACAATACATGGCTTTTGTTTTCAGAAAGCTGTGATGCCACRGGAATGAAACTGAGAAGGCTGACACACGCAGCTGGAAAACACCAGCCCTTCCACTAAATGAGGTTAACTGGTTTAGAAATCAATAAATCATTCCCCACCTCTCCCACCAATACAATTATGGGACTGCAACTGATTTGTGCCTTGTAGAGGACAGGATGAGAAGCCCACTCCAGTGAGAGCTGAGTAGCCATGCACACACAGTGCTAAAACACACACACAACTACATGGTATACGCAAAAGACAGGAGGAAAAAGGCTGCACTACATATCTTGCTTGAAGACACTTCAGAYACTTCCCTAAGGACATTTCACTGCAGTTAGTGAATTTTGTTTGAGAATTACTTTAATTAATGCCTTTAAAAATAAATTTCTCCTATCTTGTACGGATAATCATGCCTGGGAAGTTTATGGAGGCAAGAGTTTAAAAACTCCGTCTTGAAAAACAGCTACCTCATGTGAAGGACAGAGACAACAATGAAAAGCTGAGTCTTTATCTGACTGGAATTCAGATTGCCAGGAAAGAGAATGGCCACACTTTAGGAACACACAGGAATGGTCAAAAAAATGTACTTCAAATGTGAAGGTCCCCATGGAAAGGCCAAGATATTTATCAAAATCATCTGCTGACCCCCAGAGAATTTWTAACCAGATCACAAGACACAGTCCTAACCTATTTACAAGCAGAACAAATCCACATGTGATGCTGATGCTCCTAGCACCCTCCACAAGGATGGATCACTGCACACAATGTGCAGAGCTTCTGCGGGCCTCCCAAGTTACTCCAGAAATCAATGGCAAATATACCCAGACCTCATCTTTTAGAGGGCTGCAGGTCAGCTGAGGATGAAGTGGGGAGGGTCTGACAAAGTTAAGACCAATTCATGCTTCTTGCTCTGCAAAGCAGCTGCTCACACCCCACTGGTAGCTTCTCATTATCACTGAGTGTTTGCTCTCTGGGAGCACTCGGTCATTTTGYACCACACACAAAAGTCTCAGCCCCCAGGCGACATGGCCTGAGGAAAAAACCCTGGTGGAACCCCCAGACTGAGGAAGYTTTACATAGCAGCAGAGAGGACAAGGATCCTGAGCAGGATCACCACAAGTATCAACCTGGCCCTCCAGATTCAAACCAAGTAATCCATGGCAGGAACACCATAGGGCTGCCTGTCCTTCCTTTTCTCCTCTTCCCCTTAATTAAAATTATTTTCAGGAATTAGGAGGCCTCTGCATGTTTGTTTTAAACTGCAACTTCTTACATTCCCACTAAAAATAAAGAAATAAATGAAGAGGAAGTGCCATTCTGCACAGAGGGTACTGAAAAATTAAAATCCTTTTCCTCACTGGAATGAGCCCAAAATATTGTCATGCCAACTGTGGCTCTAAAGATGCAGGCAAGATAAGTTGAACAACATAATCTGCTGGAGCATAACACTTCATAAACTACAGATATATCTGACCCCCAGATAATTGGCTAACAAATCATTGACAATCAGAGAAATGAAGGCCAGAATAAGGAAATTTCTTCTCTCACTTCCTATCACCTTCACCAGMACATCTTCTAATGATCCCAGTGCTGCATTTTACAGGATACTAAAAAAAGGAAAGGCAGACAATTCAAAATTTCTGAGGAGCCAAGGGACCCTACTGAGTGCAACCTTTCTTGTTTCATCCCTCATGCCACTGGCATAAACTGGGTTCACAGCCTCCCTCACTTAACAGCCCTATGTATCTTGCATTCATATATCTCCCTGCCTGCCAGCTTTTAATACCATTTACCAACATTCATTTCTTCTCAGCTGCCTTTCTCCCTCCAGGCTTTTCTGTACAGCCCTAAGGGAATTCAGGAAAATACATTTTCTACCATTTATGYTGCCAGGTCCTCAGGGCAAGGCACGGCACTCATCCCTCCTCAGGCAGAAGAGGACCAGGTGGGACACTCTGCACTAGAGCAGCCTGAAAAGGCTKCTATTTAAACTCAGGCTTACACAAGTGACCTGCTGGCACCACCAGAGGCTCAGGAGCACAAAATCAAAGAGTAGTCAAAGCCAAGTTCTTTCCTGTACAGGAGAGCTGTACACAGGAATCCGACCAGAAGGGTTGGTTTTCAAGATATAATGACAGTATAAAAATGCAAAAGTGCTTTTTCCTGGCAGGTATTTGTTTCTCATTTCCTGGGTTTTCTGTGTATGTTCCACAGCATTTAAATCTAGCTGCTGGAGCCTCAAAAGCACAAAGGCATCTAATAGGATATTCCAGCTAAGTTCCTGTAAGAAATGCCTCAAAGCCATTCGACTGAAGGAAGAAGCARAAACATTTACCATCAGGTGGCCTTCTCAGCTACAGAAATTTGCATCACAAGCATCAGTACTCTAGTGCTATTTGCAAAAGCTAAGTCTCTGCCAGGACTGAAAATAATATTCAGTAGCAACAAAAACTACTGACTGTGGCTTGTAATAAAGGAAAACTTTTTGGATAACCATTTGGTTCAGATAACAATTCCTGTATGGAACCAGTCAAGACCCAGTGTTGGTTAACAGCCAAGAACTCCAAAGGATGCCTCTCTTTTAGAGATTTCAACTTCCTGTCCTTCAAAGCAGAAAAAAAATTAAAAAGGCAGCAAAACCGAATTGAAAGGTAAGGTGCCAAACTAAAAGAAAAATTGAAGCTCAGGAGGGGTGACAATGTGATTTTCTGACACAACTAGGACTTGTGAYTCTGCTAAATGGAACATACAGAAGGTCAGACAAAGATGTGGACAGACTAAGCGGCATTTAAAAGAATAAAGAGAGCAGAATGCAAAACTTGTTCTGGGCCACTTTCTAACCCAGAGGTTGACCTAGACTGGGGYTCTGTTTCTTATTAGAAGAGAAAGTGGGGAAAGACATGTCATGTCCTGGATAATATTTATTCACAATATAGTACTTAGAAAATCTTCTTTCCTCAAATTAAAAAATGAAACTRAACAGCAAGACAAAGTTGTTCAGATTCTATTTCAGCTTCAACATTCTCATCAACCTGTCCTGGATACTGAAGTCTATTGCCAGCCCCTTCTGCACCCTTGCTACAAGTACTTCCCTGACTGCTCACAGGCCTCTTTGCCAGTAACAGAGATACTTCTTGCATTTCTCCTCTGCCACTTTCAAATGCTCATTCCAGCAACAGATATCAAAATGATAAGGACAGCAGAACAAAACATTTTCCTCTTATCAAATAAATGGAACAAGGTAGCCTTGGAGAAGTAGATAAGGCTGACAAAACAAAAGTCATGCAAAATGCAAGCAAGATACCAGCTCGGCTCTGCAAGGCTGGCACAGGAGAAGTTATGCAAAACAATGATACTGCAGTGGAGACAGCCCCTTGAAAAGGACACCAGCTAATGAATGTGTAATTARTGTGTACGATAAAAACGTTGCTTACCCGACACTCGGCACACTCGAGCCTCCGAGTGACCAGCGCTGCAATAGGGAATGCCTGCTTTCTAAAACTCAAAACTGTGTTAGAAAGTTTCTGTCTGGCCRACTTCGGTGTCAWTTTTGGYAYCTCCCAGCGGGGCACACTGCCTGATCTCCCGTGGATCTGAGGGATCTCTGGATCTTCACACCAGCACCGGGACTTTCCTGGAGAAGACCACAGATCCCCGGACCAGTCTGGGACACGGGTAAGAGCCTATTTGATAATAAGGCATTCTTTTGGGAATCCTGCCCATGYAAGACGTGGCTCTTCCAGCACATTGGGTGGGTTATTTGACATTCCAGAATTTGGTATTTGACTTGGTTTTATCAATCTGTAATTGTTTAGTATTTGCATTTTTATCCGTATTGTAACATTTTGGCTCTACTATTCGGAAATGGGTAATGGACAATCTAAAAAGGGCATTCTGAAAAAATCCCCACTTGGTTGCATTTTGCAACATTGGAAAAAGATTGGCGGCCCCCCTGGGGGAAGAGCAACCAGGGAAAATTTGATTAAGTTTTGTAATCAGTGGTGGCCATTGTACAAACTAGACTCTGGAGAAAAGTGGCCAAAAAATGGAACCCTAAATTACAGGACATTGTTAAAGTTAATGTTATTTTTAAGACAGGAGCAGAAATGGGATGAGGTCATGTACGCTGATATGTTTTTCACTTTACGGAATCACCCGGAATGGCAGACAGATTGTGGCTTGAATCCAGCCCCCTCAGACCCTTTTGTGCTTGCTCTTGAAAAGCAGAATCAAGCAAAATGGTTCAAAAATTGTTGTTCCTTGTGCAGCATGGGACAAACTTGTCCTAAACATCTCCCCAGTATGGAGGATGATTTAAATGTTATGGTCAGTCCTAACTGCAGGTTGCATGGGGGAACAGAAAATCAGGCTGCTGAGACTGATACCATGAGGGAACATCAAGAGGTGGATTTAGCACATTTAGAAGAGAAGATTGATAGGACAGGGAGAATGTATCAAGGAGCAGAGGGTTTTAGTCCAGCTGCAGAGAGAGCTAGAGCTAAACACAGAGATGTGAGAGCAGCTGCCTTCTGTCAGGCAGTCAGTATGGATGGTCCAATCACAACAGAAATTCCATTTTCAGTAACAGACCTTAATAATTGGAAGTTGATGGCTGGCACCTTCCAAGACGACCCAGATAAAATGGCAAAAGCATTTGAAATGATGATAAAAATCCAGGATCCAGACTGGAAGGATATAGATACTATGTTAGAAATGTTGTTTGACAGTACAGAAAGAGAGATGGTTGTTAAAACCAGTAGGAGGTTTGTGGAAGAGCAAATTTTGACAGGTAATTTGTCAGGTACATTGGACATTAATTTTCCCACTGTGGATCCCAAGTGGGACCCTAATGTGCCCATATTTAGAGAGAGATTGAATAGATACCAACAATGGATACTATATGGAATTCAAAACGCCATACCAAAGGCCATCAATACGTCTAAATTATTTGAAATTAAGCAGGATCATAAGGAAACTCCCACAGAATTTTTAAGTCACCTGAAAGAAAGAGCTCAAAAATATACAAACACAGATCCAGAAACAGAGAAAGGAAAAACTCAATCAGCCCCCATATTTTTGGGGCAATTCTCAGATGATATTAGAAGGAAACCACAACAGGCTCAGGGACAAGACCAATATGATTTGGGGAAGCTGTTAGATGTTGCTGGGGGAGTTTATCAGAATAGAGAAAACCAGCAAGAAATAACTAAACAAAAAGTAGTTGGAGTTAATGAAGGAATTTCCAGAGGAATGGAGTCCCCAGGGAAAGACAGGGCACAAGGATGTGGACAACCCACCTCAAACCCTCCCAGGAGACTTGGCAYTAATCAGTGTGCATGCTGTAAGAAAGACGGGCATTGGAAAAGGGATTGTCAGCAGCTGCAACATCACAGCTCCCCTCCTGTGGCTGTCACCGATGATGACTGAGGGGACCAGGGGATTCTCCCCCCACAGAACCTCCCATTACTGCTAAGCTGGGAAATGAGGAGGTCAATGAGGAGGTAGAATTTTTAGTAGATACRGGAGCTAGTTACTCTGTGATAAATACAGTACAAAAAAACTTGAGTAATGTTTCTCTAACAATTGTTGGTGCAACAGGGAATTGCAAAAGTCAGCCATTTTTCAAGCCCATTCATTTTAAATTAGGAAAACAGTGGATGACTCACCCATTTTTGTATCTACCCAATTCACCAAATCCTCTCCCTGGGAGAGATTTATTGAAAAAACTAAATACTGAAATAAGATTTTAAAATGGCAAAACAGAGGTTATTATTCCAGAACCTAATTATGTGGGAGCCTCTATTTTTGCGTTACAGTCTCCAAAATTGGACATGATCCATTTGCCAGTATTGCTTGAGGATGCAGTGATTCTGATAGTCTGGGATGGAGAGGTGCCTGGGAGATCCAAAAGAGCAGAGCCTGTAAGAATTAAATTGAAACCTGGAGCAGGACTGGTAAGGCAAAAGCAATACCCTCTGAAAATAGGAAGTCGTAAGAGGTTATAACCCCTTGTGGAAAAATATATAAAATATGGCTATTGAAGGAATGTGAATCCAAATTTAACACCCCTCTTTTACCAGTTAAGAATGCAAACTGAAGGAAAGGCTTACCAGCTGGTACAGGACCTGAGAGGCATAAAAAAGATAGTAGAAGATATACACCCAATAGTAGCAAAACCTTATACCATGCTAACAACCTTGAGTGAAGAATTAAAATAGTTTACAGTATTAGATTTGAAAGATGCCTTTTTCTGTATCCCTTTGAGTACTAAAGGTTAAGAGCTATTTGCTTTTAAATGGGAAAATCCAAACAGAGGGTGAAGAACCCAACTGACTTGGACTGCTCTACCACAGGGGTTTAAAAATAGCCCCACCACATCTGGAAATCAATGGGCAAAACAATGGGAGGAATGGAAAAATCAGAACCCTACTGGAGTCTTGTTACAGTATGCAGATGACATTGTGATAGCCACTGAAACTGAACAGCAATGCTGAGATCTGATGGTGTCATTATTGAATTTTTTGGGACTAAGTGAATACAGAGGATCCAAAGACCAATCACAAATAGCCCAGACCACAGTAACCTACTCGRGATTCAAAATTCTCCGAGGACAAAGGGTGCTGGGACAGGAACAAAAAATGCAATTTGCCACAAGCCATAAGAGAATTGTGTACATTTCTCAAGATGGTGGGATGGTGTCTCCTGTGGATCAGGGCTGCTAGTAAAGCCACTGTGTGAGCTCTTGAAGACACCTCAAAAGGACTTTATCATCTGGGCTGATGATTCATGGGCTGCTCTTTTACAGCTCAAGCGAGCCCCATGGTGCAGCAGTACTCAAACAAAAAGGGGGCCACTGTCTCTCTCCCAGCTGGATGCTAAAGTACCCAGGTCTTGCTGGAGCAGGACAACTCAAAACAAYTTCTRTCATTAACCCTGCAATGTTCTCATCTCTCCAACAAGTAGAAGGAGCCCAGAGCATGACTGCTTACAAACCACAGAAGATGTGTTTTCCAGCAGACCAGACSCTTGGAAAGTCCTGACTGGGAATTATTTACTGATGGCAGTAGCTTTGTCCAAAATGGAAAATGACTATGTGGATATGCAGTGACTACACACCATGAGGTAATCAACTCAGCAGCACCATCCCCAGTGTGTAATTGCACTCACCCAAGCTCTGGAACTGAGTAAAGGAAAATGAGTTAACATTTGGACTGATTSAAAACATGCTTTTGGAGTGGTACCTGCACACAGCACCATCTGGAAAGGAAGAGGCATTTTGACATCTCAAGGCACATCAAAAATGAAAAGCAAATCTTGGATTTACTCAAAAGTTATCGAGAAACCAGCAGAAGTTGCTATTATGCACTGTAGAGCACACCAAGCAGGTAAAACCAAACTGGAATTGGGCAATCCTCCAGCCAATAAGGCTGCCAAAGAGGCTGCAGAAAAAGGCATGTTAGAAAATGTATCTTTAATAACCCTATCAGAGATGCCTCTCTCGGCAGAAAAAAACAGAGCATAGTGCTAGAGACTGCCAATTAACTGAAACCTTAGAATCAAGATTTGATCCACGAGGCTGGGCAGTTACCCCAACCAGGCAAACAGTAATCCCAGAACTGATCTTCCATGAAATAGTGGACAGTGAACATAAAACCACCCACTGGAGTACTGAAAAACTTGTGAAACATTTGCAAAAATCAATAATTGGGTTTAAAATCGCTCAGATCATATAATCAAGAACCCAAAAATGTATACTTTGTAAAAGAAACAACCCTAACACAGCTAAAAAAGTAGTTCTAGGAACCATGAAATCTGGAAATATTCTGGATGAATACTGGCAAATTAATTTCACTGAATTACCCAGAAAAGGGGGGTACTAACACCTTCTAGTGCCAGTGGAAACCTTTTCTGGGTGGCCAGAAGCCTTCCCTTGTTGCACCAACCAGGCTACAAAGTGACTAAAATATTGTTGAATGAAATAACACCTAGATTTGGGGTACCTTTGAGGTACAACATGTTAGGAAAGCCTTGGGAATAACTTCACATTCCTTATAGGCTCCAAGCTAGTGGCAAAGTAGACTGAATTAATTATACAAATGGCTACTGGGTAAAATATATCAGGAAGCCTCCACGTCAGGGGCCCAAGCCTTTACCTGTTGCTGTACTTCAAATTAGAACTCAGCTGTGGGACATCAGCAAAATAAGCCCCTACAAACTGCTGTATGGTCAACTCTACCACACACCACTCATTGCAGAAGGCACACACCTAAAAGGAGGCGTCAATTTGAATAATTACCTCATTTCTCGTCGTAAAACTTCACGGGATTTACAGTGAGCAGTGGTGATCTCCAGACCAATGGGATTGGACACACAAGTGCACGAGTTCCAGCCAGGAGACTGGATCTACTTGAAAGACTGGGGAACCTCTCTGCTCCAGCCAAAGTGGAGAGGACCTTTCCAAGTACCASTGACAACTTTTACTGCATTGAAACCAGGKGGAGAAAAAGTTGGGATACAGTATTCCAGAACTAAACGGGCCGACTCCCCTCAGGAATCAAAAAAAAAAACCAAGACGCTTGTTTTGCTATCAAAGTGGCAGAGTGTCTGCAGATATCCAGAAATCTGCACACAAACTTCGATTTTACAACACACAGCTCCTGACGACACCACCTGGAGATCTGAACAAATCTGGGCCAAACTTACTTCGTGGTTACGCAGCTGGACTTGGTTAGAACACTTGTTTACAACTGTTATCGTAATAATTGCTGTGTGTGTTTTGGCTTGCATGATGATTCTGTGTTACAGCAGTTCTAAGGCCTTATGCTATAAAATGAAATAGAGATATTAAGAGATTAGTTCCCAGAAGGAACTTGGTCTCAAGAAAAGGGGGGACTGGTTAAGGATAGTAGAATAGAACAATGTTTTACTCTTATCAAATAAAGAGAAGTAGATAAGGCTGACAAACCAGAAGTCAAAAATATTGCAAAGAACCATAAAAGGACTTCCAATCAGGGGTGTGACTATGTAAAATAAAGTAATCCATATACATCYAGAAAACAGGGATAGCTAATGAACATGTCATCAGTGCATATAATAAAATCTCTGCTTACCCAACACCCGGTGCAGTGCACTCAGTCCGAGTAAGGATCCTCTGAGAGACAAGGCTCTGCAACAATGTCTGCTTTCTAACATTTACAACTTGTTACAAAGTTTCCATTTGCCCAGTTTTCTATCTGAACTCCAACTGGCCTTGCACAAGGAGCAATGTCGCACAAGGCCAGTTCTGAA
Organism: Malurus melanocephalus; assembly: GCF_030028575.1. NCBI lineage: Eukaryota > Metazoa > Chordata > Aves > Passeriformes > Maluridae > Malurus > Malurus melanocephalus. The sequence continues at coordinate 440,670 of NW_026623379.1, forward strand.
GTGTGTTCAGCACATCACCACCAYGCCATGCAGAAAAGCACTTAAACTGCTGCAGTGAAGCATGTTGAGTCTAGTTTGAACAGAAAGAGCAGAAAACTGCCAAGTTCCTAAGTAGGTCTCTAATAATAGGAAAATGTAAAATTTAACCTCAGGAAAGATGCAGATTACAATCCTAGCCTTTAATGTTACAAACAGTGCTAAAATATTGTGTATCTTCAAAGTRGAAGTCACTTGAGCATTTAACAGCACTTGAAGAGCAGAAAGCCCTTCTTTGTTAGAAAAGAATAAAYCTTCAATTGAGCTTTCAAAAAGTGACCAGGACTTTACAAGCATCTATTCCTAGCTGCACTTGAAATGAAGACCATTTAAATAATTTCATGTTATACATCATTAAGCTGAAGCATTCAAAACCAAGGYAGAGAACAAAGCACAGAGAGAGAAAGTGATCTGCCCAAGGTCACCTGAAAATTTTTGAGAGGCGAGAAACTAATTTTTGACAAATCTCCATGACCTGACCTCCAGAAAGACAGCCTGTCCTCCAACACTGTACCCTGGGGTGATTAAGATCATATGCAGGTACAAATATACTTATTTATGTAAAGGCTATGCTCATCCCTGAAAAAAAATGCAAGCAGGTATCTGAATTACCAAGCAAACTATGTCCTGTAACAAAAATTGAGTGTGCAAACCAGAAGTGAGTCAGTTTAGTGTTATGGCTGTGCTCTGTCACTAAAACAGAATGCTATCTTGGGCAGAATAAATGTCCCCATCATAATAATAATGAAGCTAATCAATTTTGGTATTGTAAAATAACCCTGTCCAGAATCTTGATGAACCACATGRCATGTCTTCCAAGGACTCTATTGTTAAAGATGCCTTTTTTTACTGGAATTTCAATAATTAATCATATTTTGGGGTARTTTTATTTCTGTGTGGCTTACCCTTTGATGATCTAATTTACATTTATAATGATCTACTCCCTTGTGAATTAATTGCTTGTGTTATTTTCTCTATTAATCRGACGTCAACATTTGCATTACAGATGACTCTTAGCATTATTTTCACAACACAAATCTGGCAGCATGGTACTGATGATAAATACTTTCCTCATATTTAGACATAAGATAGTGTCTCAGTCCTTTTAAATAAAGGCACTATTAGTATCTTACCACTCTTCTGAAGTAGCCTGATCATTCTGTAGTATTTGCCACATGTATTTGTTACGTCTAAGAATTCTCTTTTTTTCTGCAAATCATAAATGCACCAATATTTAATTCACCCATTAGGTGAACAAAAAAAAAATAGGCCCTGAGCAAAGGGCAGAGGGTTATGAATCTGAGGCCAYCATAGATTTTTTTCCTAGAACCCCGTGAACCTTTGAAGAGTTTCACACCTTCCAGCTACTCACTTTAACTCCTTCCTGGGTGTTCCCCACAGTGTTGCCTGAAAAGCCAGGTTTTGTCAAAACCACATACTTTCACTTGGGAAAAGTAAATTATCAGTGCTAGTATAAAACAACACAAATCATTGACCTGAGCTAGGAACTTGATTGTGCCTGGAAGAGRTAAGGAAATACTCCCAAACACCGCTCTGTCCACAAGCCAGTGAGGCAGCAGCTGTGCACATCACCTTTCCAGCTCGGCTGGAAAAATGAGCACACCTGGAGCCTGCAGTGTGCTCCAGATGGTGACACTGCATTCAGCTCTGGTGACCCACTCCTGATCCTCTCCCCACATGTGGCTCAGACACGCGGGCCAACAGGGACAGGAGGAAGAGCCTGGCTACCCCACTGCCCAAATTCTGCTGCTGTATTGTCATTTATCTGTAAGGAAGGGGTGCAACAGCAGGTCCGGTGATGTTCACCGTGGGCTGMCGCTCTGACACAGAGGTTTGGGCATGGTAGGGCTGTTCTTTCYACAGGAACAATGGAGCACTTCACAGGTCCAAAACACTCTCACACAGAAGTACACTCACAGACAAAGCATATCAGATTATTAAGAGAAATGCTGTTTCTATACAGAGCATCCCTGGCCCCTCTGGGTCATCAAATTCAATAACAGACCTGCTATCCTCCRAGTAAAGATTTGCTAAGCCCTGCCAATTCCCACTTTTACAGGGGCAGAGAACAACTTGGACACAAAAAAACAGCTAAGGAAAATGCCAGCATTGGAAGCATAAACAAATGGTGTATCACAAGCAAATATGGTGGTAGCCACACTTCATGCAACATGAGACAGAATTCCCAGCAGATCTGTCACACACATCTGAAATTCCTCACCTGTGGGCTCCTTCTCCTCAGTGTCCTTTAACCAGCACTTCAACTGCTGCCATGAGATCTGTCACAGAAGAAGTAGTCCTGTGCTTGCCAGAGGTTTCCAAGCCATTTCTCTCATTCTGGGATGATAAACATTTCCTCTATGTGACTCCAGTCAGACAGGAGGAGATAGAGATCTCCTCTGCCCTTTGSTACACAGGAACCTTTTCCCTATCCCATAGAAAAAACATCCATTCTATTTCAAGGCAATTCACACTACACTGTCTGCACAAGCAGGACTGTCAGTTCTGGAGTTCAAGAATAAGTGACTCTTGAGGAGGTGCCTGGTACCTACACAGCAACACTGTCAGCCTGTCTTACAAGGAAAGACAAATTGAAGGAGATCTATTACACGTTAAAGTGATTAAGCCCTTTCTAACACAATTCCTTTTTCAGCTCCTTCCCCAGAGCCAAAACACAACCTATTCCATTCCCAAACAACACTTTTTTTTTTTCTGCAGACATAAGAAGGGCTCCTCATAGTGTAAAGCTCTTTTTAAGTAAGTAAATGTCTCAAGGTGGTCCTCAGTAAGAATAGCTTCAAATGAACCTACTCAGCATAAGGGATCTGCTGCAATACATGAAGTATTAAAGTACTGGCTGAYAGAAGCTCAACTAGGCAACAACTGGGAATGTTACTTCAATAACCCATTTATGGAATGCTCTCATTTTCCAGCCCATGAATGTAGTCCCTCCCTTGACTTCATGGTCTGGTTAGTAAAGCTGAGCAGCTCTATTCATTTTGGACACAAATAATACCTTTGTATCTGCTGGCAGATGTTGWGCAGAAAGCTGCTCATTTCACAGCATAAAGCTTTTCATAGATATTTCATTCCTTGTAGCATATTGTTGGAATTATGACATTCCTGTATTGTATCAGTTCTTCTCCATCTCTTCATACCCTTTAAATTAYGCCTTTGGTCTTGCATCATACTGCTGGGGTCATTAAGTACGTGAACTGTAAATATTCCTCTTCTCTGCCACCAGAGATCAGAAAGGAAATTRTGCAAGGCACGTTAGAGCAGCCTCCTCTAACAAAAAATGAAAGGCTGGACTTTGTGTGCAGCTCCAAAACTTGTGCTACTGAGCTGCCACAATGACATATTACATCCCATTAATCTGCAATTAAACACTGACAGAGACTGTCAATCTAATGCCCAATCCACTCAACAGAGCTAAATGTACCATTTCTGTCCCCAACACCGTTCCTATGACTAAAACTCTTCAAAATGAAGTTAAATTTGGGATTTAATGGAGCAGTGAAAAGTCCAAATTCTGAATTAAGAAGGAGCGAGATTACCATGTTTATAGCCTCACCACATCTGTGACTGCAAAGCCTGAGAAAACAAAATGTGGAATATGTGCAAGCACAGAAATCATCTACTAACACCTATGGCAAACTCACAGTTTGTTTTCACAAATCCCCCTGGTACTTTTTGCTCTCTGTATGTGCTCATTACCTCTGGGATACACAGTCCTCCTCAGGGCTGTCCTGTCTCAAGTGTTCCATGGTATCCAAGCTCACCACATTCCCTCATGTTCACCTTACTCAGCCTGGCAGAACATATCAAGGTCAAAGCTGTGTCACACATGTACAGCTMAGAGACAAGAGTGTTTGAGCATCACCACAGGCTTTAGATGAGACATGAGCTAGAGACCAGCCCAGATCAGGGGATGGAACCAGGCTGAGACTCCCTATCTCCTCTGCTGAAACTGCAGGAACATATTCCCTTTACACACCAAAATTAGTGTCCAGTGRTTGCTGCCATCGCTCTGCTGGTGGRAGCATTTGTGCAAGYGCTGCCAGGTCTGCTTTGGGTAAAATCCACCAGGACAGATCAACCCAAAAGCTGCAGATTGTTTACAATAAACTGATAGATTCAGCCTCCCGCAGACTGCCCTGCTGTCAGATCTCTGTGGGATCGTCACCGCCTCTGAATTGCACTGACGGGTAGTGACATCCCAGCTGACACAGCTGGAGCCAGAAGGGGACATCTGYTAAGAGCTGGAGGCCTCATTCCAGGAAAACATGCCTGCTTAGGGGCACAAGAAGGAGCTTCCCAAGCGCTGCTCTGCTGTCTTAAATGACACCATGAGGCTGTGAGCTCTCCCGGACTGCGGGGCTGCTCCAGGGCTGAACTCAGACACGGCATCCAAACTCGCTCTCTATGCACCCTGCAGCCACTGCAGACACTTCATCTGAGCATGACTTATCCATCCAGAAATAGGCACCCGAAATAGCTGGACTGAAGCACTTTCTGGCCTAGATGCTTTAATTTTAGACAGCTAGAGAGTGATGAGATGAATGCCACTTTGATGAACTCAGCCCTGCCATGATGAGATTCAGTACTCACAGCTGCAGCAAAATACATACATTGCTGCACCAAGTGATTTTAAGTTTCCTTCCCAAACACATTGCAACATTCAGTTCRAATTTCAGTGCTGCTCAACAACTTGTATGGATCATTATATTTTGAAAGCATTAAAGAATTTTAAAAACCCAAACCAAATAAAAGAAACACAAACACACCAATTACCTCAATGTCCTTCATGATGTGAKAACCCCACAGCATTAAAAAGCATAGCAGGCACTCCAGAAGAGCATGGTAACACTAACCATTGTAAATGCTGGGTTTCAAACTACTCCTGACCTTCCTGCTTTCAYACAACTCTGCGCTCCCACCAACACCCAGGTGACAACTCAGTACAAACTATTCCTTGTGACAGGACTGTCACTTTACCAATGGCACCAACATTGCTACAAGCAAAATTAACCCCAGTAAATAAGATTGCTGGCTACACTTGGTTATATGAACAGCTATGCCCTTCCTCACTTTTAACCAAATCTTTAACACAAATCTTTAGTTTTTGGTTGGTTTGGTTYTCCTTTTAACCTCAGAATTCACAAAACAAACACATAAGCCAGGTGTTTAGGGCTTACAAAAGCACCTGCAATACTTGGCAAATGAATTTTCACTCAGTTGGGGTGCCTGCAACTCTCTAGTCACTTCAAGTGCTGTGGTCATTGTGCTTCAGAGCTCAATGTCCACCAAACCCCTGACAAATAAGGAACAACCAGACATGCCATGCTGCCAGGCATGGGCATTAAATCACTGGGCATCCAAACTCAGAAGCCATTCAAGAGTCTGAGTCAGGGAGCTGATGTTTGGGGAGTGRCTGCAGTTTAGCAAACAAATCAGTACTTTCTCACAAGAAAAACAGAGAAACATCCAGAAAATAAAGACCCAGCCTCCAATGGCCCTAATGTATAGCTTACAAACAAAACCAAAAGTTATCCAGTTTCTAGCACAATCCACACTGTAAGCATGAGCAASAAGCACACATTCAGCTAAATAAACATTTTCAGAATTAGCACACTGCGGTGAGTGCATATTTGCAAAATCAGTATGATACACCAGGAAAAAAAAAAGCCTATCTGAATGGGGATCAAGTACATGGCTACTTTCTCCTGCCTGCAGGGTCACAGCTGGAAGGCGTGGCAGGAACTACAGGGAACAGGATTCWTTTGATGATGTAACTGCACCGCCAGCTCTCAGAAAAAGCCACAGATCACAGCATTTAGCACTTGCAGGACATTGCAAGAGTCCTTGATATGAATTGAGCAGTTCCTCCAGCTCTATCATTTTTCAGTCTGCTAATTCAAGCAGAGTTTTATGTAGGACCCTGAAGCAAAATACTCCCTAATTATCTGATGTGGAGATTTTTTTTTTTCCACAAGGGATTCACAAAGGTATTTTCCCCCATCTTAAGACACATCTGTGCCCAATACATTCAAGGTTTGTCATTTCTTGTTCTTCAACCTCTGTAATGTTCTCAGTTTTCCTCCAACATAATTTTTTGTTCTGCACACCAAAGGGCCATGCAGGAGAAAAAGTGCAAAGGCTGGAGAGGAARAACTCATAAGGAAGGTGGGTAGTAATTATTTTAGCTGTGAAAGAGGAACAATGGAGAAGTCAGTATCTCAGCACACAGGAAAGTGTATGAAGGTGAATGCATTTTTATGTGCTCTTACAACCACATTGTGGACCTCCCACTCCTGCTGACATAGCATAAAGGTCAAAAGAGAAATTCAATTCAAAATGTATTCTTGCCACTGGTGATTTAAYTGGAACTGAAGCTAACTTTAAAAAGTAGTGCATCATCAATTAAAACTGCTTTTTTGTACTTCCAAAAATTACACAATGGTTTTGCTAAGGAGAAGTTGAAATCTTTGGAGAATCACTTTGYATTAGCAATGAGGAAGAGAAGAAGGCCGAAGAAGTGCGCTGCTTTCAATCAAAACCCTCCCAGGATGCTGGACACCCAAGCAGGTGAAGATGTGAAGCCAGCACTGAGCCTCAAGCTGCTGCATTGGTCATTTAAACGAAGCAGYTTTGCTGCACCTGCAGCTCACAGCTGCAACACAGCTGCACTGTTCAAGTGTGAAACCTGCTTAGCTCCACATTAAATCCCTTGCTCACTGTGGTGGGTTGGTCTTGGCTAAGAGCCAAATGCCACCCCAGGCTCTCACTCACTCTCTCCTCTCAGCAGGGTGTGGAGAAATTAGTAAGAACAGGAATGAGAAAGCTTGTGGGTTGAGATAAAGACTGGGAGATTGCTTATCAATTACTGTTGCAGGCAAAGCAGACAAAACAGACGTGACTTGATGAAAATTACTTATTGCCAAGTAAAATAGATGCAGACAAAGAGAAACAAAACCACAAACATTTTAATACCACTTTTCCTCTCGCCTGTCCCAGGCTCAACTTCACTGCATTTCTCAAGACTATCCCTCACCCCAAGCAGCTCAGGGGCTGGGAGCTATGATCATAGATTCATAGAATGATTTGAGTCAGAAGGGGACTTTARAGATCATCTAGTCCTAAAAGCAAACTAAAATAGACAAAAGGTATTCTAAAAGATTTCAAGACARCAAGAATATTTYCTTAAAWATATATATATATGTACTTTGGGGGTATATTATGTTTTGCCACTGTCCATAATCAAAATGTGGTTGGATATACARTGTTGCCTGCCAATCAGGTCTTAAAATAAACAAAAATAAATTAGAGCCATATTTTTCATTTCAGGAACATAACCTGCCACAGGACTACAGCTGTTCAATTGGCCCAGACCAGATAACTGAAACACATGGTCGCGGGGACATACACTATTGTCAAACCCACACAAAACACTGTGGACAACCAAGGACCCAGCAACACAAAGAGAAGGAAACAGAGCAGCAGCAACCAAAACCTATTAAAAAAAAAAAAAAATTGAACACTGTCTTCATTGTTAAAAACTTTCAAGAAATAACTAACTCTCTGAATTATTTCTTTCTAAACATTTTTGAAAARGTTTTCATTTGAAAACACCATCCAGTTCTTCCCCCATGGGAAGCCTGCTCACAGCACAAACTGCAGTGGCTGCAGAGAGACAGTCTTTATAGAAAGAAAACAACAGGCATAAAACCTAGGCCACTGCTCAGGCTTCCCCTCAACACCCAAAAGGGCATTTACCCCAAAAATTCCACTTCTCCCAAATGCAAGGCTACCRCTGCTCTAAACAAAGACAAGCCATCACTGCATCCCAAAGAAGCAGAAGTTTAAGAAAACTGAAAGCAGCGTCTTTTCAAACTCACATCTTTGCTTGCTTAAATCCCCTATAATCCCTATTTATGCTCAAAGGTTCCAAATCATACAGGTGAGCCCTCTATGTATTGGTGAGGCTGCAGAGGTGGCGCAAAGCTCATCAAACAGGAACTTATGACAGAGCCACCATTAGTGGAAGGGCTACCTGGGAAAGAGCCCACCACCAGYAAATTTGTACTTTGTATGCTCTTCCACTGTCAGACATCATGAGTGAAATAACAAATGATATATTCAGGATACTGTATTTAAATGCCTCTTCCTCTGTCTGTTCCTTATCTTCCTTTTCTCAGCACACAGAGTAATTCATCAGAGCGCAATCCTGGGAGGTTTTGATTCCAACACTTCAGTTTACAGCAAAACCTCAGCAGTTTTGGCAAGTAGTAGTACATGTGGACAAGCAGACCACATCAGGAAGAGCTTAAACCCTTGACTCAACAAAGCCTGGCAGGGAACACACAGCACAGAGCAGCTGAGTGATCAGGCTCAGGGTTTAGCCCAGGACTCAGGTATCTGTGCTTCAAAATCCCCGTTTGGCTTGGGGCAACTCACTCCATCTCCCTCGTGCCTGAAGTCCCCACCTTAAGCCAGAGACACTGCTGTCCTGTACCAGGCTGATTGTGCAGTGTGATGGAGGATGGACAACACACAACACTGAACTGGGCCATGGTAGTGAGAGGCAGAGACAGACTCGGCAAASCTTCAGAGGAGGGAAAGAAAGAACTTAACAAGATTAAAGAGCACTAAATCTGACTAGGAGCCAAAGCGAACCACACTCTTAAATCATTTAAGCACTTCTGAAAACTGTTCCTTGATGCAAAGGTTTAAGCACCATTTGTCTCCCACTTTAAAGAATAAGGACCTGCAAAGAGCAATGGACCTGATACAATTCAGTGCTGCTCAGACATCTGCTGAATACATACTTTTCGTGCAAGGATGACAAGTAAATGCCATCAGTACAAAAGGACGATGAGGTCACAACAGAGAAGTATTTTAAGACTCCTACATCTCCCCCTTTTTCTCAGCATAAAGTTAATAATTTACTGTAAAATGTTAAAATACTGAGCCCTGAGATATTTGGTCAATAAACATGACCGATGATCAGAATTTCATCTTGTGAAATAAATAAAAACTATTACCCTGTTTACATTTGGCAGCTCAGGCCTATAACTCTGTGATGTTCAATTAACCAACAGCTTTGAATGGGCATTAGCACCTTAAATAATCCGTGGCACTGCACACAGAACACTGCTATTAATTTTCTTACTATAGTGCAAGCTTCCATAGAAACAATAAAACAAACCAAAAATAAACAAAACAAAAAAAACCCAACACCATCAAGCTGATTTTCTGGGCAGCAATTTTTTGATCAAAGACAACAAGACAAAAATGAGTCTACATAGGAGAACCCATCAGTGATGTGAGAACAAGAATCCAAAGTCTCTCACTATTATTCAAAAGACCAAAGTGTTTTAGGTAACAAATTGCCTTTGAATTATGTTAACACCACGAGCTGTGGCAATGATTCTCGAATAATCTGCTCTTTGGAGTGTGCTCTATGTCCACTTGYAATCACAGGAGACACAAGTCAGCACATCTCTTTTAGTTTGTAGATGTTTGGAGTTTGGGTTTTTTTCCTTAAACTAAAACTATCTGCAAAATACTGTCCTTTTAGCTAAAACCAAAGWTTCTTACCAAGCAGTGGAGTTCAAGCTCTGATGACAGCTATGTGCACAGTCATGAATAGTCCCAGCTCCTCAGAGCTGCTTGCTAACCCTGGAACCCCAGCATTTCTGTTTAAATGTAGGCATGGTGACCACCAGAGTTTACAGAGCTTTCAGCAGAAGGAAGAGCCAGGACAGAACTAATCTGGATTATACTGGGAATATCGGACACATCAGGAATGGCTCCTCCCTGTAGCATCTCAAGCTGCAGAGGGAGGCAGGGATGGAATAAACACCGCACAAATATCTTCCTTTCACAGTTTCTGTGTGACCTCTGGTAGACCTGGGCAGACATCTCTCCCATCTGTGCTAGTTCCAGTGCACCTTTTGTGTCTCCAAGACGGCCAGGTGGGACAAAAGCAGAAGACAAAACATCTGTCAGCCTGTGCTGCTACAGAAATGAGCGGCTTTTTGTGTAAGAGACCACAGCACCACAAAAGCATTGGCAGGAGGCCTAGATCTGCCACACTCTGTTGCTGGCTGTGTGAGAGGGACAGATCTGACAAGGGCAAATATTTCCAGGACACGAGCTGCAAACACACTAATGGGCTTAGGAACAAAAACCAGTCACCCAGGAATTGCACTGAGCAATAGCGGGACAGCTCAGAACGGAAAAGATGAAGCTGCGGCAAGATGAAAGGGAGCAGGAGGGCTGGAGCTAAGCAGAACAAGACTGGCAGCGTATCTGGGGTTTAAAATTAGCCTTCTGCTGATCTAACCAGCCCTGACTGCATTTCAGCTCTCACAAACACCCTGATGCACTTGGCCAAGGACAACCCCTGCTGAGGGCATGTAAATCAGACAGCCAGCAYGTCCCCTGCTCCTCCTGCCTGTCACCGCACAGCCCTGAGTCCCAGCACACAGCAGCTCCTGCTGGAGGAGGATCCCAAAAGCAAAAGTGACCAGGGGCAAGGCTGGTGAGGAGGAGGGGGCTGGCYGAGTGCCTGCCTCATGCTCCTTTCCCCAGGGTACACTCTAACTCTTGAACAGCAGGAAAATCCCCTACACGCCCGTCTCCCTTCCTCTGCCAGCCAACACCATAAACCAACCTTGGCTGAGTGGCACAAGCAGCCACCCAGGCTGCAGTGCATCCATCTGAATCCCTGTCAGCTCTCCYACTGCAGGTAAACAATAAAAAGAACCAAAACAATGTTCTGTATATGCAGGGAATAGAACACTGAGACAGCAATCTTCAGGCAGCAATGCATCTTCTTCCCCTCTTCTCTTCCCCAGCCCTATTCCTGTTTCATGTGCCTATCACTGCAAACAAAAGATGTATGCCAAGCTAATGAAAAGTCTGAGCTGTGGTATGTGGGTGTATAAATGAGCCAGCACAGCCCCTGTGTGCATGAAGTAATTGCAGGAAACGCATTTCCAAACCTGTCAAGAGTCATTTGTTTTAGAAGGAATAAAAGATAGATGACTTATTCTCCCCTTCAAGAAAGAAAGAAGTAAAAACAACAAAAAAAAAATAGAAAGAAAAGAGATGGAGAAAAAAGAAAATGTATTAATAACGAAAAGGTAAGGAAACATTTCTGATGGGTGCTCTCGTTCCTATCATTATTAGTGTGATGGATGTGCTGGGAGACCCCAGCTGCTTGTACAACCTGGTGCTGTACAACAGAGGGCTCGATGCAGTTCCCTCCTGGCAGTATGACAGGAATAAATGAGAGAAAAGAAACATTCAGGGGAATAGAGAGATCTGCCCGAGGTGACACAACAGATCTGCAGCAGAGTCAGAAATCTTGGCAGAAATCACAGGAAATCCAGATTTCCTATATATATACCTCAGTGCTGCTCCGCTTTCCTTCAGTATCTCTGGAGCTGCCTGATCTCCTCAAAAGGCTGCCTGAGCTCCTGATTTTGCTGAGAGAGCAAATACCCAAGCCATGGTGAGGGACACAGAGAGAGATGCCCTCTTTATCATTATGAGGTCCGGGTATGTTCTTCAATTCACCTGCAAAACCAAATATCTTGACAGGCTCAACTCTCCTTTACAGGAGTTGTGCACTCCCTTAGTGCTCACTGGCTGCCAACCTTTTGAGATGGGGACACCTCCAGAAAAACATAGAATAATCATTTAGGTTAGAAAAGACCTTTAAGATCATTGAATCCTTAATCCTAATGCTGTCAAGTTCACTACTAAATTATATCCTTCAGTGCTACATCTATAAATTTTTTAATATCTCCATGGTTGGTGACTCAATCATCTCCTGGGCAGCCTGTTTCAATGCCTGATCACCCTTCCAGTGAAGAAATTTTTCCTAATTTTTCCTGCATCCTCTGTCATTTCATGGCTCAAAAGATCCTGTCCAACTCTCCTGTTGTGCACTCTCTGMACGTGGTCAGAACACACATGTCAGGGCTAAGGAAGGAACTGTCACCACACCAGCTACACTTTGGTTTAGACAGAAACACTCCCTGGYTTCCAGCTCCAAGGGCTAAGGTCAGCATCTGTTCTACCAACAAAGCAGCAGCACCCAGGATGAAGAAGGTTTGAAGCCAAAGCAATCAAGTTTGAGATATAGAGAACTCCCCTGTTGTGGGTCCTYGTTCCTCTTCAGAGAGTAGGCTGAACACGGACACTCACAAGCCTTTAGATAGAACACAGACATTCACAGATATACAACTGGCACAAGCAATGCAGATTTCTTCCTTGTGATCCAGAGTTCCCAGGTTCATTCCTCAGGGATGACCCTAATCAGGGTCGTATCCTTTTTTTCAGGAAGAAATAGAATTTTAAAAAATCCCATCTGACCATACTTTAAGAAGATAAACTACTTAGCAGAGCTGTGCAAAGAAGTAGTCAACTGAAAGGTAATTTGTGCTCTGAATTAGTTTCATGAGGGCAAAGGATTTTTCAGTGCCTTGAAATATTAGGTTGGAATTCTTGCTGGCTCTCTAGAAGATCACAGTAGATCACARTACTCTTCAGATCCAGGCTGAAAGAAAGCCAGGGGTAGGGTAACATCAGGACAAAATTACAAAATCAGTCACRATCTGGAGCAGTGCCTGCTCCCCACATCCTGGGTTACTCAGGATCACCTACAATTACATCCCTGTACATTGGGAACACTCAGGGCTTCACTCTCMGTATTGCACATGGATAAACTGCCATTTGAAGCCCCGACCTTCATTTAATCCCCAAGACCAGCAGGTCCTCCTGCTCCCATGTAAGTCATCACTGATGCTGGCAGTAGTTTTCTGAGATGCATCTAGAAAGGCAGGATTTACCAGAACAGTAAACTGTATGTCCACCACAGGTGAAGAGGCAACAAAATGAATCCCGTTGCAGGAAATCCCCTTGGCTTTTTATCAACACTAGTACTGAACGCTGGGGAGCCCCTCAGCAGCTTTCTGTTGCCCTGCTGGGATTTTCTACAGCTTGCAAGGGACTGATTTATAAAAGCCTCCATGCCTAACTTAAATTAGGCATACACCAGAAGCAACCTGGGAGCAGGCAGACTTACTGTCTCAGACAAAAGCTTTTACCTTTAGATACCTCAACGGTGTCAATACCTTTATCAGTCTACACCCACAAAGTCAAGTAGTGCTGCTTTCCTCATCTCACTTCCAGCAACCTGAGGTATTGAGAGCCATTTGAATTATTCAAGGCCATGTGGGAAAACCCAAGGCCATGTAAAAATATTGGATTGATGTTCTTGCATGGCCAGCACTGCAATTGTTCTCCTGAGGCTGTTTTGTTGTACAATCATTAAGGCTGGAAAAGGCCTTTAGGATCAGTGACTTCAACTGTTAACCTGCCACCACTGTGTTCACCTTTAAACCAATATCCCCAAATGTTTTTAAACAMTACTATTGATAACCCATTTTGGAGATGGTTCATTAAGTAACTCCCACAAAGGGGCTCCTGGGTAGTAAAGTTCTACTGTAAGAAAGAGGATCTATTTAAAGTGCAGCAGCCACACAGGACTTCTACCCAAGTGCTAAGTTTCCAGTGACAGAGTGATGCTGTGCATTCTCCAACAGAGGTCCTCAAAGGAGGTTTCTTCAGGGTTCCCATTGCTGCCCAAGAGCCTAACCCTGATACACCAGCAGGAACAAACAACACAGGTTTCAGCTCCCTTTCACCCCCACACACACTCACCCCGTCTCTTGCTCTCACACAGATATGTTTACTTACTTTCAATAATAGTAATAACAACAACAACAACAACTCCAGAGTTCTCCAACAATCTTCACAAAGCATAGGGTTATGCAACACTTCSCAGATCATGGAAAAACACAATCTGAAAACAGTCAATACCTCATTTTTCCCTGTCGGACATGAAATCCCATGATTCTGTCTTCTTTTTACATCTGCTACATATTAGTGATGCAGGGGGGAAAGTGAAAGAATGAGGAGTTAGAATTTTATTTATATCAGCTGCAAGGATTCATTTCTGAAACACTTTCAGGGYAAAATTTTGATTATAAGAATAAAGAACATAACCAAGGCTACACAGCTCTCCCTCACCTCTTACTCTTTCCCTCCTTTTTCAATCTGATGTTTGCAGTCTAAGGGAAATTACTGCGTTTACTTTATTAGAGCAGTACCTGGAGGACTTGGACAAGATTACAACACCATCACACAGGAAGGACACARCATTTAATACATCACTGGGAGAGGAGGCAAGAAGAATGAAAGGTTCTGTGTTCCTGAGTAGCCCTCCAACCTTCAGGCTTATGCTGCATCACTAAAACTCTTCTTTCTTGTACTAGATAATTTTGTACTTCTTTAAAGGCAGGGCTTTTTTTTTCCAGGCTATCATGCAGACACTTTTACACTATTTTCTGGTCTGAGATCAAACCTGTCCTCTTCTGCCACCATTCTCCAGTATTTCTCATCTGTCCTCACCCTCATCCCAGTCACTTCCTTATCTCCATCCCTTCTGCTCAGCTTTGACCCTGTGCTGCTCTGTGCACTCCAAATGACCTCAGAAAGCTTGCCAGCAGGCGACCCTCTTGAGGCTGTTTCTTCTGTGCAATTCTCTTTTCTYAAGAATCTGATTTGCAAAACAGCTGGACTACCACCACTCCAGCAGGTTTCCAGGGGAGCTACGGGGTGCTCAGTGCTTCAGGAAAAAAACAATTTCATTTGTTCAACTACATAAGCAAAGGCACAGCCCAGCTTAATGGCCAGAGTGGTTTATTTCTGTCTGCATGCCGGACTGGGAGTCAGAGCTCCACTTTTGTCTCTTTCTTACTGATTCTGGAAAAGCACCTGAACTTTTCTTCCTCTGTTCCACCGGCAGAGCCGAGGCGATGGCACCTCTGTCACAAACTGCTGCAGCTTTAACTCATCTGAATTCACAGCACCCTGAGCTCTTCACATCAAGGGTGCTGGGAAGCACACAGTGCTACATTTACAGGAGATGTGCTTTTGCATGATGACAAGCCCAAAAGCAATCAGCCATCAAGGACAATGGTGCTCTCCCAACACTCCTGTCCTTTAACATTTTCCATGATGAACACAGTCGTGTTCACATTCCATTTCCATCCTCTGTTTTCCCTCTCATGCTGTTTGAAGCATGGCTCTGGGTACAGCCTTTTCTGATTAGAGYAAAGACAGAGCCCTCACTTCACCATGACCTACTGTCCCAGACAGCCCTTGCCAGCAATCCAATCATCCAAGAGAACACTGGAAAGCACTGCTTGTGCCACTACTATCAGGGAAATAAGCAACAATCTCCAGCAGCCACAGGGAAGGCAGCCACACAAATTAAATTACAGTTTCCACCACACACATTAAAAAGAAGAACATTCCTGAAAACCATTATGCCTGAGCCAAATTTTCTGCCTGCAGAAACTCTGGGTAGCAATCACTGCTCCGTGTGTATGCAGACCCTAAACACATCAGGGTAAAGAGARGTAAATGCAGGGGCTGAAACATTGAAAGTGGATGGTAAGAAAAACAGAAAAAAGGACAAAACACAAAGAGGCATAGAGCAAAGACTATCTTTGGGAAAGGGTACCCAAAGGAAGAATAGCTAAAAAAACTCCCCACCTTAGTCACATGACATCTTAAATGTTTGTAAGCATTATGGTTGTTTGATTTAAACAAAAAAATATACTGCAGGCTTCTTCTAGCTGCTTTACTTTGGTGAAGTTTACCTGGGCTGGTTTCTGTGCCTCTCTCCTTTCCTGCTGCTTGTAACAGCAGACAATGATGAGCTGAACCCTCTCTTCGATGCAGATAAGGCTTCATTTCTGTGTCACCCAAGGTCACTTGCATCTGCTCGGTCCCATATCTCAAGGGCTTCAATTAATCACTGCCAGCTCAGCCAGAGACTGGGACCATCCATTTGCAATGGCTGTGAGTCTGTTCAGAATCTCAATGCAGGCAAATGCTTGCCAGGCTGTCCCGTGGTGCACGCACATAAAGGACCAGAGAGACACCCACATCTGTGATCACTGCCCCAGCACCTCCAGCAGGGCCAATGCTTTGCTTCCCAATCTTCATGGAGGAGAAAATCCCTCTCTGCTGTGTATTAAACTGCTCTGTACAGGAAGGAGCTGGGTACTGCAGGGCCAGCAAGACTAATTTGCAAGAGCAGAGTGCTCTGTTGTGTCATATACTGAGAGCACATGATGGATCTGCATGTGCTGCATGATTTCCTTCAAATTTGTGCCCAGAGAGACAGCGGCTTTRAGGTCTTATGCAGGCTAAGTCAGAAATAGTGAGCTTCAACATGGAAATGCTAGTGCCTAAAACACCGACATTGAAGCATGTAAACCCTTCTCTTGGGTTTTTTTTTTTTTAGAACTGGCACAGATCCATTGCTCTCTTTGGGGTAAATTCTTAAGGACTCACTCAACCAAGAGAGAAAATGCTGCTCAAAGCCATCTAAATACAATCTATGCTCATTCTTAAGATTTCCCTTGATTTTCCTTGAACCAGGTCACTCCATTCAACTCCCAGTGCTCCAGACTTCAAAACCCGCTCAGCTGTTGTCATGCACCGTCCAGACACACAAGGCAGCAGAGAAATATTTCACAGATTTCAACACTCATCGTTGAAGAATTAATATTCTCTTGGTTGATTAGTGTGCTGAGGAGAGACAGAGAAGGGAAAAGGGAGAGGAAGAAAAAGTGTGCAGAAAGTAACAGCACAACAAACCTGACATTTCTTTCCTTGGTTGTCTTTCTTTTCTGCTGCATGGGCTTCTAAGCATTTGTGTATACTGAAAACATAAGTGAGCATAAAGTAATGTTATCCAGGAAGAAATCTGGTGAAGCACAACATATTGGTTTCCTACTAAACATTGTCATCATACCACATTCACCCAAGGAGAAAGCAAGAAAATTGCCTCTAAGAAGCAACTCAGTAAATACCAAGGCAGTATCATCCACTCATCAACCGTCCCACTTCTATGGAGTCAAAAACCACACTTGAGGAAGAGGCAGGATTATAACTCAAATGAAAAAGTTAAAATTAAAACCTAATGCTGATAGTGAATAATCTATACCTCTGTGAGGTACAGGAATCTCTTTGTAAAGCAAAGCCATAATTTAACACATCTGCAGTGGCCTTCTGACAGCAAAAAGAGAAGAAAAGATATTTGAATGTCATCAGGAATCACTAATGTTGAGAAAGTCACTTGGCATAAATCGGCTGGTGCTGCTCAATTCTCAGCTGAGCCGCAGACCTGAGTGCAACCCTGAGTCTGACACTCCCCTGACAGCGCTGGCCCTTGTGGTGCCCTGCTGCTGTGCAACACACCCCACCTCTGCTTAGGATGCTTTTTACCCTGAGGAACTCATCTCAACATGGGAAAAACTCAAGGACTGTTACAGAGGCTGTCAACAAAATTCTGATTACTCTGCATCCCTGATAGTGAAGCACTACCAATACTTAACACTGGTTACTAATTTAGGCTTTCATTTAGGCTTTTAGTTCGCTGCTTTTTCAAAATGATGACTTAAAACTACTCTGTGTCTCTCTGCCACACTCCACAGTTGTGTCTGCCCTCAGCCAGGCCCAAGAGGGTGCCAGCTCAGCTCTTCACAAAGCAAGGTGCAAATGGGATTAAGGAACTGAGGCAGCTTTAAAAGAAAAAACAACCTTCCCACTACACTCCTATGTCCGCCTGAAAATCTATTTTTAGGTTTTTTTTTCTCTAAAAAGGTGAGCTGGGTTGGTGCCCTGAGAAGGGTGGCAGCATGTGCAGCTGCACCCAACAAAGGACAGAGATAATGCTATGTCTTACAGGTGCAAAGTGGAGCAGCAGTCACTAAAACAGGTATTGCTGTCAAACAAACTGTATCACAGCACCACAGCCTTAATAAAGTAGCAGTTTACACTCATTTTCCAAAGGGTTTGATGACTAAACAAGTGGCAAGACCAGGCACAAAGACTACTTGTCCTCCTTTGTCATCATGATTGATGATAATGTTAAAGTTAATGGTACTTCATGCACCCATCAAAATATTATCCCCCCCAGGGGGATACAATGTGGCAAAGATAAATGAGAAAATGAAGTCTAGCACTGTATATTTGCTCCTCAAGTCTCCTGATTCATACTGCACAGGAGGGATGCCTCGCACTGAGCTGATGTGCAGCAGAGCCATACATCTGCTCAATTATTTCAAACAGTTCAAAGACAGCTGCCTRCTCCATCAAAAGCACCCACGTGTGCACTAACAGTGTGAAAGGCCACAAATACATAAAAACAAAAGTGCATGAAAAATATCTGTTAATGGTATCACATCAGTTTTTGCAACAGATTATTTTGTGCACACAGGTGTCTGGGGAAAGCAAGTTTATTAGGATTTAAAATTACTGGGCACACTTTTCACTAACGATTAGCAATTAGAAAGTTTAGAGTTTTTACAGAAACATAAAGGACCCACTCACGTTAGATTTCAAAAGTCCTTCCCCCATAGTATTAGCATCAATTGAGATTTAAAGGGGAGAAAGGCATTAAGCATAAGCAGATTTCTCCACTGCTTGGAAAGCACTGATTAGCTGGCTCTTCCCAACACTAACCTTGTYCACCTTCCCATCCCAGCAGATTTAAGGAGCTACACGGACTCAGGCAGTCAGCCTACTGCCATTAATTATCTCCAGGACTCCTCTCACCGTGAAGAAAGGCATRCAACACTCATTCTTACATTGCTACCCTATCTCCCACACCGAGGAGTTAGGTTAGGCTAACTGCTCTCAGCTGCTAAACCACATACGTAGGTSTACAACAACCAAGGTCAAAGCTGCCAGGGAAACTCAAATCCCTATGTTCAGTAGTTTCTGCACCTTGTGGAAATGTAGGTTAACTTTTTTTGAACTACAATAACTATGAAAAAGAACAACACAAAAAAGGAGAATGAAAGATCATAAGAGGTGCTTAAAGACAATGAAAATTGCAGTCTCTGTGAACTATTCAAATTCATCCAGTTCTCATCGCTCAGCATCCGAGAGGGCCCACTTATCTTGCATTATGTTTTTATGGCTTTTGCCTTGGGCAGGACTTTTGAGCTGTAACTATCTGAGTGGGGAATATTTAAATTTAAAGAAGATAACTACTGTAAATGTGTCTTTTAAGTACTTTACAAACATTATCACAAAAGGTAAGGCAATTTAGAAGCTGCCTCTTTTAAATTAGTAGAGAAATGCAGAAGCCAGGCAAGTCCACTCCAATGTGTGAAGGCTTTGCAACAGCAAGCATCCTACAGGRGAGCATCCTTCCATTCAGCACAGTGTGTAAAACACAAGCCCCAGCTTGCCTACCCACAAGTTCACCCAATTCTCCTTACTGGAGTTATCAAACAAGTCAAGTGTAATGTGTGCTCCACTGTCTGCAAGATTAGATTTCACAAAAATAAAATGTATTAATARAATTGGTATTGATTTTGAATGCCTAGGGGACTTTCCAGGTATTTCAGCCATTTGCTATGGTCCAAAGCTGAGATTATCAGCTCTTTTGGGCATCTCAGAGTTGGCTCTGAAATCCCAAAGAYCACATCCATGTTTTCCATATGCTGTAAATAAAGGGCACTTTTTGGAAAAGGGTGGGACCAATCCACAATTAGCAGGTATCTCATTAACAGGGYAAATAACTGAAATCACTCTTCAGGAAATAAATGTCCATGAAAGAGGATATGGGATACGYAGCCAGCCCAAACCTGGACACAGAAGGCACAGGTTTATGTCCTCACTATTTTTACTATCAAGAGTCACGTGTTGAATTTGTCATACAAGTCCTAAACCTTCAAACYGGTTGCAAATCAATACTTAAAACTGCAGTTCTACTGATGATGAAGACAAAACTATGCATCAGCACTAGAAACTGTCCCTGTTAAATGTCCCATTTCATGCCAGAGGGGCAGCATGTGTTTTTCYTCTCTAATCCCAGGAGACAGCAGGCTAGTAAATCATACTGGTTATAAAGACAAAGAAYATCACAGGAAACACAGGGAACACAGGAATAGGAGGGGAAGGTGCAGATGTGTTGGTCTTCTGTGTGTGACCAAGCTCTGGCTGCTGCAGCAGGCCAGGCTGAGAGCTTGGCACAGCCCAAAGGCACTGGCCCCAGTCACTCTCCCAGCCTGAGCCCCTGCCTTTGCTCTTTAGTGAAGGTGATTCAGTGTTACCCATTTCCAATGGTGAGGTAATACATCAGTTYCTGCTGCTGAACCACAGCAGCAGAGCATCTGCAGGACTGTGAWGTCCCAACATGTGTTAATCTGCTCAGTGCCTCTGCTAAAGACACTTCAAGAGTAAAGATCGGTCATGGGCAGCCCTCGAGAAATTGCAGACTTAGCTCAGAGGGAATTTGCTGTCACTGTTACTAGAAAACAGCTATTGAAACAACCCAAAAATATGTGGAGACATCAACTGAAATGTCCCTTATCCTTTGAGATCATTCCATTTTAACAAAAGCATTCGCTTTTCCTTTCAATGAAGGTGGTTGTTCTATTTCCTCTTCCCTCTCTCCCAAATAAAACACCAGATCAYTACCAAATGCTACTAGAGCAGATATCAGTGAAGCTTAAGTGCTTTATCCCTTTTAAGCATAGAGGAAATAAGGCCTAGATTTTGTATGACACTTTAGAGTAACTTCCGACATACCATTTTATTTTWATCTTCACTTACCATACTTAAAAATTTTCGTACTTTCTCTTCCATCTCAGGTTATATGGACATAAACTAAGAAAAATAAGCCAAAAAATACCATATTTTCTCAGATTTAGCAAAATTCAGGTTAAATATATTATACTTTTACCAAGAAACCTGGGTATGATAACTTAAATCAAGCCTAGCATGCAGCTGGAGACGTGAATTCATGCCTTCCATTCTTGGTATGGTACAAGATCATGGATGTATCTCCATTTGTAATTTCATAACAAATGAATGATAACTTGGCAAAAATGCCAAGTCAGTCAGGAGATTGTATGTTTGGCGTTGACAGGCTTCTAGGAGGACATAAACCCCCTTTCCTATTCCTTCCCACCCCAAACCCTTGCTCTACAATAGCCAGGTATGACATCTATGTACCAGAACAGAAACCAAGGTCATGGAAAGTTATGCTGCCATTCTCCCCAAAGAGGAGTATTTTGTCCCAAAATCTTCTACAGTGGCAACACAATACAGTGTGCACAGCCCAGACCCAAAAGGATGCCAACCTTCCCACAGCCCATAATCCAACACATCCCTCCAGCCCATTTGTATTCTGTATCCCTGAGCYGGCATGTTTCCCATTCAACATCAGAGCAATTTATTTCCTTTGGCAAGTTGGGAAAAAAAATTTCTACCTTCTCTGCCTTCTGGTCCATGTCTAAATGTCTAGGTATGCTGTTTCAGTTTTCACAGATGAGATTCTGTGCCACAGGAATGACAAAACCAGCATGAACCAGGAACAACACAGKGACTTTCACCAATGGCCAACAACTAACAAAGGTACGATCACCTAAGAGAGAAACAGGTGACCCATCTTCCTGTGCTAATATTTATTGACAAGGTACTTTGTCATATAACCACCATTCACACACACTTTTAAAATCCACCTGTATGTTTAAAATAATGCYCACCATTCACGAGTTTCCTCCCAGGAAAGACTCATCTACTCGGCAGATACGTACAGATTACACCATCGTCACTCACTGCCAGGGACCCTGTGTATAACGTCACACTTTATTTTTTCACACTGATCAAAGCAAATTAATATATAAATCACAGTTCCCATTCTTCTTTCTGTGATGGACCATAAATTCCTCTGTCATCAATTGATTTTRTTTTGTCATCAGCARCCTTGCTCTGACTTACATTTCCCAGCTAGAACGCAGCAGCAACACATCTGTCCCATACAGGGAGTTCTGTTTAGACAARCAGTAACTTGCCATCMCCTCTACCTCATATAAACCTMATAAACTCTTAAACTTAAAAGGACMAGAAGACCTCAGSAATCCAGGGAGAAGCAYCACTGATTAAAGGTAGATCCTAAGTAGGCAAATGAGAAGAGATCCTTATAGTTTCACTAAAAACAGTAAAGCAATTTATTTATGAAACAGTGTTCATTAGACCTGAATACAYAATAATCTGGTATGCAGCATGCAGAATGGATCTGGAGTGGGGCCAATGGTGTTATGTCCTTTTAATCAAAAATAAGGATCACAAGACATAGGCAAAGGTGGCCTGCAATAGAGATGCAGGTCCTTCCTGCATCTTCCTTCCTTTGGTCCTTCCAAAATGGAAGGACCCTATTGCAGTGAGAAGAGGAAAGGAAAAGATGAATCAACAGAGACCCAGGCAGTTTTGGGAAGAAAACTGGTGTGAAGACACAGGATGGGGGAAAGGAGTAGCTGAAAAGCTCAACAAGCATGAAAATTGTAAAGCATGAAAAGTGTGAAGGCTTCCAAGGAAACACTCATCCTGCAGAGACTGAAATGGTGAACAGTGGATTAACACTATTTACAAGAGAGTTTGGGAGATTCTTTGCTTCCACAATCTTGATGTAACCACAATCTTGATGTATTAGAAAACGTCTAAAGCAAAAAACCTAGTAATTCCTCTACTGTCCAATCTTTGTGCTGAAACATCAACATATGCTTCAGTGCTACCCCTACTTGATCCCTTTCTTCTCTTCTTTCCTTCTTTACGCACCTTGGACAAACAACAAATGGCCAAAAGTGATGAGCTGGGCACAGTATTTAACCAAAAAGTCATTAAACACTGGTACAGAGAACAATGCTCCCTGAAACACGGAGCTGTAATTATTCTCCCACTTTGAATAAGTCACAGAAGATAAAGATGAAAGGCGTACTACATTTTCAGGAAATTTATAACTACTTACTTGGTGCACGATTTCAGGCATTGAAAATGACTGAGTCAGGAATTTTTTAAGTCYGCGCTCTCAAAAGCAGAGCCACTTAAAACTGCCTTTTGCACATTTAGGACTAAAATAAAAGTGCACTCCATGGGCTATTGATTTATTCCAGCCAACCGCAACTTTAGAGAACACATCTCGTTATAAAATGCTGGTGGATGTTCTCCTAGTTTGTGGTTCATTTACAGATGATTATAGCACTGTTATTTCATACATCGGTGCTTTGTAATAAACAGAAGCATTGCCCTGGAGGGGCTTCAGTTTAACTGACATTTCTTCCAGGCATATTCTGTTTGAAGATGGTTAGAAACTACAGGAACTCCCTCAAGGACAACAGTCTTGCAAGGGCACCCCATCAATTTACTGAAAGCCCACACATCAACTTGTCCATGTGAGGCCAAATGGCGAGTTCTTGTCTCAGTGTGTGGACTTGCAAGGCAAGAGTGTCTCATAATTTACCTACCTCTTTGGATGTTAAAAATCACAGAGTGACTTCAAGAGCACAAATGGCTGAAAGTGAAACATTCCATCTGACAGATGTCACATCACCAGCTCACATCTGACCTGAGCTCCTGAACTGAACAGGATTATGGTTCATCAGTTCTTGAGATCATTCAAATTAAATTTAAGCTTTTTCACTACTCCACACACAATGCAGGAGATCAGGGAGCTCTAATGTTTTTTTAGCTGGTAGGGAACACCATTGAGAGCTACTGCACAGGTGCAGTGTAATTCCTGTTCCAGCACATTGGGATGGCAGGAGCGGGGCTGGCACTGTCATCTGCCCTTAGCACAGCAAGATAGAGCCAGAGAGAGGCCTTAGTGTTATAAACTGGAGTTAAAATGGACCTTGTATCCCCAAGGAAAGAACCACTCTGTGATCTGACATGCTCTGTGATCTGGGGTAGAACATCTGTGTAAAATCACAGCAAAAGACTGGATCACCTTTGTAAAGTGTTTTTAGACAACAAGCATTACCATCAATACGAAGGTTTCATTCTACAACTAACATATGCACTGCCATAAAAAAGCACTTCACACCACTAAAAGCCTACAGAGTGGACCTGGACAAAAATTTTTACATCACTGCAGGGTTTTAAAATTTTATCTTGTGTGATTTCCAGTGAAATACCCATTTGCTGTTTAATTTTGTGGTCTAAGTATTACTTCTGAAATAGAACGGATTTGAAAATTGAGTGGCTCCTACTAATACTACTGTGGCTGAGGGAGCTGGGGTAGTTCAGCTTGAAGAAAAAGGAGACTCAGGGGAGACATTATCACCCTACAACGGCCTGAAAGAAGATTGCAGCAGCGTGGGGGTCAGCCTCTTCTCCCAGGCAACCAACAATAAAGCAGGAGGACACAGCCTCAAGCTGTGCCAGGGGAGGTTCAGGTTGGACATCAATAAGAACTTCACAGAAAGGATGGTCAAGCACTGGAATGGACTTCTCGGGAAAGTGGTGGAGTCACCACTCCTGAAGGTGTTCAACAAATGACTGGGTGTGGCACTTAATGATGTGGTTTAATTGACAAAGTGGCTATTGGTCAAATTTGGACTCTGACAATCCTGAAGGTCTTTTCCAACCCTAACAATGCTATGATTCTAAGAATATAATTCAGGTAAAAAATAAGGCCAAAAAATTATAAATTCCAAACAATAACTTGGAAATCACAGTTCAAAACATTCTACAGGACACCCTCAGAGGTCTCTACAGAGCCCTGTACTGGACCCATAGGAAATAACCATGTATTTTATGGAACACCACAAGCAGCAGCTTGCAATACAACTGTCAGACAACAAAATCCTCAAACTCCTAATTTTATTTCATGATCCAACATCCATAGTCAGATTCAGGGGAGAAAGTTTAGAATGACATGTAAAAAACTGTTGCAGATAAAATAACAAAAACTAGCTCCAAACTATGAAGCAGTAATGTCCTTGTTCCTCAAGCTTCTTTGAGARCTTTCCTAAATAACTCTCTTGGCCACCAGTTTGAAAGGCAGGATTGTTTTTTTTTAACCACTCACCTGCCTCAAAGGCCTCTCTAAATGCCATTTAGCAGGAGTGGATACAAGCAGGCAGCTCCATGATTGCTGTTAAGGAAACTTCCCTGTCTGACCATGCAGGAGCCACTCTGGCAGTCACACTCCCAYCACTCCAAACTTYCACTGCTGGAGCCAAGACCCCTTCACAGTGAGAGGCTTCAGTGACCCCATGGGTGCCCCTCTTGGCTCCCTGCACACCCCACACTCACACAGTCAGACAGAGTTTCCTTACTAGCTCAGCTCTGKGTTTCCCACAGCAGAGTCCCAAATAAATTTTTCTTTAAGTCATTTAACCATGGAGTAGAAACAGCTCAAGCTGGTGCCCCCAGAGTCTCTGGGTGACCTCCCTGTGCCACAGGTCCTTGTGCCATTCACTGTGCAAAGGRTCAGCACCAGGTCACAGTCCCTTGTCTGGGGCTCTCACCATGTCCCCCAYCCAGGCACAACCTGCAGCTCCCACTGCAGCTGCACACCCAGCACCTGCTCTMAGTGTAYTCCTCAAYATCACTGTGACTGTGCCTRAAATGTATACATTCAGCATAATCTCTAGCAACATATATATGTATTATATATAYTAACTAACAACTTACTTTTGAAGAGCATGAACAAATTGAAAATTTCACAGAAACGCCTTCTCCCTGTGGATTCAATTTTCTCMTGAGTCTGTACCTCCAATCCCACTCTACTATGGTTGAATTCATATAGTTTAAACACAGCTTCCCGTGATGCCACATCATGTGCTAAGTGTTACACTGAGCAGCCGGAAGCAAAGTTGTTTGGAGGAGGAGGTAAAGGAGGAGATGCCACTTGGCTAGAAAATGAGCCAGGAATCAGATGCCAGCCAGAAAAACAAACTGACTTCTCCTGAAGAGGGCTGGGTGGTTTTTCATTAAACGATTAAAAAAGCAGATTGTCTGGCTGAAAAATGAACAGGTGGTGATTCTACTTAAATTCTGTTTTGAAGCACAGCCCAGGTTCAAGAATGAGTAGAAACGATTGCTGAACTGTAAAAACACAGCATCATCATTGTCATCAGTTATACCCATCAGAATAACAGCTCACAGGGAGTATGCAGTCATTTTATAATCACAGCAAGACACCATGATACAAGGAAGTCTGTTGCAGCTGACAGATTTCTATAAAGAAAATCAGGGCAAATGACAGGTTATGGCCTGATGCTAAATTTCACCAAATTGCTCTCTATGAATTCAAACAGGCCTGGAAGAGTAGCTCTTCCAAAACTCTCTGCATGGAGTAAAGGCCTKTGCTTTCCTTCAAACAGGCAATGCTGTGGATTTAGTCAGATTAGCAGTGGGATAATCTATACCATAATGTGATCATCCAAAAGTYCAAGAGTGAGCTTTAAGTATCCTGCACAAATCCTCCATTTAGAAACTGAGATTCTGTGCAGACTGGGCTGGCTAGAGGAGATTTTTGTCTTAGAAGAGCAGCCTGATCAGTTGTGATAGAAGATGCCCAAYGCTTTAGTCAATGCCCAATAATTCAGATTCTCAGGAGACAGATACTCWGGTTGGCCAGGCTATGCATGACAGACCAGCAGGTACTGTGCCTTTCTAACCACCAAGGGTCACTGTTGATTCACTCAGATGAGGTAACAGTGGGGGAAGTACTTTTAATTATAGTAACAAAAAACTGGCAGKGTCTGGGAGGGCCCTCTAATCCCTGAGACCCTGCCATGGCTTGATGATGCTCCTCCAGGAAATGTCCCACAGCAAAGGCAGTCCTGACTGCAATGCACAGCCACAAAGAAAGAATTAAGGATGCTTGCAGCTGGCCTTCCATCAAAATTCCTCTTCAGTCATTTACATCTCACTCCAAAAGAAAATGTGCTATCAAGATCCTTAACTCACACAATCCCATAGAACAACAGCAACTTGGATAACTGACCTGTCACMCCCAAAGCATATATTAGCCATTAGCAAATCTCAGCTTGGAATCTAAATGTTCATCTTTGCATAGGTTAAGGCAGGACCCTTCTGCCTGTTGCCACAGATAAGAACAATTCTCTATTTTCTTTCCTTGGGAACTGCCTTTTTGTTATGATTCCTATCCTTTTTCCTTCTTTTAGGACATTTTTCATAGTTCTCTGTCTACTGGGCTAATATGAATTGATTTCACTACTCAGCCTTGCATTATATTCCTTCCTGTTCAAAGAATTGATATCAAGTCATCATCTTATTTTAAAGAAAGGAGAGGAAGACRGTTTTAAACACCAGTTTACTCTGTCTCAGGCTGTCTTCAAATGGCAGAGGGAGAAAAAGAACTTCAGTGTTAACAAGACAAGGAGAGCCACATGACCCCAGAAAACAGCAGCAGATCTTACACACATGAAGCACTTTTTTCTTTTTAAGAAGGAACAGTGTGCAGCCAGAAAACACCCAAATATTTCCACATATAATTTACACACTGCTGAATACTACAGCTGCTGTGCTGCAGCTTTGCACCTACAGAGAGTCCAGCAGCAGCGAGCTCACACCAGGCTAAGGAACAGAGTGGAATGTTCGGCAACACGAGCTCCAGGCTGGGCAATAGCTGGGTCTCAACCCTGCAAAGGTGGGAGATGCATTTGGGAGTACTCTGAGCTCTCCCTGCCACTGCCACGGCAGAGGAAGCAGCACATGAACCTGGAAAAGGAGTCCAACAGCACCCACAGAGAGCCACAAACAGGTGAATAAAGACACACGCAGCTTTAAAAGCTTCTACAGGGCAGTGAAGATTGGAGGGAAAGCAATCTAAGATTTAAGAACAGAGGGGAGAGCAGGAAATTGCAACCGGTTGGGCAATGGCAGGGACACTGATGAGAAAATCCTGTATTTGATGGGACCAGGAGAGAAACTGTAGGTTGAAGGTACACAAAAGTTGCTGACTGATCAAGGGCACAGGGATTTTAGCAGAGCTAAAGGGAAAGTGGCTTGACAGCAGCTGTAGGGCCACACTGCAAAAAAACAGGCCTGCAATAAAAAAAAAAAAATCTACAAAAAGAGGCAGAAGAGATTGCCCTTGGTAAAACAGGAGCATGTCTAAATCCTTCGTTCCTGTGAATATCRTCCTCCTGACCAGAGTGAATACTTCCTGAGACTCCTTGATTCTCTGCTGTCAACAAACTCACGCCAACCTGCTGGCAAGGCATCTCAAAAGGARCACTCAGTTACATAAAGATGAAGAAATTACACAATTTGTGTCTTACACTTTTGTTGATGTGAAGTCGCTTACATGGTCTTCTGGTGGAGATGGAGGATAAGTGGCTACTCAGCTGCAGGTAAAGGCAGGCAGCATCAGAGCTGAGGAAACCTGCTGCAGGAACTGGTGTTAGTGTATATACAGCCACCTGGGATTGCCAGTCAGTCAGGAAGATTGGCTGGATGAATATTCAAAACCCAATACTCAGAGGACACTGGGTAACCAAACCTCTTCTGCTGTAAATTTTCAGAAGGGATATAAGGCAGAAACCTAACTTTAACTCTTCAAATTACATTACACATTAATTAATCATATTAAATATTCCCTGCATATACTAGTATAASTTAGATCACTTATTTGCATCTCTGTTGAATTAGGGGACAACTCACTTAGAGGTCAGGCACAAAAATCCCATTTACCCAGCATCAGCATGATAGCACCTACACTTGAGATCATCCCTTACAAAAAGGGGCAGCACATTCACACTGGGGCTTCAGCACACAGCACATCCCTGCCCTCCACACATCCATGGGCTTGTTCAGTGCCAAGACCCTCAAAAGCTTGGCACTAACAGTCCTTAAYAGGACTGCTAAAGAGAAGAAACCAGACCTGTGAGTAAGGACTATATGAGGGGGAAAAATGGATGAGTCCTGGGGAACAGGAGCCAAGCACTTGCATGATAAAACAAATACAAAGTATAGTCTTGAATATTAATATCTCATACAGATTCCCACTTGCAGTGTGAGTGTTGAATCTTCCCTCCTTCCCAGAGAAACAACTGGCTACAGCCTCCTGTGCAGCAATGCCTGCTCTGCATCAACTCCTTGTCTGGGGTTCAGAATTGTGGAATAACAAAACAGTGCTCAAGAAGGAGCTCTGAGCCTGACAAATCAGCATACAGACAATAAACCCTTCTTTAGGAAAGGACAAAAAGCAGAAAAAAAGCAGAGGCTTCCCTAATTTGTATCCATTTACTAAAGCTGGAAAAAAGCAGAGGCTTCCCTAATTTGTATCCATTTACTAAAGGCAGACTGTTCACAATGATGGGAACCTCCCTTCCATCTAACATTTCAGCTAAAGCAGAGTATTTCTGACCTGCTGGGAAGGCTGCAGCTGACCTCAAGTACAAAAACGGAAAATATTACTACTGTGATTGTTACAACAAAGACTTGAAAGGTTGCAGTCAACAGCAAAGCAATACTCTGAAACACGTACTACTGAGGGACTGTCACCATAAAAGTTTCAGCAGTAAATACTGTCTCTGCAGTACCAGAAATAGAAGATGTTCTGTGTTCATCACCCAAATTGAATTTTTTAAAAAATGTATCAACCAGTCAGGCAATATACACACAAACAGGCACATACATAAATCTTTCATAAATTGGGAATGTTCCCAGTCTTTGATGCTCTGTCTTCAATTAACACTGCAGTTTCTCTCTGAGTTACCCCAAAGCTCTAACAGATTGTGTGGCACTTGTATCAGCACTCACCTGGAATGAACAGAAGGGGAAGATGGTGAGGGAGAGAACGCAAGGAGCACAGCAAGCTCACAGTGGGTTAGGCAATAAAACAGAAAGTAACTGAGGCCAATTGACTCTCTCACCAACAGCTCTCACTCAGCTGTAGCACAAGACTGAATTAATTTTTTTCCTTTGCAGTTGTATATACACAACTCACCACCTTCACTGTGAACAGTTCACATACACTCAAGGGCAAAACTGAGCCCAAAGGGAGCTCTGCCAGCCCCTCAAAGAAAATACCCAGCTATATACTGACAAAAGCTGCATTTGACGAAGGCATTGGCTGCCCAGCCCTTGCTGCCATCACCCATTCAGTCTACTGTCACGATCAACTGGTYTGTGACTGACCACAGCCTGACAGAAGCTGGTCCTTAAAACACACCAAMAGCCAGGAGATCAATGAAGATATAGAGTGGGCAGCTTCTGCCACAGCTCCAACATTCATCAGTTGAATGGCATGAAACCCACACCAAACATTTTGTATAAAGGAAAGGGTCACCTTGACAAAACTTTGTCACAGCATCCACGTCTCTTGCTGTCAAACACTAACAGCCTGAATTCCCCTTAGATAGCTAGAGAGGCATCAGCCTCTGACAACATTTGATTCTGGTTACATTATCTCTTAAGCTTATTTTGTATTTCACAACCCGTCCACACTAAAGCTCCAAGTACCTGGCAGTGTTATCAGCTGTTCTGATGGACACTGCCTATGAGGGAAAGAAGGCAAGAAGTCCCAGAAGTGACATGTGCTCTAAGGCTCTGCAGATAGTTGGACAATCTTCCTGATGAAAGCCAGTAAAATGTGCATCTGCTTGGAAGATTGCTCAAGTCCCCACCTCCCAGTGCATATTACTTATAAAATTATGCCATGGTATTTATTTATTTATGGTAATACAACAGCACTGACACAGCAATGAATGGAAGAGTTCTGCCTAACTTTGAGATCTAAAAAGCATCTTCCAAGATTGCACAAGGAAAAAACAGAACCGACACACACCAGATTCCAGCCATGCACCCCTCCCTGCTTCTGTGTGATTTTATAGAYACCTCATTGATGTTTAGAGGCAGCAGATCACCAACACGAATACAGAAAACTACTGATTGTCAAAAAAACAGAGAACAAACAGCATCTCTTTGCTATTCTGTTCCCTCATGTCTGCATCTTGTCTTTCCTTCCTTCTGCATRATGTTTCTCCAGGGTAAATCAAATTCTTTGCTTCATTCAGGTCATGGAACTTCCACAGGATCATTAGCAAAGGCTTTTATATAACATGAGCCATCCTAACTAGTGGATCATGCCTTCTTTAGGATCAGAACACTACTACTTATCTCCTTAATGCCTCTCTAGGTGATTAGGGTAAAGAAATTGGGAAGAAGCTTTTAATAAAAACTCTGTGAGAAAAGACACACTGACCACTAATTCATTCAGGGCCTTTTGACACAGACATGGGCACTTTCCAAACAAAAAATCACCAAATCTCTTTATGAAGGCCATGTATCAGCTATGGGGCACTGAAAACTCCAAGCCATTTAAAAAGCAAAATGCATCTAAACAAGAGAAATTGGAGAGTAAAATCTGCTGCCTGCTAAACAGGAGCCCCTGTTTCCCCAGCAAAGTTTTCAGTATTACTCGAGGCAATGCCTGTGCACACCCAAGTGGGAAAGTSTTTATGCTCACTGAGTGCCTGTCAGAAAAACTTACTGCTGGTTATCTCCTGGGCCAAATCCTGATTCGGGGAACTACAAAGCAAAAGCGAGCAGTCAATACCCAAGAAGATCTGTGAATAAGAGGGATGATTATAAGTCCAGATAGACCTGGGGGAGCCATGTAAATGTATTACAAGCACYGAGATTTATATTAATGCCTGCAGCTGACAAGGTCTCTCTTGTTATTTAATTGCCCACTCATGACTAAGCTAAGKGAGTCCACGTGGGACCATGAGGTAAAGATGAGTGGCTCTGTCTAGCTTCAGCACTGAATGCAATGCAACACTAATATAAAGAGTGAATCTCCCAAGCACACATCACTATATTATCAAGCACTTGCTGACAGCTAAAATAATTCAATTTAGGGCAGAAATATACCTTGCAGGGCACAGACAGACCRGTCTCTGCACACTAATCTGGCAATGATCTTGCTAGGGAATTTGCTACTGAAACCTTTACCTCTCCTGCTTACACTTAAAATGATGCCATAGATATTCCTCCSTGCTTTAAAGCTATAATCACAATGTTAAAAATATTCACTGCCTCCTCCTGGCATCAGAGAATGTAGAATCAGGTAGAAATGTCAAAAGATGGATAGACAGACAGATAGATAGTCAGAGTATACTCTATTGCCACATCCTCTCCATTCTSTTATGTTCTTCATATCCATTTATTGCCTCTGACTTGACTGCTAGTACTTCAGGGCAAGAACTCTTGGATAATAAGCTTTTGTGCAATGCATTATTGATGTCCATGTGGGCTTCTAGGCAAAACTGTGACACAAATCCTAAATGACAGTGGTAAGACAACTACTGGCATCAGCTTAAAAGCCAAGCTGAGCCCTTTAGAAAAGTCTGGCCTCAGTGATAAATTCAGGCTTTTAAATAACCCATAGTCCCAGAGCATTTTCGAGTGACTCATCTACGCCAATTAATTTATTCTTACAACACCTAGGCTAGACAGGGAAATTTAAGCTCCCTCACTTAAATGACTTTGGGATACTGAAGGATATGCAAGGATAGGACTGAATGCAAGATCTACAGCCTTTGATCTTAACCACAAAACTGTGCTTTTTCCCTTTGGGAACTACAGCCTGGCTCCTGCTCTCAAGTCGCACATCATGCCCAACACTCTGCTAATAATTAACAAGTCATATTAATATAAGTTGCCTCCAAAGAGCAACATCCCTTCTTACACTTATGAAACAAGGCCAGAGAAAGTTGAAATATGCAGGTGTTAACCARTGCAATCCAAAAGAGATAATTCATTTAAAATGTGTTACTTAAACCCTAAAAGGGAAGATGCGAACAAAAACTTCAGATACACAGTATATGTGTAATTTAGGGAGAGGGGGGAAGATTGGATCCGAAATACTTATTTTCATCTCTAAACTATATTAACTGTCTTCCTGACACAGCAAAAAGGAAATGAACCTCCTAATTCATCCTCACAGCACAGAATTAAATAGGAAAGTTTTAGCTTTCCTTTACAGATGAAAAATTGACATGTATTGACTTAACTAAACATAAAAGAGTGAAACATCCAGCAAATCAAACAGCCCATCTGGCTGARTACTTTTAGAAGCTATGTAACGAGATGGAAAAGCAAATAACTAATGAAACCATACATGAGGAAAGTGTGAATTTCACACCAGGCAGGAGCTCTGTGTGAGGAACACACAGCCTTGACCCTCAGCCTGAGACCTGGAGCTGGGTCCAGCTGCCAGGTTCCCTACCATTCTGAGAGTCCTGTTTCTGAAAGGAGTATAATGATAGCTCCTTTCCATCTTGCCCTTGTAGATGCTAAATCCTTCAACATCCTTTACAGTGTTTGTAGGGAGCGCAGTGCAATGAGATCCCGACAAGGCCATCATGGCAGGCACAATAATGCCCTCAAGCCAAAGCAGAATCACCCAGTTCTCACAGCTGCAGAGGTGTATAATTACAGTTCACAGGGTATTTGTACAGTCCAGGGTATTTGCACCCAAACATCTTAGGGTTAACCATAACCACTGCCCTAAGGCAGCTTGTCCTGCACTCCTATCAAGATYGTGTGTGAGTGCTAGGAAATGTTACAGCGCTTTTCAGGAAGAAAGCGGCATTTGCAGAGAGCAAGCATGGATATTATGCAAGATGCTGTTACAATCGGGCATCCTGCAAGTGTTCCTGGATAACTGTGCCCCTATAACAAGAGCCAGCAATTGCATTTAGCTCACCAAATGTCATTTAGCAATATACTTCTGTAACAGAAGTTTTCTAAACAAATCTCAAGAAATGAACYGAAGTCATTTATTATAAGCAAACTCTAGGACAGAGGAGAGCCTACGCTTTTCCASAGAGTCTCAACTGGTACCATAAGGCTAAAATTATTTAAGTCCAGAAATAACATGAGCCATAAGACACAGCAAATTTTTTCCAGCATTTAGGCTCTGAAGACATTGAAATTGTTAGACTTGGGTGAAAGCAACTCMTCCTGGAAAGGTCCAGAGTGTCTGACCATACAGAAACAAAACCCAGAAGGTGTGGGTGTTTTGGTTTGTTGTTGTTGTAGTTTGGTTTGGTTTTTTGAGTATAGGCGAGTGGGACTGGAARCTGCCATAGCAGAGACAGGTTGTTTTGGAGAGGCTTCTGACTCTGACATGGTGCTGTGGAAGTGAATGAAACTGGTGGACTTGTGAGGGGTGTTCATTTTCATTTCATCTGCATTTGTAAATAATTTCTGCCTCTTCCCAACTTACACACATTGCACTTGGATGCTACAGTGAAGGAAAAAAGCCCAACAGAATGGGAAAGATGACCAAAGATATGGAACAGAAATGAGAAAACAGAATTTAAAGCAAAGCCTAAACAAACACAAAGTCACTTCATTGAGTGCCCCAAAAATAAAGGACTCCAGCTTTACGGAGAAAGCAAAACCTGAAATCATTCAAATTAAATCCTCAGCCTAAGCAAAGTTCACTGGGGCTTTGTCAATGACATCAACATGGTCAGGATTAGCTGCTCTATCTATTGAAATACACTAACCCTACTGGGATGTTTTYCATTTTGAGGATTCCAGTCAGCACTATGAAAATCGAATCTAAATTCTGCCTCTGTGCACCACAGCAATGCAACAACGTCAACAGGAAAACACTGTATTTCAAAAGATCCACAATTCTTCAGTACAAGCGTGTCTACCAAAACCTTAGTGTTTCATAAAATCAAAACAACACTGACAATAGTAAAAAAAAAAAATACAGGACACATGTCATACAACCCCACAGCGATTCCGGAAGAAAAAGGGTTTTGCTCAACTTTTCATTTTTAAATTACTTTCCCTTATTTTAAATTCCATCCTTTTTCTCCCCCCATGGGTATTATATTTACACTTCAGATGTCGGAATCTAAATGAAATACTTCACTTTTGAAATGTGAAACAAAAAAAATAGACTTTAACTCAAATATCTCCCTATGTACACTTGTGAGGCTATGGAGCTCTCTATCGTGGAGTCTCAACCATTTCAGATTTTGCACAAGTCAGTATCAAGCAGTATCCTCAACAAGTTCCCAAATGCCAGAGAAAACTGSCCTTCTACCCTCCACATGGCTGTTTTCACATCAACTGATTTTAAACAAGGATCAGGAGAAAGGTGGGCCAATTTCCAAAGGGAATTAAGGAGAAATTCCAGAAAACCAAAATCTAAAGCTGATCCTTTTTAACTAACAGTATAAATGAACTCACACAGACAGCACCACAAAGACAAGCCATCCTGAAGAACAGCATCCAAGGCTCAGAAGGCAGAAATGCATGTTCCTTGAGCTGAGCAGCCTGTGAAAGCTCTAAGGGGAAATGCCACATTTAACTAGATAAACAAAGCTGCCAAGCGTGAAATGAGGATGCTTCACATTTAAGAAGAAAAACTGAAATTAAAACACCYCAAAAGCAGTAAAGTTAAGCATCCAAATGTACAGTTTTCTGTCACAATGCAATTGGCCTGTCTCAGAGATGTCTGTTTGCATCAGCTGTTGCGTTAAAAGGGCTGCACAAGGAATGAGCATCTSAGCTCTGTCCAGGTACACGTTGTGTAAATGTCCACTGAGAAACAGGGCAGTGCTATCACAAGGTGCCTGTCTGAAAACRCCAAAACAACACAGTCACTGCTCCATTCAAACACAGGGTAGAGCCACACAACAGACAGTTCAGGCCAGCACATCATGAGTCCTTTAGCATTGCTTTGTTCTACAAATCCAGATCTATGAGGCTSCTCCACCTTATTTTTATGTGTACATATAAAAATACGTATTTATATATAAACATTTATATATATAAATACATATGTATTTTTAGATAAATACCTAAAGAGCACAGGACAAGATAATGTGATTCAGGGAATGACACCTTAAAAGCTGGAATTCACTGCACTTATTACCATGCTTATGTGATTCATTAACAATGCAGTGCAAACTCATTATTCACTTTTTCAACAACTTTTCTAYACTAACCTTTAATAAACAGATCTAATCACTCTTTCTCAGTAYGTGAGCTTTAGTCATAGAAAATACACACTTATACAAATTATTAATTAATCTCTCCTCAACATCTACTATACCTGAAACATCTGGCATTTTTCCCTCCCAATGAATACAGCTCCTACAGGCTTAGCATTCTAATGACAGTTCTTTTAAGTAATTCCAATTATCAAGACCAAATCATGTTTTGTGCTTTTAGATGCAAAAGGAATTACTAGTGACAATCCACCAATTSCTAACTCCTGAACATGTCTATTGAGACACAGAGGCTCAGAGGGGGCATGCATTCCTCTGTTTCTTGCCATCTCCTCCATCCTTATATTGGTCTGCAGGATTCTTACAAAAGAGCACAGAAGACTCCTTGAAATCCATCATGAGATATGAAGTCATCTGCTTTGTACAATTCCCAGTGGGCAGCTTGCATACACGCTAAGCAAAAGGGGAAATAAATTCCTGATAAGGGGATCACATGCTGTAAAAACACCACTTTCATTCTCTATTACCAGATCTCAAGGTCTCAGGCAAGAAGGATTAATTATCATTTCCACTCCCCACAATAAAAGGTTTCCTACAGGTCTCCCACATAGTATAAAGCTGCAGTGCTTCCTAAAGCTCCCTCTGTGAGAACCCCAGCATTAGCCTTTCCATTACACACAACAAAAAGCATTTTCTCACCTCTGACACTGAATGAGTCCTATTTCCAAAACAGTTGTCTTGCACCATTTGTCACTTAAGAGAAAGCCCTGAACAAATGGAGAGAACATTGACCTGTAGCTAAGAAAAATGTTGCTAAGACACACAGCTTAATTGCATCTGTCAAAAATTTATTCAAGCTCACTACACCTGATGAATCATCACCACACACTTGCTGAGTGCCAGACTGAACTCTTTAAGGACAACAGAAGTCTTGGAACTCATCCACCTAGAAATCTTTAAATAAAATTCTATAAATAATAACAAATGTATTATATGGGTTGTRCTTCCAGTGTTCCTCAAGTTTCATAGAAGGGTCTTATCAATTCCTCCTTCTACCCTTCAAACTTTTTTGTATTATTTGAAATGGATGYTACAGCCACCCTCCACAGCTACATTTCATGGAAGATAAGCAAATTTTCTTGGCTTGTATCTATTTTGCTGCRTGTTCAGTTAATGCACTATGTGATCAGTTAATTCATCTGCAGAATTAGGAATTGGCAAAATGCCCCCTTAGAAATAACTCACATTTCAGTGACTTCACAATGAGCTTTCTTGTAGGAAAAAAAAGGCAACTGCATGTTGAAAACATGGCAATTCTATGAATCTTGTAATTGTGTTGCAACGGAGGTTTGTAAACCTAGGTAAGAATTAGGAACACCATACATGTATTTGTCAGCTGCTTCGACTAAATGTTTTAGTCAGAATTAGCAATAAACTCATCACAGCAGAACTCTAGATGACTTCTCTAAGCATGATTTGGTTTTCCAGATACWGCTTTGTAAGCAGGATGCCACAGAAAAGCCTGTCAGAATACAAYGAAGTAGCAGAGACTTCTGTTAAGATTAAATTTAAATTTCTTYCTGYTTTTTCATARTTTTTCTTCTCTCTTCAGTCTCATYAAGGTTTGCCYACAGTCTCTCAGAGTCTATTCACAATATATATGCCTGGGATATACAATCCTCAAATCCCTCTCAGATTTCCCCCCCTGACATCCCTTCCAAGCTTAAAGGCAGGTTCTGTCTATCAGTCTCCAGGAACTTACGTGAAATGCAATTTCATTTCCATGAWGGTGAAGGAGTCTTTTAGGTTCCAYTTGAAACMTTTTGCAATGTGCAGCAATTATTCAACTCCTTTTTAACCAGATCTTGATCAAGCTACACTTTATTACTGATCTGACTGCTTCCAAGTATCCTGYTTCTACAATAAGCCATTCATGCAGCATGTTGATATGGTTTATATGTTACATAAAGGCCCTAACCTGTATATTTCAAAGTGTCCTTACTCTTGATTGAGGAAAATTTTCTTYCCTTAATAATCAAGCAGTTCTACTCTTTCACTGATGAAAAAAAAAAAATCAGTGCAATCCAGGTGAATTTACAGCCAGAGCTCCTTTTCTCTTACAACAGTGTAAGACTGTTCATTTCTTCCAGAAAAAGTCACTTGATCTCTCCTTGACTGACAAGTTCCCAAAACTCATATTCCACCTACAACAGGTAAGACTCTGCTCTACAGGATGTAATAACTGTGATTGCATGTATGCGGACCTCCAACAATGAAGTCAAAATCCTGATCAAAGAACTCTGCTTTGGTTCACTGCATGTGCCTAAGAAAAGTCACTTGGCTCTTCTGCACACCAGTCTCTGTAACATGGGGAAATACTGGTGTTTACCTCCTCCTAAGAAAGTCAAAAGCTTGTTAAGTATTTAAGAATTGCTGCACGGCAGATGCTAAGTATTTTCAGTAGGATTTCACACCACCAAGATTTTAATTACARTGGTTCCTCATTTACTAAATTCCCTGATGAACTGATAGGCAGACTCTCATTTATTCACAGTTGAATACCCAAAATGTCAACTAGGGTTGAGACAGCGCTGGGCACAACTTCGACCCTGAAGTGTGCTACATTACTTGGGGTTTTTTTGCAAACACACATACAAAGATGGCAGATCATCTCTGCTTCTCTGTGCAAGAGAGAGGAGACTGATCTCACATGAGATTGATCACCTTGAGGTGCTCAACCAAATTACGTCACACTTGTGGCAACGCCTTGAGTTAAGTCATCTACATGAGTTTTATGTTTAACACTGACCTTTGCAAAAGCAGGATGCTCTAGGTGTGCCAGCCAAGGAGACAGAGGCTCATTCTACTCACAGTTCGAGTACAGTAGATAAAGATGCACTTTCATTTGACAAATCTTCAAACTAAACACGCATCCAGGACAGTGGACAAGCTGGTAAAACCTCCCACAATGCTACTGCAACTTCCCAGGTTTCTCTCACCTTGCRACCAAGTTATCTAGGCACTGCCTCAGCATGGATCTCATTTGGAAAACTTAACTGCTCCTCAAACTTCTCTCCAAAGTGATCCTTAAGCTTTAAACTTAGTTAAGCAGCTGCACTTCAGACTTAGTCTCAGCGGTAGTTCCTCCATTTAGTACATACTTTATTCATGCTGCAATGACCCAGGAATTTCTCACTTGAGCTCTAGGTCAAGCTGAGGTAGAATGAAATTCTGTGCCACAGTTGAAGAGTCAGTGGCTGAGCTGAAGGAGAGAGACCCTCCAGGTCTCATTACAGCAGTGTCACAGGGAGTGCTGACACCTCTGGCCTTGGCAGCAGCACCCCCTCTCACTGTGTGCAGGTAGGTATGAGCTGTCTCATGATCCCATGAGATCATGATCCCTGCACTGATCTCTGCCTCAGACTCTCTGCTGCCACACGAGACTGTGATGTAAGCACCTGAGAAGTCACTGATTTTATCACAAAGTGGCTTGGATCAAGAATGCCATCAAACTGTCTAATAGAGATTCAGAGCTGGGCAACATAAACCATGACAACGGTGACTTCATTAATACAACCATTATTTCCAGGCAAGGCTCCTCCAGCCTCAGGAACACAATTCCTAGGCATTCCATACATTTGAGGTTCTGTCTTTTGCCCCACAGCTTCCCCAGGTGACACAGGGCACCAAACCTCATCATGGGCTATTTGCTTTWGTAAGTGAAAATTCTCCTTACCAAGGCAACAGCTACCCAAAACTTTCACAGATGCTGCTTGTGCAGGATTACTAGAACAGTTCCTAAACAATACCCTTAATGAGGAATGGTGAGACTTAATTAAAGCATAAAATAATTAAAAGGCAATCAAGAGCAATGAGAAGTTTCTGATTATTTTCCCCTACATTTAAAATGTAAGATGTGGGGGAGGGGATTGCCTAATCTCCATGGTTTTTTAATGGCTTTTAGAAAATTATGGAATGAAGAAAATATTAGACAAAGATGTCTAATAAAGGTTTCAACAAAGCAATCAAATTATCGACTGATATAACAGAGATTAAAATAGACTCATTTATCATGCAAATAAATATCCCCATTTTTTTCTCAGTATATAAATGAAACATAGTTAAGTCCTGGGATACAAATGCATGAATGCCCTGCCCATCGGCCTCAAACAGACCCTTGTTCCCTTGACATTCATTTTGATGGCCTGAGGTTACAGCATTTCCAAAACATAATTATTTCAAAGGAAATGGGTAGCTGGAGCAGGAGACATTCTTTAACCTTGAAGAAACACCTTGAGAGCAATTCAGTTTGAGCTGATTTTCTTTACTTCTTTCAAGAGGAAAGGAGAGAAGGGATTGCAGAACACTTTCTATTAAATTTTATAGCAGTAACTAAGGATAACACTTTTACCATTACAGTGAACAACTGAYTGAAAACCCAATTCTTTCATTTTCATTACTTTACAAAGCAAATCCTTTTCTTTAAATCCTGAAAAAATGGAAGTGAGTTGCTTTGATTTTGTGGGTGGGCTTGGGGGGCAATTTTTTGTTTGSRTTTTTAGTTTTGTTTYGGGGTTTTTGTGGTGGYTGTTAGGTTTTCTKGCCTTTTAAACAAGTTTTGCCTACTACTTAAGCACTGAGACTGGAAACAGCAATGGATTTGCAGGAACAATATGTCAGACCTTTCCAGCACAGTACCTCAGGCTGCTTTGCTCTGTTTTCTCTCCAGYGTGCACATGGTGGAGCACATGATGGTGCTTACAGAGTGAGCACRTGGGAGCAGGGTGCAGGACATCCTAAACTGCTCTTGCTCCCAGGCTCCATCACTGACTACTACCTTGCAAATATAACAAAGAATTAAAAGCCTGAATTGTGTCATGCTTGCATTTTCTTGCGATTTACTCTTCAAGACAAGCAGTAGCTCTTCTTCCACAGAATCAAGCACCGATYGGTGCAGAACGTGATTTGTTCAACACAAACTACAAACTTCTACACAAACTATAATACACATGAACTCCAAAACTTAACCTGTGACAGGGACAGCTGAAGACAGAKGAAGAAAAAATATGTTTMTTGAGTTTATGAGTTTTTCTCAAAAAAAAAAAAATGCAAGCACCAAAGAAACACAGGTAGGCAAAACACAGAGTTCTGAAAGAGTTTAAATTCCTTCAGTTAAAAATCCAGGTGCTTGTTCAATGTGAAACCAGAGAAAGAAAACCATCCTGGAAACAAGCTGCAAAATACCTCTGCTGAGGCCCTTCCTCTTYGTCACTGCTGGCACCCTTTTGCCACACTCCTTTTCAGTCCTGCTAACCCAAGCAAACATCGATCACAAGCTAACCCTGGCGCCACCATTCCCTTTCCATTCTTCTGCAACTTCTCCTGGAGGGAATGTGTGATCCACTGGGACAGAGAGAGCAGGGTGTGTACAGCAGCTCCCACACCAAGCCCCTCACTAGCTCCAACCATGGACAACGCTGTGTTAAGAGTAATTCCTTAGAAAACCAAAACCCACAGAACAACATTTGCAGGGGCTGCCATCTCATCGATTTAAACTTATTCCTGTCACCGTGTTTTAGGGAGACTCCATGGMAAAACCTGTCCCGGATATTTGTTACTTGGGGACCAGGGCATCCCTCTTAAAGAAGCTCGAACTGGTCTTGAAGTCAGCTTTAAAATGGAGATCGAGTGACAACTAGTGGAGATTTTCCTCAGTGCATCGCCGTGGATTTTTCTGCACGATRTGATCTGCACCAAGATCCCGTCTCACTGAAATAACTGAGATGCGATCCCATTATGCGGAAAAGCTCTCCAGGAAAAATGCCCCCCTTGAAGACAAGGGGGATGGGAACATGTTCCCACGGCTCTGTGCTGTTCAGATACACAGACTCACACGAACACACGAAATCAGCCCCACAGGAACATGGAAACGAAGATGGTAGGAGTCAGGAGTTAGCAGAAGGTAGCATTACCTTCCTCCCAGTACATCCTCAAAGASGATGCCCATTTCCCCTCCTTAAAGAGCTCCAGCTGACTATTAGAAGCTTACAGATCCTCAGCTAGAGGCTGGGGTTGAACTGTTGTGTTTTACAGCCCATGAATCTCTCCATCAACAACATGATGTAGAAGTAGGTTCCACAGCTCTGTTCCATGTCATGGGAAAATATATTTTCATTTACTTAAAATGTACTATTTATTTCATTGGATAGTTTCTAATGCCTTATTTATGAGAAGATGAACGTTCATTCCCTAATTTATCTTCTCTTCCTTGTTTATGATTTCATTAGCCTTCTCCTGTGACCTCTAATTTACCTCTTTTCCAGGCTGACGAGTTTAGAAATTGATGAATTCACACACAGCAGAAAAAKAATCTTTCATTTTATTTGCCTCTTTAATCACCTCTGAACATGGTGCTTACTCTTCCAAAGACTTATTAGGAGCAAGTTTCCCAAGGCAGCGTTAGTTGAGGTTTGACTCATCCTCACTACCCTCACATACTTTGTGGGTWTTTTGCTAAGGAAGGGAAGGTTATTTTCTTTTTACATGCAATACTTTCCATTCAGTAGTGATTCATTTTAACTGTCATTTTATCACCTGGTCACCCAGCATTGAAAGAATTTCTACAGCACTTCAAAGTGCTTTTAAATCTGGCCACTGTGATTTTTTTTATAACGCTATTGTGATTTATTAGTATCAAGCTCTCGTAAAGTACTGCAGCTCTAACACAACCATCAAAACATTAGGAAAAWAATCCTCCCACACAAATAGCCAAACAAGGGCAAGAAATTGCAACAAGATCTTTGAGGAAGTTTTGGGAATTTACCCTGCTCAGGTTTCCTGTCCAAAGCACTGTGGTCCTGGTGCACTGACACTGAGAAAATGATGCCTGATGTTGTTGTAGCAACTTGTGAATTTGGTAAAATGGGGGTGGGAGAGGRGATAAGAAAGAATGGGGGGAAAGAGCCAACTATAAATCTTTTTCAGGAATGCTCAATTAACATCATTCACTGCTTATCACAGAAAGCCGAATCTTTAAAGTGCTTTAAATYATAACTAAAAGAATACAGACAAAGCTGTAGATCTGTCAATTTTTACTACTATTGTAGATCTCCTCTTGAGCATAACTGCCCTGCCATTTAAAAAAAAAAAAAAGTACAAACTAAGTTTCTGCTCCTCCTTACTGCAGAAGAAAGCTTGGTAATAATAAGCCTCAATGTTTATAAAGCAGAAGAYAAATTAAAAACAAAACCCAATACTGTGAAATAACCTCA
Source organism: Malurus melanocephalus (assembly GCF_030028575.1). Lineage (NCBI taxonomy): Eukaryota > Metazoa > Chordata > Aves > Passeriformes > Maluridae > Malurus > Malurus melanocephalus. The sequence goes on from NW_026623379.1 coordinate 483,907, forward strand.
TGATTAAAAAAAAAAAAAATCTGCTTCTGAAAGATATGACTCATCATACAACTGCTTGTGGATTGGCTGTATCATTACAAAGGGAGTAGCAAATGTTCAATTAATTTATTAATATTTGCAGTTTCAATTTTCATGGCTGATAGATAGATTGAAATACTGAACAAGGAAACAGTTTAATCTCTCTCCAGGACACTTCATGTTTTTAAATCATCTCTCCATTCAATCGACATACTGAATGCAGCCAGCTCAATGCATGAATGCAATAAATTAACGTGGGCTACAGACRAAATTCAGATTCTGCAGAAGCTGAGTGATTGTGCTCAAAGCAGGAGCAAAGWCTTTGCAATCTTGGTGCAAAGCACATGTTCTTGGCTCTTGGTCCTACGTCTCTCCTTTGGTCSAGCTGCTTGGTTCCTCAGGCTCAGCAGGCTGCAGTGTGCTCCCATGAACTTCCTCAACCAAATTTCCGAAATGTGACTACATCAGCGAACCATCCTGACACAAATCCTGCTCCTGTAATCTTCCTCCCAGCTCTCAGGGAAGACTGAGTTGATGATTTTTGTCTAGCTGGATGCACATCCAAAGCACCCACTCACAGAGGAGCCTTTCCAGTGCTACATGAGATGAAAAAAAGCCATAAAACACCAAGGAGGGAGATAGAAAGTGACATCCACGTACCAAACAATAAAAACCACTGGGAAAAAAATGGGGAKAGAAAAGCCAGACATACACAAAAAAAAGAAGGTGCAAAAATATCAGTGGGACAAAAGGTGAAGAGAAACACAGAGAAAACTCCCTATAGCAACTGGGGATTAACAAGGAAGGACCATTCCATAAAAGATGAGCAAGATAAGCAAAGCACAGAGTGACGTGTCATCCCTTCACAAACACAGTATTGGGGGAGTTTTGATGTAGATTAAGGGCAGCCAGAGTCACCCATTTACACCCTGAGAGGAACCCATGGGCACATTGGGGCTGAGTTACAGTGGCTTTGTCTCCAAGGCTCAGCTAATGCTGTAGCACTTATTAGCATCAGGTTGCTAAAATATAAAGTGATCACTGCACAGGTGAAAAAAAGGAAGGCTCCTGGGAATACATCTCACCGAGGAACAGAATGATCCTTATCTCATCAAGCAAAGTAAACAGAGCAGCACAGATTCACCAAGGAAGATAAGTAATTAGAGGTACAGTCAAAACCTATGGAAAAATCAATGGAAGATCCACAGTCCCACGCAGATTCTCAATCAGACCTCTAGTTGTGATGCACATATATCAAYAACAGAGCTGGATATGTCATTTGGCCACACTAAAAGGAAATACTTCCCAGGTTACAACWGAATTACAGTCAGCTAAGGAAAAAGCATTAGGAGTAGATTCTAGCTCTGGCAGAGTGCAACCATTGGGAGGAGGTACAACACAGTGTCCTACAAACAAAGATTGGAAAAAAAATCCATGTAAAGCCATACATGAGAAAAACATAGATTCAATACTGGGGACTTGATTCAGTAATTTTTCTTTGGTCTGTTTACATATACAAACAACTGAGGCATATAAAACATAATGAGACAAAAATCAGCCCATGACATTGTCTACCAAGTGAGTGGAACAGAGAAAAATTCCCTCTTGGGGAGCTTTGGTCGCTGTTGGTACTGAAACCACAGCCGGCACTATTTCTGTCATTGATGGAGGAATGTGCACTCCCTCTTAGGCAAAATGTAAATTTCASTGTGCTTCTCCATGGCAAGAGAGAAGGACAGACCTTAAACAAGTGCATAGTGACCAGCACTGAAGTAGTGAAGGAATTGTTAGGCATTCCTGCGTATTTTGGTAAGCATCTTACTAAATACAGTGGGCACAAAGCCATGGGGCCACTGTCCATGCACTAAAGGACTTTGCTGGTAAGGTCCCTGGGGGATTCACCCCTTACTGGAGGCTGAGGAATGCTGAGCAGAGGCAGCCCTGCTGCTGCTGGAGGAACTGGAGCAGAGAGGCTCAGCAAAGACCACATCAGCCCCAGCAGGCAGTGCTCTCACCCTCCCATACCCCACTCCTCCCTGGGCTACCACAGGGCACTGACATGGGCAAAAAAAGGGGGACATGGGCAAAGAAAGGGGAACATGGGCAGTTCTGTCACACTCAGGAGCTTCTCTCTCCCTCAAGCTTTGCAGGTGCTCCCCATGAAGCAGCTGTCTCATCACCTCCCAGCTTGCTGCTGGCACAGGAGAGTGCTATGGGAAGACTGAGAATGAGAAAAGTTGTCAGATTTGTTGACCTTTAAGTAGAGCTCCTCTTGCCAGATGTGACATGGAAAAAAAACATGAAGGAGGTTTTTTCGAACTGCATGACAAATGAAGACTCAAGGCTGACAGAGCAGATGGGAGCTGATGTCTGAATGCCGGACAAGACACACAGGGCAGGGGTGGGCTAGGAAGAGCTGACAATGAAGATGAGTGTTTTGCACTTGGGTGGTGGAAAAGGAAGCCCTGTGAGGTGGCAGAAAAAATGTTCAAAGTAATAAGCCAGACACACAATATTTGTAACCACATTCTTGGAACAGGGGAAAAACATACAGCTCTGACAGACAATGAACTGTCTCRGGAGCCACAGAGGCCAGAATGAACTGCACAAGCAGACATTCTGCAGAGCAGTGCTGCAGAACTGTGCCTGGCGCCCTAACGCTGGCAATCCTGAGAGGATTGCATTTTCAGTACTGTGTGAGCTCCAAGTCAGCCAGCCACAATGGACCAGAAGGGCCACTGACAGCATTTAAGTTCTTTGTTGTCCGTCCCTGGCACAGAAAAGAAACCAACCTACTTTCAACTAATTTGCAACAACAGAGCATGGTCCTCAAAACTCATTTTCTGGCCACTATTCCCCCATGCTCGCCATTTGTTTCTCAAGGCAGCCAGGGCTGCACAAGGCAAGGCTTAGGAATYAGTCCAAGAGATTCTATAGACTCCTTGGTCAGAATGAGACAGAGCTCAAGCAGCCTAAGAACAGAAGAAAAGATGGACCATCTTTCCTCCTGTTCACTGTGAGAAAACTAATGTATCTTCATGACACCTCTTCATCCAGCAGAACTATAGATTGCACAGCATTCCTGCTACCGACCCTATTCCAGAACCCTGGCACAAAGACCTCCCCTTACACACCCATCCCAAAACCAAGCTCAGAAGTCCTCTCCTGGAGGGCCAMGAGTACAATTACACTGCTCCACAACAAATCTGCAGCCAAGTGAAAAAACTCAAAACAGAGAGTGAATATAATCTGATAGAAAGGCAATTTGTTGCTTGCTTCACACGTTGTTTTTCACGTGTCCTCTCAACCTGCTGCAGCCACAGATTTAAGCTATGGACTATCTATGGACTCTTACAGCTGGCTACACCAGGAATTTGCTACAACAGCTATGCCCACCAGTCCCAACTCGAAGGCAAACAGAGACCAGATTTCCCTCATCAAAATGCTTTGCCTAAATACCATGCCATGATGCCACWCTAGGAAAATGCAGGCCACAAATTCAGTAAAAGTCATGGGCATATGGTTGGGCATTATTCATTATTGATAATCAACATTATTGTTGAAAAAGAAATCCTAATAAATGCAAGGTACACCATTTAACTCCACAGAGATTTTTGAAAACCCTTTAAATACAGATATAGAAYGAGTGAAAAAAAGCAGTAAGCATAAGGGTGCAGGGGGGAATTAAGCAAAACACCCTAGTCTGTACCTCAAAAAATGTAAATGCTAGGGTGGATATTTTGCTTCCAAACAAAAACCAACCATCACACCAGCTCATGGGTGTTTTAGCTTTAATTTACAGTACGATGCTGAGACGACTTTGTCAGTCACTTGGTAAAAATCAACTTGTACAGAACAAATACAGACCATAAGTGGGATTAAAATCAGTCCCAGCAATTGAAAAGAATGAGTTTTGTGAGTGGCGAGGTGGTGGCAGCRTTCTTCCTTCCAAGTATTTGGATATATTTTAAATTTAACTCTTAGGTCTCCATTTTCTACCTCTTCAGCAGCCAGCTTTTTGTAACTGACAAAGCCAAATGCAAGTCTCCTCCATAATTGTGCTGCAAATAGACACTGGMAGCTGCTGTACACGTACCTTCAGTGAAAGGACACTGAAATTCTGAAATAGAGAGGGTTTTTTCAGTGTTTAATTCAAGTGGACATGAAAGAAAAGGAACCTGACTCAGAAGCAAATTTTGCAAGCCTCAAAGAACTACATGGATCGGATATTTGGAAATGCTTTTAGGTTTAGTATTCCTTCAGCCACCACTGATGTTTTCRAGAAGAATCTGCTCTTTGTGCTCTTTTCACCTACTATATGATGAAAATATTCACAAGCCAAATAAATATTTGTTTTCTCTTACAAGTCACCTTTARGATCACAATCCATCCTGACATCAGGACAAGGAGTTCAGTTTAAAGTTTAAAGTAATTCATCACCGAGCTAGGATCTAAGTTGCACCAAGAATAAATGCGCTTCAAAAATATGCAGTTGCCAAGTATTTACACAGCCATTTGAAATGTCTAATGCAATCACAAGACTGTGGTTTGCTTCCACTAGAAACACTCTTACATTTACATTAATCTCTGGGAATTGTCTTGCACTACAGGAAACCACCGAGTGCCTCYGATTATTGGTTCGACCACATTTGAGCTGAAGACTCTGTGCTTGAGCAGAAACCTGTGCGTGACAKCTCTGTATCCTGACATAAAGCTATAATTACTCTGTGATGAGAGCCCCAACTGTGAGTGTGTCCACACCGACTCAGAAACAAATCCTCAGGATAAATCCCTCGCATCTTTACAAAGCCAGACTGGGAGGTAAAAACAARACGTAGTATTTTATTGATTTTGCACAAGAAGAACTGAAGCGGGCAGTTTTGATAGACAAAGTCATGTAGGCACCTAATCCTCTCAAGATCAGTGGGAGTTAGAGATCTATATGATTTTTGCAGATCTGGCCACAACAGRTATGTCAGTAGTCACACCAACGACATTTATGCTTTCCTGGGTAGCTGGGGATCACCCTCAAGCCCCAATCCCAAACCCCTAACTCTCAGTTTGCCCTCAGTCCTAAGAAACCACATGGCTCTGAAGGCTGTGAAGCTCCACGGGTACAGAAGGACTGCCTCGTGCTGGGCTCTGCCCCTCTCTGCAGCATGGACAACTAACCAGCCCTGGCTTCCAGGTGATAAATGTGCTTCAGTTCCAAATCTGAGTCAGATCCACAGAACCCTTGCCTGCTGTCTTCTCATACACATGTTAGAAAGCAGCAGGGCATTATCCTCATGTTAAACAGGCCACAGAAACCTAGTTACTTCCTTACTCTGAAGGGAGAGGTAAACAGCTCTAGGTCAGGATTAGGAATACAGGCAGACTAATGTGGGAAAATCTGCCGTGTTATTATCCATCTTTCACATCAGCTCTGCCAACTTTCCCTGTTTCATCTAATACTTGACACTTCACTAAGCACCTAAGCTTCTCAAGAGAGATCATTACACTATAATCACACTTTTATTAGAGGCTATGTTTTATTTTACATTTTTGGCCTTCCTGTTTGTAAAGAAAAACTAACTGTAACCTTCAGCAGGGTTTATTGCAAGACACCCTGGGGAAAGCAGCATATTGCAACCGTGTGATACCTAGAATATCAAATTTGGGGATGCTCAGGGACCCACAAGAGAGGGACAGAGGGCATCAGTTTCAGAGGTACCTATCTCATGCACATAAGAGATCACAAGAGGAAGAGTTCAAATCATTGGACCATTTTAGGAAGGCTTCCATTCGGTACTTTGTGAGCACGCAGTCAATCAGCCTTGCTGATTTACTATACCTCCTGCACATGAGAGCTGGCTCAGTGCATTACAAACCAGATTGTAGCAGAAACCATGACATTCAAGGTGGCACTTTCAAGAAAAGGCTCCAGGGCACAGGTTTAGGTCTCCTGGGGACCCATCCAGAAGAGACAAGAGGTGCAGGCAAGCACTTGAACGAACACATCACTCCTGTCTATGTACCCACAGCTTTCCTGCCCATCAAGTTCYTGTGACATTGCAGAAGATCACATCAAAACATTAAGTTTAGGATTTAAAATGTCATTATGGCAATGTGACAGCATTCTGATAGTAAATGCAAACGCCATTCAAAAAATTCAGGAAAATTCTCACAGCAATGTTAAAAATAACATATGCACCATGTGGATATGTTAATGYGCTGTCTTTCAGCCTTACACACTGGGCTAGGAATATTTTTTGTGTGTGTTTTAAGAATAGTTATGACCTTAAAAATAATAATTCTTGTTCACTCACTCTCCAGAATTCACATTCAAGATTTGCTGCCCCTTACAGGGAATGATGYATTTTTTGTCCTCAGAATGCTAGCAATGCCATTTCAAGTAATACAATGTTCTGCTACCAGTGAAAGGTGCCACCTCCACAGCCCCATAAACTGAAATCCTCCCTACTGCAGCTTCAGTCCAGCCATGGTAACACACTGCCCTTCAGCTGCTCTTTGGCATCACCACTGATTTGGCTCCTCTTAAGGCCCATTAAACTGCTGACCTCTCCCTCCAGATGACCCAGTGTGGCTGTGCCAGCTGTGCCAACCAGCTGGCCCTGGCATCACAGCCCTCCATTTAAGCCAATGAAGAGCTAGGACATGGCAGGATTGGACAACAATGCCATATTAACAAGTAGGAACACTGACTTTCAGAGCTGCAAATCAGGATAGRTGCCTGAGTCTCTCTAGAAAGCTCAGTTGTCACTGGACAATAAAACACAGTGCGAGGATGGGGTGATTTAATACTGCAGCACTGAACTCTGCTGCTGCTAGAGGAGATGCTCCCCTTCCAGCCTGGCAGAGCAGAGCACCAACTCCACAATCTCCACACTGACAAAGGGTGCTGAGGGGCACGTTTACATCCTGGACTCCCATGCACTGTAGTAGCTGTGAAGCCTCCCCTAAATCTCACCAGCAYGCCCTGACCTGTGCTACCCAAAAGGTCTCTGCACTGCGTTCAGCTCTGGTTTGATTGAACAACAAAAGCACAGTTTTGACAGCAGATGCTACTGGAGTGGATTTTGCAGCGGACCACTGAACAACAACAGGYAGAGGTAATTTCAGAAAAGTGCCACTTTAGTCCTCATACTGGCCAGGTACTCAATATTTAAAGACTGTGTGGCTATGTCTTTGATTGCTCTCATTCAACAGAGCCCTGAAGAACAAGTACTGCATTACTTCGCCTCATTGAAGCTTCAGCCCAAAGTCCTCGGCACCTGTAAGAGCAATGGTTTGATTTAAGTCCCCCTCCCTGAAGCCAAGATTCATCATTTTGAGCAAAACGAAAGGACAGTATATTTGTTCAGTGCTGAAGCCCCTGGGACTCAGAAGACAAGATGAAATGGAAATTTTCTTCTCTTTTTTTTTTCTTACAGGTTTATATGACCAGTATGGACACGATGGGTTCTTAAGAGGAGAGGTCCCCTGATAGAGAGCACAGACTGAATGTTATCAAGATGGTACATGCCAGTCATTAGGATGCTAATTGGCCCTGACAGGGCTCTGGTGACTGAAGTGAACATCCAAACTGTCACTACCTGGAAGCATTGCTGCAGGGAACAGCTCCAAGGAGCCTAAAGGAAAAAAGTGGGTGTGAGGAGGTGGAGAGATGAGGGATGTTTACWGCTCTCTACAGCTGTCTGCATCACGTATTTAAACAATGGGGAAAATAATTCTGTCTTTCTACACTGCGCTGATAAAAAATTCCACTAAAAAATCACTTTGGGTAATTTACATTTAAATGGACTTTGCACATGAACTAGATTATTTTGCTGGTCATGTTTACAGTTCTTTCCGTGCTCCCCTTCCCCAGGACTCCATGACTCTTGTCTCCTGCACCATCTTTTCTGTCTCCCAACCAATCCAATTAAAACACCAAAAATAAATTAACTTGTCAGATTTCCCCACCACCAGCTCTCTCCTACTGCTCTATTCCTGTCAGAGCTTTACCTCATCTTGAAAAATTCTGGTGTGTTGAGTGTTTTTGTTTATTTGCCTAGGTGGCCAGATTTGTCATCTATGAACTAGATTTACAGCACTTTMAAAGCAGAGAATCAAAAGTTTCTGAACAGCACACTGGTGACCACTTCCAGTTTTGGCTGGACAACATTCTTGTAAGGCTGGGAGACCACCAACAGGAAGGTGCAAAACTGAGACTAGATTATCTGCAAATTATAGTTACCAAAACACGGATTGCTGAAAAATAAATGTTACTCAAAGGTGTGTTTTGTACTTCGCCGCAAATAATCAACAAMACTGACTCAATGAACACAGCAGCCTAAATGTGACAAGCCAGCTGCATATTTAAGAGACCAGCTGTGAACACGAAAACTCTGCTAGTAAGATGCCATAACACACATTTAAAACACTGGTCCACAACCCTGAATCGCAGGTCTGCATTTCATCCAGGCCTTGAGCATGTCAGGTGAAACCAGAGAAGCTACAATRTAGCTGTAATTAATGTTTAATCTATGATAAAAGCAAGGGTGGTCTGGAATAATATTCCCAAAGAAATAAAAAAGTTTTCCTTACAGCTGCAATCAGCGGTCCACTTTTCTTGATCYCTCACTACCATAACACTTAGGGAACCCAAAGAACTTTGGGGGATACCAACCAGAACCAAAGCAGCTGGTGAGATCCATCCTCCACACCAACAGACTGCTTAGGTGTTCTTGCACAGTCTATTATACCCCACAAACRTCAGTTCTGTGGTCCAAAAATCTGCTGCGGAAGAGAAGATCCTGGCAGAAATTATCTGAGAGCTTCCACATRTGAACAGGATGATAAATATTTGCAAAGCAGGTAAATCATCCCTCCTCCCCTGCATGCCATTATGCCATGGGAATTCCTACACTTCTAAAACATGCACACAAGGAGATTGTGTCAAGGCTGTATGACTAAGGTGAGGAGGGGAGGGAAGGGGAGAAAAGTCATGTGAAAACTAGCTTTGGCTCCTGGAACTACAGCAGTGTCTCCTAAAATGACTGTAGGACACAGAAGGAAGGATGCAATGCTCCACAGGCTGTATTCTGTACTGGCTTGCAGGAATAAAGTTTCTTGAAGCAGTTTGCACCATAAGCAGACAAAGAATAATGGGGAAGAGACAAAGAGGTGCAAAGCAGCTGGGATTTCCTGTCCTCTGGCATGAGCTGGGAGAATGGAACCCCATTTTGTCACTCTCTCTGCTCACCCAAACCTTGCCAGCAAGCCTCAGCACAATTCTTCCCAGACAGAGTGGGCACAGCCAGAAGGATCCTGTGGAGCACAGAATTTGTGCCTCTGTGATGCACRCTAGACCTCATGTACACAAGCACTTGTGCTTCCTATTGTCACCTCCATCAAGCCCCTGCAAGCAGCTTTGCTTTTCTCTGTAAATAGGTTTCATTCCTTCATAAAAAGGATGTATTAGTCATGAATAAAAACCAGAAAGTTACTGGGGAGGGAAGCAATACTCAGTGTACCACAGTCAATAAAAGACAGAAGGGAAGAAAAATATTATCTGGAGAGTTCCAAGAAGGTTAGGGTTACAAAGATGCAAAATATTGGCTCTGACACAAAAAAAAGGCGCTTCTGAATACTGATGTGCTCCACACAATGACAAAGAAGCTATACTTACCTTAAAGGAGATTAAGTAATATATAGCAACACCTGAGGAAAGGGAGGAAGGTAGGAAAGAAAGACAAGCAAGCATAAACAGAAAGAGAATGAGGCACCTGAAGTCTTTTTCATATAGCTGCTTCTCCTTCACAGGGGAGATTTATATCTTTTCCTTGGAAATTCAGCATTCAGGAAAGTGGACTTAGTATAACTCCATAATAAAACCCTCTTTTCCAGGCCCCAGGAAACTATAATACTGATTTACTGGTCAAAGAAATAAATGTGCTTCAGAGTTCCATACAAGGTCTTTCTGAAGTTAATCCAGCTCTAAGATGGATAAGCAAAAGTGGAAAAATACCGCAGAATGTATTTGTGTAGATAAAAGGAGCTTTCTAAAGGCCACTGTTCCTGTCATGATGGAATAATTTTCATTCTCTAGATAAAGAGCTGGAGAATAAAAGTAGAGAAAGTTACAGCACACAACCAGCTCCCTGGGCACCAGGATGTATTTGCCAGCTGGGGACTACACTTCACTGAAAACGCCTGATCAGTTAAATTTAAAACTGGATATATTTYATACAGGATTCATTTGAGCAAATGTTGATATCAGTGTCTGACACCGCAGTCAGCAGAGAGAAACAGTCACCTGCAGGACACAATTCATCTGTTTCTAATGCAGTTGGCTAAAGCAGGGTCAAAGGAACTAAGTCCTAAAATATCTCTTTCCCTTTCCTGAGTGGAAGGAGAGCCCATGTAAGTCAGTCAGAGGCAGACAGATGGRCTATAGGCATCTGAAGCTAATGCTGGACTCAAAGCATCAAAATGACTGCAGAGATGAGATTCAAGTACACACATGGAGTTGGCAGAAATTAATCCACTTCTCACTATGATGACTGTAAATCTTACTCTGGAGAATGCAAACACAAGTCCCAGGCTTCTATGCAATCTGTGCTACCATTTAAAATGGATCAAGATGCAGCCCTTATAGTTGTAGAGATAGCCTTTTAAATGCAAAGAAATTGCAAGTAGAAGCAACACTATTCCTGAGCCTACAGATGGATACAAATAGACCTTACTGATGCTCAAGAGCATTGTAGGAAAATTCGTAAGACTGACAGTTTTGAATTATTCTCCCTTAGATTCATGTCAACAGAGCTGTCCATCATTTCCTAATCCTGAGTTTAAATGCAGATTGCAGGAGCAGAGCAGAAGATTATAAACCCCAGATTTCTGTTAAAACAACCTTTTTTTAATGAGTGAACAAGGCAAATGAGTCTTTAAATAGAACTTAATGATGTAGAYTGCAAATGTCCCAATATATGGCCTGGCAGAAGAGCTCATCCAGCCCAAACTGATCAGCCCCTAATAGAAGTCAAACCCTGAACTGTTCCCGTATCTCTCTCCTGACAGGTGCTGCTTTGTCCCACAACACAGATGGCTGGGAGAAGGTTGCAATGCACACAGCCCATAGCTCCTGTCCCTGCTCACATGCAAGGGCTCTCCAGGAAAAGCACGTGCAGGACTGAGTCGCCTTCACCAGGACACCAGCAGCCCACTGCTGCTCAGTCTTTGTCCAGGTGTTACTCAGGGAAAGAAGCAGCCTGTGTGCAAGGATGTTTCCCAAGTTTAACACCTGGGAAATGTTGCAGCTACTCTAGATWGACTGCCTGCACTGTGTATGCATGAAGTACAGCTCCCACCATGAACTGTGTGTTCCCTCCATCTGGAAGGGCTGGGCACTGCTAGGATGGACTCTCTGGTCAGGCAGGAGTGTTTACTAAAGCAGTGGTCAGTCATTCCACATGGGCTGAAACCTGTCTGATCAGGGACCATTGCTTGTCCTGCAGTCACACGTGCTTACACAGCAYGAGCTGCCAGCTGGGGCTGGTGAACACTGCCGTGGTACAAACAAATAAAATCAGCCTTATTCAGACCAAATTCCACAGCAGAGGCTGTTTGCTTGCCCGCATTCTAGGTTAAATACAGAGGGCTGGGCTAACCTTTCAATTCAAAGTAAACCAGACACTGACCTTCTCCCACAAGAAAAAAAAATAGCTATGGGGAAGCTGCTTCAGGACTCAAAACCAGTCATTTATTAAAACTGAGAGATTACTCCTACCAACAAAAGGCAAACAAACTCCAGAATCATCTGCCCCAGCACACACGAGAAACTGTCCAACCTTAACCTCTATTTCCAATGCTAATTACTTTCAAGAATACTAATCTGAATTTTTCCTAGCTTCTGTGGAGGATAAAAAAACAGACATGTGCAGAGATCTTCATCTTTCCCTTTCTAAATTCATATGAATTATATAATTGCACTTGTAAAGGACTAGAGCAAGTGACTAAAAAAGTAATGCAGAATGAACTAACACTGCTTGTGACAGGGCAGGAAAAGAATACTTTCAAAAGCAGACTTTCTCCCTCCAAAAAACTTGAAAAGAGAAGGCAGAAGACACTATAATTGCACATGTGAAAAATCATTCAATGACAATGGGATGTATATCAAGTWATTTTAATTGCTGAGTTTATGATATGCTTTAAATGATGTTAAGGATAGCCAGAGAACAAGGATGGCTGTCATCTTAGAGAAAATGCACTCAGTTAAAGACACATGCCTTCTGAACATACATATCTGATCCATTACATACAAATACTGGCAGTGAAATCGAGCAGAAGGGCTCACAGGCATTTTCTAAAGGCAAAACCCTGTCATTGTCAAAGGATTTATTAATAATTATAAATGAAATCATGATTATCAAAGTTACACACCTGGAAGCATTTTGCCAAAATCATTTAACTCTGCACTAAAACTCCAAGGGAAAAGGAAAGACCAATTAATTTTCTCATGGTAGGATTTCAGTTAAAATTCAGAAGGCAACTTACATCCATTGGGGTTTTGGGGTTTCTTAAAAARGCATGGGGTATTCACTCAATTGATTTCAGGACAAGCGTATTTGTATTACTACACCTTTAATCAAGACTTTATAGTAAGGCACTGTGAAGCAGGAGAAGAACATCCTTATGCTGAGAGTAACACAATGGTTCCCCAGCAGAAGCTCACAGGAGCAAGATAAATGTTTGCAGCCTCTCCAATAAGCGCAAGTACTGCACTCTGAATGTGAGAACAATGATGTATGACAAACAAGGAGCTCAGCCTGCCAGAAACTTTGTGTTTGTTGTTCCAAAAATGTTAGAAGCCACTAATTTAGAGCATATTACAAGGGACACTATGGAACAAAAMCCAGATACTGGGAGAGCACAAAGAATGGAAAAGAAAATCGCAGCCCCCCTCCCAACCAGCATCCTAACAAAGAGCATTCCCAACAGTTAGAGTGTTAAATCCTGAGAGATCAGATGGGTTTTGGGAGCACAAGCAAATCTTCAATAGCAGCCCTGTTACCATCCCTGTAAATCCACTGCCTAAGCAGTGAGAGAGTGTCACTGGAGGGGTTTAGGAAATATAAGAGCTCAGCAGGGCCAGGCACAGTGTCAGTGCCCCCAGTTTAAGGGCAGAGGCAGGCAGCGATTGTGCAGTTTGCTCACGGACAGGCAGCACAGCCAGGTAACAAACCCTGACTCTGCRCACAGCGGGCTGTGCCTTGCTCACAACCACATCCCGCTACTCTTCAGCCAGCAGAAGGAAAACAGTACTACACCAAACAGTGGGAGAAATCCCTCAAATCTTCGTGATATRCAAAGCCTGAAGGAATGCGCATTACAGAAAGATTTAGTTTGCTGGCATGAAATCAAACGTATAAACCCAAGATTATTCACAAAGATCAAGACAACCTTCAAAGAAGCCAGAAATCCAGGGGGAAGCAACGTATTTCCAAGTAGTTCCACTTTTCTCACACAAGCCAGGGAATCTCAGAGAGAGGGTCATAAATAATGGACTTTATTTTCATTCTTTGCATATACTCTGGCTGATGCAGCCCCTAGTGTCATCTGGAGATGGAAGCTGATAGTGAGCCATTTTTGGATACTCAAAGACACCTTAAAAGAGACTTTTTCTTGGAATAAGAGTGTTTGATTTCTGAAATACAAACTATTGTAATTTACTAATTGCTTTACATAGCCTACAAGTATTAGAGTGCTTCTAAAAGAAATCAGATTATTGATAATAAAAGCCTCTGTAAACTAACAAGGAAAGGCATTTCAGGATGCAGTGACTGAAGGAAGAATATTCAAATTAAGGTACCTGTAAAACATCAAAGTAACCCACCATAGACAGAACTGTCCTAGGACAGAAAGAGTCACTATTACTTCATGTCTTCAAAGTAAGACCAGAGGAGTCTTCTCAAATACATGTATATATGTTACCATGCCTAAACCCCAGTTAGTGGATATTGAAATCAGCATTAATGCAAGCAACCCTTTCTCAGACACACTTCATTGTGAGTACTTCTGATCACAGTACAATTCAAAGACAATTTACTGAACTGAGAGCAAGTGCATGGAAGTGCTGGTAAGAATCAGAGGGCTATCTCAGGAAAGTTTTACTTGTTTAAGCTAACAGAACATAGCACAAAAGAGGACAGGATCACTGCCTGCAAACACACTTGAGGAGAGGGAGCTGCAAGAAACACGAAGAGACGTTTAAACCGTAGGATTATCTTGGCGCAGAAATGAGATAAACCAACCATGAACTCTTCTTGGCTGGAGGTCAGAGAAATCCGAGCATGAAGTAGCTGTAATCTGGAGCAGCCTCCCAGARGGAGAAGGCAAAGAGGAGAAGAAAGCAGATACGGAGAAAACTCCAGAGTCCACAGAAAGGGCTCCTGCCCCGTGTTGATACTTCAGGAGCAGGGAGTGTTCCCTGGGACTGAGRCTTAGAAAATCAGGCTATCCTTTCTAGCTTTAAGCTTATACAGAGTTCAATTATTTGGTAACAAGTTATCACTGGAAGAGAAGGATTTATGTGTTTTTGTTTTTCTTTTTCTGTGTATTTCTAAAACAGGAAACTTTTTCTTTTCTTTAGACATAAAGATAACTTCTGGTTTTCATCCGTTATCCAGCAGCGTGGGAGAACACACMGCAGGAGGAAAACATTGCAAGAAGACATAATTTAGGATTTACTATGGAGTAACCTATGCAGTCAGACAGGACAGCATGAACAGCTCTACACTCCACCAGAGGTGGACTTCACAAATGTTCCACTGCCAAGATTCTTCAGCTCTTATCAACAGAGGGAAGGAGAACTAAGAGGTACTGAGCAGTCAACATCAAAGTGCAAGAGATTCAAAAAGGAGCATCGGCTCCTGGGTTATCATTCAATTGAAAGTATGAAGTATTTATCCTTCCTTCTGCAAACCTGATCCACAGGCCCTGGAGCCAGACACCCTTTCTGCAGCACATTGAAGTCATTAACCATGAAAGTTAAAGCCAAAATCACATCAGCCTGGTAAGGAAACTGTTGGAGTTGCTCTTGCTCTCTCTGCTTCAGAAGCAGTTTACCACAAAACCATCAAAACACAGATACCAGGAGTCAGGAGAGCTGGATYGCCCTCCTGACAGCTCACCCCATGCAAAAGTCATAAGTTTTCCATAACMACTTCATTGTCTCCAATGCCCTCACTCACCCTCTCTGTACACAAAGCTTCCCCTCTTCGGAAAGTGTAAAAGAGACTCTTCTATGCTCAGAACTGTAATGTGAAAACAAAATYGTGTTTTAGTGATATTTAAACTGATTTAATGAAGCAGTTTCAATTCCACCCTTCCTTCCTCCCAACTCCACCCTCTCCTTCGAGAAGGAAATTTGTTTGGGTTAATATGGAGGGAGAAAAAAAGCAAGCTGAAAATAGCCTCCTTTTGCCTTAAAAAAGTTAAAACTATGAATAAACACTCTGAAACAGGAATGCAGTTAATCTGCCCACCAAATTCCTACACTGTTTTTTTTGTTCAGCTTTCCAAAACATTTTTATAAGGATCAAACACATAGACTTAGATCTGCAGAGCTAGTGGTATCCCAGAACTGCCAGCTTCCATGCTAGTAACTGGTTTTGGCATGAGAAGAAATGGTATGAGACGGGATGAACCAAAGATATAATCTGGGACTGTTAAATACTAGAATATTTGAGCAAATCTCCTCACATCAGAGGAATCAAAAAAAAAAAAAAAAAAAAAAAAAAAAAAAAAAAAAAAAAAAAAAAAAAAAAAAAAAAAAAAAAAAAAGAGAAAAATCCACCAGGAGAAGAGAAAAGCATTTCTAGTTTCCCTTTAACTGTGCAACAGACGAACAGCATTATCTCCTAAAAATCTACCTTGCCAGTAAAAAGCACTAACACTGTTATCCGTATCTTAGACCCAAGTCACATCTGTCCCTGACAACAACAGCTGCCAACACTGAAAGAGCAGGGTGCTCAGCCATCCTTTTCACCCTGGGCTGGAAGCCAAAGCAAGGATGGCTTATGTATTTGCAGTGCAAAACCAAACAAACTCTTTATTCTGTTCCCTACACTATGCTATTAGCAAGCAAGCCCATCAGCCCCAGGGAGCATCCCTGCAATCTGAATATTTGAACCCAAACCTAATTTTCCGGCATTTCCTTTCCACTGCATCAGCAGTGAGCTCCAGGTAATACCACAAGAGTCATGTGTACCATCCTACCCGTGCAGACAGAATCCTCTTGGCAGAGTCGCCTTTCATCCCAGTTTCCCATCGCATGAGGCATCAGAGCATGCTGCCCTGGAGAGCTACAGACACTGCTATGATACCTGAGACGAGTTACATTTTAGAAAAGGAAACCTCCTCCCTCCTTTTACAGCAGATGAGCCCTCTGGAAGGAGAAAGGAAATGTCTCACTTTCATCTCAGAGTTCAGAGGGAATGTTTTAAAGCTGTCAATCGTATCAAGATCTTATTCATTGACACACCAGGGACAGCAGCTCTTCTGAGGTAGGCTGTGCTGCCATGAAGCAGCCAGGTTCTGAAAAGGACTTTGCCAGGTGACATTTGGAGAGCAAAGTAAAAGACTTACCTGTGACCCTAAAGCACAATCTGAAAGCAAACATGCAGCAGGCAGGCCAGAGGAGTTAAGCAGATGAGGTAAAGCCCCATGAAGAACAAAGCAGCACCTGCTAGTGAAATCCCAGGTGAGGAATGTGAACCCAAGCTGTCTGACCTCTTGGTGCCAGGTCCACTTCACTCAGAGAGACGAGATGTGCTCAGTGATCAGAGTGACACGGTGGGTGCCAGGATCTCACATTTGCTCACTAGCATCGCTGCCATGGTATACAGCCCTGCATTCCYCATCCATGTACAATGCTCATCATCTCACCCTGATTGCTACAGGACTTSAGGGATACTGTTTAGGCTGTGCAGAAATATTAGAGAAAGACATCCTGGTTAAGAATTATGTTACTTCTTCAACCACRCCACTGGAGCATTCACTGGCTCTGTGTTTACCCCCAGTTCCCATCCAAGGTGGAAAGTGTCCTTTAACAGACAGGAAACTGGCACATAGGCTACATCATATCAGAGGGAATCTATAAGCAGATCATGGAGTTGAAACTGGACTTGCATAATCTAAGGTAGCTACCAGACATTCTCCTTCCAAGAGGCGCATCAGCCAGCAGGCACCTGTGCAGCTTCTTCAGTCTGGTGGCTCAACAAAAGAACAATCAAGTGAGAGCACAAAGTCCAGGATGCTGTGGGTTAAGAAAGCAAATGCATCAGCAAGGCTAACAATATCCACCCTGCACCCAGCTCTGCACAGACCCTTGCTCAAGCAGCTATAACTGCACATTACTGCCTTCTCAAGGGTGCAGGAGCCAAATGTTGTAGCACACAAAGGTCTTTGACATCACTCATCTGCAACCTCATCCTCTGYTGTCAGCTAGTTTTTAGTGGAGGTGGCTTCCCTGGGTTCAAGAGGGATTCAGCTTTCCCAGGGCACTGTAAAGAATGAGAAGGAAATGGACAAAGACTCAAGAGAAATAGAAAACAGGCTGAAATGTGTGGAAACAGTCCTGCTTTTGATTAAAAGAAAAAAAAAAACTTAAAAGAAACCAGCCTAGGGTTTTTCTTCGCAGAAACACGAAGTCTCAGGCTCCCAGCACTCAGACCAGTGTATCTCAGACTGTGAACACAGCCTTCACTCCTGACATTCCGCTCCTTTATAGCAACTCTCTTAAGAAAACACCCACAATGACTACAGATGATTAGTCAGGAATACTAAATGATATAAACCAGCATGTCTGTGCCTCAGCCAGTAGTTTCTGCCCRAATATCTATCCATCCACCAAGAAGTTACCCCTTTGAGCAGCGCTCTCCATCATGTAATACATCAGCACCAGATGTTTTGAACCTGGTTGCAGAGAAARGAGTGGAATTTAAAGAGTTAAGAAATTTTGGCTGCAATTATCAGGAAGAACAGTGGTAATGCAAGGTACAACCATGGCCCTGATCAATATTCCTAATACAGAAAATATGTATCTCAGGGCATGTCTGCAGCACTGGAAGCAGTCTTCCAGCTGAGCAGTTGTTTTTTCCTTCAACTCAGCCTCACTTTTAACTACTCTTGATTAAAACAATTACTTTCACTCAATATTCAACTTCTGACAGGTAATATTCTCTACATATGTTGCAAGCTGGCTTCATCCTTACAGGCAAAACACAAGAGCTCCCTAGAAGCAACTTTTCTTATTTTGTAAGTCATGTATAATTTATGCAACTGCAATATTGACACAGGCTAGAAATATGCACTGTGCCAAAATAATCTCTTATAAGCTTTCAACAGATTCTGGGACATTTTCCTCTTAAGGCATTGCTTCCTCCYGTTATTGCCATTAGTTCTCAGGAGAATTCGTTACCTGAGCACAATTAATTCCTGTACAYCCAACCTCATAATCCAAAATCTAGACCATGTCAACATTCAATGCCATTTAATTGTACAAGTCTTTGACAGCCCCCTAAGCACTTACAGGGCTTTTTTTGTTCATTTAGCCCTCAAGTATTCATCAAAGCAAACACTTACACATGCATAGATGTGCTCCTGCCTTTCTTGTCTAGCAGATGGATTCCACACAGGACATACATAACTGACATATTCAGCTCTTCCAACYAGGTAAACACTGAAATTGTCTGAAAGCTGGAGATGGTTTTGCAAGCAATTGTTATCACTGTTATGCCAAATACTGAAATCACCAGAGTCTGTTYTACTGAGTTATTGGCAAAAGAGGATTACTGACAAAAGAATCACAGGCAAGTTGTATGTTACATGGACATCACAGATGGCTGACAGGAGTAGGAAAGCATTTTCTTCACTGTATTTCCTTTAGGTGGAAACTAAAAAGGAGAATGATGATTTTCAAGAGTTTTCATTCCATTTCCAAATAGCACTGAATTAGGGAGCTCTCTTGCACTGCACAGAAAATTCCATTATCTCATTTTAAGAGCACACCTAGGTACAGACTCAGGAACACTCCAGCACTGAGTCACCCTCTTTTTTCACCTGCCAWGCCTACAAATAGATGTCACCCAGGTATGATGTGCTGGCTTCCAGCACTCTGAACGAGTTTAATCTTCCTTGCCCAAGTAATACTTTTCTCTCATTTTTTTTATTTAAATAAACTTTCCTTTCTGAAGCTGTTCTTGCGAACAAAATATGTTGTCGAATTCTCATCTTGGCTATTGGATGAAAAACCAGAACACTCACCCAAAGCACACARTCTTTGATCATTTTCCTCACAAGGTACGCAGCCAGCCAGAAGAATTTGCAACTATGAGCTTCAAGTATGAGGTTTTGGGGGATGGRAACTGTATGGATCCTTTTGGCCTGGGATTCCTAAATCAAAGCTTTTTGCAGTAGCAAGTGAACTGATGAAGTATAAACAGACAAACACATAATTATCACAAATTACAGCTAAAAAATCCTCACTGGAGAAAACAGWGTGTGTGTAGGAGAAACTCACCGTAACTCACTGTAACTGGAGGTTTTGCAGATGACACAGAGGATACAATTGGAAGGAGCTCTTGATCTCCCACAGYAATGACAACTGGCCCTTCAGTGACRCCACTGCAAGACACAAAATAACAGGTTCATGAGTAAAACAGGCAGGTGGTYATCGGGAGTCACTTCAAGAAAAAACTTCTCAATCCAGAATTCCTGCTCCCTGCTTCACAATTCCCTTGCCCTCACCTCTATACTTCCCCAGACATTCTTCAACTTCAGCAGAGTTTGTTACTAAAACGAAACTCGGGTCACCAAATATTAACTTATTGGAGAAAATCTCTTCTTGTACATTTTCAATGCAGATTTTTTTTAAAGCAATGTTAAAAAGATGTGACTTTGTCATTGAATCCGTGTACAAACTAGGTGTATGTGGGAGTGAGCACACAATGGCAAGAGAATAAGGCACGCTGGGCATGCGGAGAAAAGTCCAGGTAACAAGTGTCKACAGAACAGCAGCCAGTGAGTTATGGTCCCCCAGCAGCACAAGAAACAAGCTTTGTGGGACCCAGGGAACAATGCACAGAGAACATTCAGAAGGGAGTGTGGGCTTCTATTTCTTATACAGGGCAAGGAAAAGTGAAATTGGTAAATATTTCTAAACATTSAAGTTTCGGAGGCTGACAAATGCCAAGGAAGCGAGCTTAGCTGGGTGGAAGCAGTTTATGCAACAAAATACCCACAAAAGAAAATCATCTACTATTGGGAGTGTTAAAACTTCACCAAGTGATGCTGCACRGGGAAAAGTAAGTTTATAGCTATATTCAAATGCATAATCAGACAATGCATAACAGGTTAACTCTACCTACAGAAGCAGCAGTAAGGTCAGAGCTGCAGACAAAACSTCTTGAAAAGAACAATCCCTCCTCCACAGCAGCTTTATAGTGGATAATGAATCACATGACACACAAGATTTTTGCTAGTGTATACATTTCTTCAGTATTGCATTTGGAACTGCATATAGATTTTTATAGTTAAAAATAGTGGAATTATCCCCACCATAAATTATGGAGAGTTAAAAAAGCGAACCCCTACATCCATCCTGACCATGCACAACCAAGGCTGCACTTTTTATCTATCCACTTGAAAGGCATTAGGTCTGCAGATCAAATGTGCCTGGCTTGCTGTGGTTGAAATCCTAGCTTTTTTGCTGTTGTTTGYTTGGGTTTTTTAATCTTGTTATTTCAGGTGTTTAACGACACTAATTTCCAGATGGTCTAGAAATCTACCACACCAGCAAGCAAGCCACATTCCTGTTACGTGCAGGAGTGTCACTGTCTGATATTTTACTGTTATAGTAACCAAGCTGGTCCCAAAGAGGCATCAGCAATGCATTCCCTAAGCATTGCTTTATTATGATTTTTTTCTAAAACTAAGAACTAAGGAAGTTTCAAGTGTTTCCTGAGAAGAATGATCTGCCTGATGATTTTTAGATTTGTTTTTTTTTTCCCCTAAACTTGACAAATACCAGAAGCAACATCACCTTTTAAGGCAAAAGGCATCTGAAAGCAAAATCCTTCTTTTAAGCCAGASTGACTCATAACAGCAAAGATTATTCCTATAAAAACAAACTCAACAATGAAGTAAGAATGAGCTTGAACCTCTAGTAATAACAATTCAAACAAATCCTTTTTTCTCCATGACTTTTGTGGACCGATATTGGCTGGTTTAAGCAGRTGCTCTTGGCTACTGCAAAAAAGAAAACAAGGCAGACAGACCACTGGCCCGAGCCAGTCTTATCATTCATTTGCATCCCCACAGAACACAGAAAGCACAAGCACAGATGCACAGAACACACTGCATCCTTTTCTTTCCTATAGGAATGCAGGAGGAAGGCTGTAGCTACACTGCAGTCACACGTGCTTTCAGCAGAGCTGCCGATGAGATAAGGCATAGAAGATGCACATAGCACTGCCTCCAGCAAGCCTGGGCAGCTGTGTACAAGCCACTATCAACATACCTTCATCATGGCCAGCAAACACGTTAATAAACCCTGAGCAGACTGCAGCCCTGCCTCCTGAAACACAGGGGGCCACTGCCATCAGAGGAGGCAGCATTAATTAYACTAATGTGAGGAGGTGATGCTCAGTAGGCTGAACTTAAATCTACTCCTCAAGTCTAGAAGACATCCAAAATCCTCCTTTTTGAGGAGTGTGACAGTCATTGCACAGATATTCCTTGACCTGCCCAACAACTGAGCCCAGGCAACCGCATTTTCAGCAAGAAGGTGGTGACACCACCAGCAGAGAGACCAGGGCTCCACTTTCCTCCCCACAAATGACCTGTTGKATAACCCCAGGCAAAACATTTTGTCTGCTTGCATCTCACTTTTATTCTCAGGTCGGGAGCATTTTTTTCTGTCTCTTCTTTTGACCAGGGATCTTCCTTTACAAGATATTCAGGTCTAGTATATGTTGCTGAACACAATGGGGCCTCTAAGCATTAAGTTTAAAAACAGAAACCTCAGCTGCAGTGTAACTCCAATTAGAGCTACAAGGTCCCCCCAAACCCAGCYACTCCAGACATTCTGCTCCAGAGACCAGAGACATGTTTTCGATCTTTCTGTTCTGGCTTGTGTCAAATGCTTCCAGGCTCTCTGGTGTGTCCCTCACCACCTGGAGTCCATCTAAAAAGCTCCCTGACAACTCCCAAAAAGAGGGTTTGGGTTTTTTTCAGACTAACTACACAAATTCTTAGCAGGGGGAACGACAGCTTAAGAAGAGCAGGTGAATTAAGTCCTAATGCCTCAAATCAAATTGTTTGATCAAAGATCTGTCACAGACAGCTCAGCTTTCTAGGAACCTGGACACCCTGAGTTAGATAAGAGTCCTGCTCTCCAATTTTCTTTCTTTGAAACACCTATATTTGCCCCTCCTACTCTTCCATTCCTCTGCTGGCACTCCTGCCAAAGGCAGAGATCAAGGTGAGTTCCTGCTGTAATCCAGGACTGTTCTTCCTTGGGGCTTGCATTAATCTGCACACTGSTCAAGGATCCTGGTTTCTAGATGCAGGACACCTCTGAGTGCTCTAGTACTTTCCAGAGCTTGCTGCTGTTTCATAGCATCACACAATGGTTCAGTTGGAATGGACCTTAAAGGTCAYCCTGGCYAACCTCCCTGCCATGGGCAGAGACACYTTCCATTAGATCAGGCTGCCCAAAGCCCCAACCAACCTGGCCTTGAACACTTCCAGAAATGGGGCAGCTTAGCCTTGTTCAACTTCACGAGGTTTGCACGGGCCCATCTCTCCAGCTGGGCCACCCACCAAATTCATTCTCTCCAGTTTAGCGACAAGGATGTCATGTAGGACACTGTCAAATGCCCATCACAGGTCCAGGTAGATGACATCAGTCACCCTTTCCTCATCTAACACCTCTGTTACACTGCCATAGAAGGCCACCACATTTATCAGGCATGATTTGCCCTTAGTGAAGCCGTGCTGGCTGTCACCAGTCACCTCCTTATTTTCCATGTGCCTCATCATAGTTTCCTGGAGGATCTGCTCCATGATTTTGCCAAGCACAGAGGTGACAGACTTCCTGGATTTTATGAATGCAAAGGGTGAACATGGCAGGAAACACTTGGTACCATGATGAGCTCATACTACCTGAGTTTTCATTCATCTGATCTCARTCAACAACTTTTTTCTTCCCCTTAAACTCAAAAATAGCTTCACCCTTCTTATTTTGAGGCAACGCCCAAACTGTGATAAATTCCAAGCTGCAGCCATTKGGGCAGCAATCCTAGCAAACAGAATCATTATCAACAGAGATATCAWAATGGCATTTGATGTTGACCCTAAAATGGTTTTGCTGTCTGTGGGTCTTCCCAGGAGCCTTATCATGTGACCTCTGTTTGCCAGTGGTTTTTTTACCCAGGGTTAGAGCTGAACAGGGACACAGARAAATGCTCCAGTTCGTGTCACAGCAGCACACAGGACATACATGCCTAGCATGATTCAACCTCCCTGCCTTGAAGAGAACACACAGAAATTCCAGCACCACGCAGATTAGTCACCTTCACCGGTGGCAAAGGGCCTTTTTCAGTCTCTGCTCYGCTTGTAACTACTGCAACTAATTCAGAAAATTTACTGACTGACTGAACTCTTGTATTAGCACACAGTGCCTGTAACAAAAAAATGAAACAGCTATTCTCTGAAGTCCTACTAAACACAAGAGGCTGTGGAAAATAAATTTTAAAGTAGGCATGAATACTGCTTGCTCTTGTGTTTAAGAGGAAAAATACCAAAAAGAAATGTCAGCAAGATTCTTTTTTGAACCACCACCCACCAGTCTCCTACCCATGCCTACTTTTTAATTTATGATTTTTTTAATTAAYGTAATGTTGTAATTTTTACCTACATGCTCTGCCCTCAAACAAAACTCCACTTGACAACTTGCAATCATTTGAAATCTCTTCCTTCAATTCCTATTGCTTGATGTAAGACAACTTCACACTGTCAGGAAAGACTCCTCTCCTGCCATGCCCATAGCCATCACCATGTACTCCATCCCCTGCAAATCTGCCAGATAAGCTATCTCCAGCTGGTATCTTATACATATTATATATATCAAACATGGAGAATATATAAATAGTTATTCCCTTCCCACTCCTATTTTAGGATTTCCTGAACTCTACACTATTTTATCCTCCTTACATCAGCATTAACCCTGTCAACCATATTCCTGCAACATTAATTCACTCTTGTCTCTGGAAACCACTACATTGATTTTCCTTTCTTTAGTTATTCTTGACTAAGTCCAGAATATGGAACTGCAGCCCATTTATGTATCAGCTCTTAAACTGATGAGCACGTGTAACTTCTATYAGAGTTACTGCAAACAGCACATTGTCACTCAGGCACTCTGCTCYAAACATCCACTTGCCCTCTGCATCCCTCCTCTGAGCTTGAAAAAAGCTTTGTTAAATATTTGCATCCGTGTTTCTGCTTGCAAAGGCATCTGTGCTCAGCACTTAGCACTGATAACCACAAGATCTGTGATCACACCGTGGCTGCTCCCAAGTCCCAGCCTGACTGGTAACAAAGTCCATTCTCCTCATGCAGAGGAGAGACTTTTATCACTTTTATTTCCAAATACAGAGCAAAAAGATGAGGCTTAATGTTCTTCCRTACCCTGGGCACTCTAGATGGAATGAGCAACACAAACAACCCATCCCTTGGGAAGGATGAGAGTGTCCCAGTGCAGYCTAAGGCACTTACTCCTCAAAGCAGGAAAACAAAGGAGGCTGAAACACATTCCMCTCCTGGAGGTCTCCCTGTATCAATCACTGCTTTCCTTCATTGTCACTCCACTCCCAATGTCTGCCTCTGTATCTTGTGTTACCAGATYCCAAGGAGATGTCTGCAGGACATGCTACATCTCACCAGAGAGCACAGAGGCAGCTCCCATGACACCTTCTGTACCTGTCAAAAAGGAAACGCTGCCTGATGCTGACTTCATTCATAATTAAGATACTATAATGACCTGCACTAATAATTAAATACTTTCAAAAATCACACTTAACTCAAAATTACTAGAAGTTCAAAACATGAAACCATGATTACGGTCTGCAGCTTTAAACTTGCTTTCTGGTTTTAGCTCTTGTGTCTAAAAAAAGGATTGATTCTCCCTGATTAGTAACTACAAAACATATAGATGTTTAGATTAAAATATCCCATACATTGAAGTTCAGTGTGCAAATCAGTTAAACAAGTTTAAATTTGCATTTAAAACAGCAAAAAGTAAAAGTAAAGAATCTATAATGAAAGAAAGTAAGGAAATTTGACTGCTTCTACCAAAATAAAGAGAATATCTCACCATCCCTCACTTAGTCTTTCCTGAATCCCTCCCTGGCACAAGCTATATATGACATTCCCAACTCCCAACTAGCCTTAATAACCTCACAAGTTACCTATTGTGGATGTGCTGCTGCTGTAGAACTTCAAAGACAAATATTCTCCCTACACCTGCAGAATGGGCTATTGCTCTCACAGGTTATCCTGGCACTGCAATGAACTCTTTTTCCAGACGATTAGGCCATTGATTTCCTGTGGTTCCAGCACTTTCATTTTCCTTTAAAGCCCCAGCCAAACCTGCACTGGCAAATATTTCTTAATTTAGATGCTATTAAATGGTTAGGGAAAGTTTAAATCTCAACCTGATTTGTCATTATTTCAAATTCACCATTGAAAATGTTTGTTTTCACAGAATACATTTAATTGCATATTTATGATTATACACACAAATAAATATAGACACAGCACTGTTTAAATGCCTTGATTCCAATACTCTGAGTTTTTTACTATTYTAATATCAGCAAAGTATTCACTTGTTTTTGGGGGGATTTTTAACACACTYCAGCTTCTTCTTTCAAGCTAAGACTTAAAATGACTGTTACTTCAATTTTGTTGCTGTGGATACACCAAGACACACATTCTGCTCCCAGAAAATCTCCAAAACAGTAAATTACATCATACAAATTTTACCAGGGCACTTCCAGGGAGAAGACTTGCCTCTTCTATCCTCACCCTTTGCRGCAACTTCACGGAGTTAAACCAACACAGTTGGTAACTCTGCAGTTTTAAGGCAAGTTTTCCTCAAACCAGCCATCCAAAACACACAATCCAAGTAGGTTTTCCATCTCAGATTGCAGCACTCCCTCTGCTCTGCTCTTCCATCTGGCCAGAGAGAAGCTGGCAGAGCAGTGCAGCATCGCTGTGAGCCCGTCAGCCAGCCATGACAAACAACACTCCTGGCTGGCCACAGCCACTGCAGCCATGGCAGGCACTCCTGGGCAGTGAAAAGCTGCTGCGCTGCAATTTCAGAGCACTGGGTTGGGCAGCAGTGAGAGCCCAGAGCCCCACTCAGTGGGGGAACACAGCACAGAGCAGAGCAGATCTGTCAGAGCCAGGACAGCAGCAGTCACAGTGTCCAAAGAGTAACACTCGCCCTCAAACACACCAGGAGCAGAACCAGCAACAGCAGACTTATTAGAGAATAACTGCACAGAACATATTGAAAATTTGTCGTCTACACAGGAACCATATTATCACCTTCAGACAGGATCAATTACCATTTGATACCCACACTCATCTGCACAGTTTAGAAAGTATCTAAACCAGAACCTAGGTACTAGGTATCAATACCAAAGATGCTAAGCAACTATACATACTGCTGATATCCCAAACATCTTCCCTCTGGAGAACGATTCAAGAATCAATTTTAATGGGATCCTTACCACTACTAGGCCACAGGAAATGCATCTCATCAGAAATCAGCATTACTTTCTGTGTTTGTTCTAAGTTCCACTGCAGAAATGTAGGTTGGWGTAAACTACTGCAAATATATTGGAATATTGTACACCCTGTCAGGAGACCATACCTGCCTTCGGAATCAACAACTTTAAATTATTTAAAGGTTTTCAAAAATTTTGTGCTGAATAAGTTAAAGCAATGCCATATTGCAYCATATCAGCTAAATAAACTTGACAGTAGATGCAGTTCTTTACCTTCTGTCCTGATCCCTATTAAACAGGCAAAGCAGTTACCAATGGGGCTTGAGTCTGCACTTCTCTGCCCCTCAGTTGTCACACATTATAGAGACAACACTTCAACTTATTGGTCCATCTTGCAACCAAGATCTGCCCTTCAAATCCATCTCTCACAATACCTGTTTACGACATTTAGCTCAGGAAATTTATGGGKTTTTTTGAGGCAGGCTGGGCAGTACAGCATACAAATAACTACTTGCCTATACTTCACAAAAACAGGGGAAACAAGAATGCATATACATATATATACACACATCAAAAAAAAAAGCAAAGCTCCACAGAAGTCTGTGACAAGACAGAGCCCAACTCATAGCTTCATAAATTCATAGAAGACAAAAAGCATCCACCCCCAAGAAAATACAAATTTAAAGCACTTCACTATGGTTATCCTTCTGTCTTGCTGTTTGCTACAATCACAAAAGAGCTGGCAAACTAGATTAAATGCTACAGGTGGAGATAAAACTTGCAGGGATAACAGCTGCTCACTGGCCACCAGTACTCTTACAGCATTATGGCWAACCAACATATTTCTTGTTAGAATCACACCAGGCCCTCAAGTCAATAACAATGATGATGTCTTATCTCTGTCTCTCCCCAGCAGCTTCTGCCATCTGCCTTTGTTCGTTTGACTCACCTTCAGCCTGGCAGTCTAAAATAACTCTCTGCTTTATACCTCATACATKCATGTTGTTATTCCCATTATTACAGCTAGTGCTGCATTCTTTTGCAAACTCAACGCTTGGCTGATGCCCATCCATTACCACACAAGAATGCACTCCCCTACTGAAAACATACATTGAATTTTCAGCTATAAGAAATGTTGCTGTTGCTATCTACAGTGAGACTGCACTAGAGAAATATGCTGTGGAGGTATCAAAACTTTGTATCACTTAAGATATAAGTAAACTCCTGCTATGAAGATAACATCCTCTCATTTCTGATTTGCTTTAACATTAGGCAGTTCATGGGAGGATAAGGCAGAAGGATGATACCTCACAGCTGGATGGGAACAGAAGCATAAAGTCAGCCACAGGAAGTCAAGCAAATTCTGGACCTGTCTGGAAATAATTCCTCATTATGGACAGGTTGTGAAATATTAAATGAAACAAGTTGCTCGTGTTCTACAGAGCAGGAGAGAGAGAGAAGCTTAAGGAACAACACCCAAACTTAGAAATACAAGGTTTTGKTTTTTTTTCTTGTAACTGGTCCATGCTTTCCATTATATACCAATACCATAATATTCTCAACACTAAGCCAGGGGCACAATTTCATCTCTAATGAACACAAATCCAGTTTTATACCATCTCCTTTCCAGACATTAATCTCCCAATGTAGGTGATATGTATCAACTCATATGGAAGTCCCCCCAGTTCCATGAAGCAAGGTCAGTAGATACTAATTAATGATCTGGCTCAACATATCCGAAGAACTGACGCACTCATTAGTTATCCTAAACAGCAGGATATTACRGAAAATTATGACAGCTGCTGTGTGTAGCTTTTCAAACCTATTTTCCATGCCTTCAAATACAGCTAGCATTGGAGGTGTCCTTTACAGAAAAAAAAAAAGCATCTATAGATTAGCACTCTGTACAGAGTCCAAGCAGTCTGTGTTACTTGCCAGCATTTACAAAAGCAGTGACGCACACAGCATAAAGCCTTTGCTAACACCAATCCACATGGAGTGCTTCTGGTAAAAGGAGACACAAAAACCACTCTCCCCTCCTTATTATCCCCAAAGTKAAGGCTGACATCCTCCCTGCCTCCTCTACAAACCACTCAGTTCTCATTTCTGCCTTCATAATATTGCATTTCTCTCACTTTTTAAAAACATGTGAATAGACGCAGAGCTTGAATTCATGAAGAAATGTTTTCCTATACCTTTTAAAATCTCTCAAAATCTAAATATTTAAAGACATTCTGTTATGCCCCTCTATATAAATACATCTTCACAGCCCTCAAAAATGTCATTCCACCTGTCTGCTTCTGCTAGTCTCTCCCACATCCATGCTGCTCTACTTACCACAAAAGAGCTGGCACAAGGCAGCAGACAGGACAGGATAGCTTGGACCCTTTTACCTCCTGTGCATTTGCACAATGTGCATAGTTCCTGCCTCAGACATCAGAATTTAAAGAGAGGAGGAGGCTAGGAGAAAAAAATCTGTTTACCTCATTTATAGGTATTCAGAAGACTAAGAAMTTTGCCCATGATCACTGAAATTTATGGCAGAAGTAAGAACTGAACTCATACATCTCAATTCATTAGTATGACTCCAGTAACATCTCTCAAGAGCAGTGTGTCCAGTCATTCCTCACCRTGTGAGGTCAAGAAGGATTACAGCTGCAGAGATTTTTCTCTCATTCTCCCGGACCTGAGAAGTGATGATGTTTTCCTGGATTTCATTACTTGAATGCACATGTAAACACAAATACACATGAACAGTTACAGCAAAAACTGTCAATGCAACAAACAAGGTACGTCCTATTCACACCGCCCTCTTATTCATACCATCCTATTCACAACAGCTCTCCTGGGTAGTCTTCACAAAAACACTCCAGGCTCATTTCCCTGCCTGTTTGCCTTGTGAATTACTGGATTTAAATATATACCAATACATGGAACTCGAGGCACATTATAAGAAAGAGGAATAGTGAAAAAAAATTCCTTCAGACCTATTCCTCTTGGAAATTCCTTCAGTTGTGTCTGCAAGATAAAATAAACAGTCTAAAGGTTCAGTAGAGAAGAAAACACCAAGCAACCAGGGAGACGGGGTAGGCAAGTGGGAAAAGTACACAGCAAAACAAGCTGAGAAAGTCCTGCTTTTRTCCCCTCACGGATGCTACCAGAAGGGAGCCCAAGGCTAATACCTTTTTGAGTAGAAGCAGCAAGCAGTGAAAGAATAGGAGACTGAAGCCCACTGCCACCTTTTTATCATCCTGATGGAACGCAGCAGGAAGCTGGTCTGGCCAGCTCAGAACTCTCTTATCCTGTGCTCTCATAGCTCAAAAACAACTTCACAAGACTTGTGCAATGGTTCGTGCCACACATCCTAACCCCCTCTGTGAGAGCAACAGACACTGAAGGCATAAATCCTGTGCTACAGAACTGTGGCTCAGGGCAGCACACTGCAAGAGAGAGGAAGTGACTCTAATTACAGCTCTGATCCCTTTGGTCCCGCACCTGCAAGAGAAGTCAAATTTAAGGAATCTGCTTTATCAGTAATGCCTTTGCTGGGGTACTCAAAAGCCACCCCATTTTGTAGTCTGGACTAGCCAGGCAGTGTCATACATTCTTCATCTCCATACCCAGGAGCCTCTCAGCAATTCTAGCTGGCCAGAATTATATGTGAACTTAYACAGAGAACATGCTAGCCAGTTTTTAAACGGGAATTAAGTTAGCAGATGATCAAACTTGAGGACAGCTTCTTTAACCTCTAAGTAATCACCTTCAAGACAATGTAAAAACCGTAATGCACTGCTTCAGAGTATTCCCTTTTCAGAGGCTTCATCAGAGTAACAATCCTCACACACACATCCCGAGACACCAACTGGAGACACTTCACATGTCTCAGTTCTACCCTCATGTCAACAAATCCAGTTTAGAAGTCAGAGCAGAGAGAGAACATCAAACAAATTGATCAAGCTACTCTCATCTCTCACTTGCTAAATAGAATTGTATTTRCATTGGTTAGCAGCATCTGTCAGGGAATTAATACAAAAGCAAGCATTGTTTTGGCCAGTTGATCAAATTAAAAGGATATTTCCTGAACAAACATTTCCAATGCCCTATTAGGTGCACAYATCTAACCACTGTGCCAGTAAAGGCACGCAGGAGTCTTTTCAATAAGAGCCATTACAGGAGTAAAACCAAAGGATTGCAATGGATATGAGAAATAGCCCTTTCAGAAAAGCACCAATATGTTTAAATAAAGATACTAGCTTAGCAAGAGCAAATAAACTGCAGTACTTTCCTTCAGATAAAAAATAAGCAATGTTTAAACAAGGTAGTCATTTTGCACTGATGGAATCAGTCCAACTACTGCAAAATAACATTTTACTGAAAAAGCTTTCCAGCTCATAGCCTATTATCCCAGAATAAGAATGCTGGTGACTSGTATAGTTTGTACTACTACAAGAGAAAGTTAGAGAAGCACTTTTCTAACATTCKAACAGAGACAGCAAATAGTCAGTTCAGTGCAGTATCCACCCTCCCCCTCAATCACAGAAGTAWTCACCCTCACATTTTGTGGGATAGTCCCACTGCCAGAGAAGGGAATGCTAAACAGTATGGATGTGAAGAGCTGAATTCCACAAAATCCAGCCACTGGGGGAGGGAAGAAAGCACACTTTACCCTCTGGTTCCCACTTCCTTTTTAAGGAGCATGCAGCTTCAGTGGATCTTGCTACCGGGCACATTTTGTAGAGCAGAAAGTAATTCCATTATAGATTTATCTTTTTCTCCTGCTAACGCTTCCTTTGTAAAATCAGCAAGTAAAGTTTCAGTAAGGTCAAAATTGGCTTTTTACCCTCTAGAGACCCAGCTGGTCTTTTCAAGCAGTTTAATAGCCTTTATCTCTTGAAAACATTTCAGTTGTGTGGGTGACTCYTCTGATTCCCCTTGCATTATAAACATATCTGCAAGCCCCGCTGACATCATGAAGCACACACCATAGAGCACAGCCAAGTGACATTCTTCTGTTCAACACACGGAATTGTAGGAGCACATGCCAAAGATAACATCTATCCTCTAATGCCCACAAAAGATAAGGAGAGTTCGAGCCAGCTTGCAAAGTGGCCAGGCTGATTCTGTGACAATATCCACGCAGTGTTAGACTTACTCCCCCATGAGGTGCACCACAGATCATTTTCCAAGATTTACACTCCTTTCCTAACCATTCCATGATTCTACATCCTACACAGAAGCGTGACTTTGTTCAGGCTGTGCTAAGTCTGTCAGACACCACTCTCCATTAGGTTTTTGCACTGGCCATATGGGGCTATTAAAGGGTCCTGCTGATCACTCCTTGGCTCTCCAGATGACAAATCTCCATACAGATAGGAACCACAGAGCCTTGGTTGGTGTGACACTGCCGACTGTGTGCTGTCGTGGTGGCAATCGGTTCCTGCCATTCTTCAGCCTTCAGCAACCCCACAACAGAAGGATCCTCTGAGAGACCACTCGCTCAACTCCCCCTTCCCAAATCCCGATCAACGCCCCCTCACTCCTCCAGGTTATACACTGGACATGAAGTTCCATGGTGTGRAACATCCCTTTGGTCAGTTCGGGTYACCTGTCCCAGCTATGYTCCCCCTCCCAGCTTCTTTTGCAAACTTTCTCACTCGTGCAAAGGAAASAAAGTCCTTGACTTAGAATAAACACGACTTAGCAAAAAACCAAAACATCCCTCTGCTATCAACACCATTCTCATTCCAAATCCAAAAGACAGCTGTAGCTGTAGCAGCTACTGAGATGAAATTAACTCTACCCTAGCTGAAACCGGGATAGAAATAAACTTACCAAAGGGTGGGTTCAGAATCTCCAGTAAATATATGCGGAAAAAAAGGAGAAATAACTTCTACTAAGCATCATAAGTTATGCAAAAGTCCAAACAATACCCTTCCAATGGATATTTTACTGTAATTAGTTCCAACATCTCAGACAGCGCAAAATTATAGAAAATCCCAAACCACRTGACTGGTACATTAAGGGCAAGATTTTGTGATCCAGGCAAACTGTTTTTTAAGAGACCTACATAAGAGGAGCAGTATAAGACACTTTTGAAGATTGCATCCTGCTACAGTCATTGTGGATGAAGCGGTCTGATTATATTACAAGAAAGTATTTGTCCTGGCTGATATCTTTGCCTTAGTGTGGCTTTGATTTCCCCCTACACACCTTAACAGAGCCTGAAAAATACAAACGAGCTTCTTGCAAGCTTTTCTGGAKGTTGAGCACTTCAAGCTCTAGGTACCTCAAAACCTTAAATACAGCAAAACAAGTTGAATGTCATCATCTCATTTAACTTCGCTGACTGCAGAAAAATATCCTAGAAACCCATTTCCTCACACAGCTAATTCATCTTCCCTGTGTGGGAAGAAACCCGTTTCCTCAGAGAACAGAACAGTGTGCCAGAGACAGCCACTGATGTACTGGCTTTTAATGCTGATTTCATATATCTTGTTGGACTGAAGCCACAACAGAGACATTTGTTATTCCTTCCCCTCCAAGCTTGTACCGAAACACAAACAAACAAGGTCTTCACCATAAGACCATAAAAAGCAGATACCTCATGTTGCTTTAAGGAAATAAACTATCTCTACTTAATTCTTGTTTTTACAATACACATCTAGTTTTAAGTTTATGAGGATTTTTTGAAAGGCATCATATTACAACCTAATTCTTCCGTATTCTATTTAGTTCTTTCAAATAACCTTTCAAGTACTCCAGAGAACAATGTCCACCCCAAATTCTATCACCTTTCAGTGACAGAAGGTTCTTTTTAAATTTGCATACATAACRCAGCTGTAACTTCTGAGGTTAACTCAAGCACAGAGTCAGATATTGCTTTCATTAAGTACCAAAGAGTGAATGCTCCTATTTGCATTTTTYCCAAATGTCAATACTTCATTTGAAAAAAAAAAAAGAGTTGAAAAGTCAGGAGAGTTTGTTTCTCTTTCCTGCTCTACAGCTACAAACAAGGTGGGAAAGTCAGAAACCTAYGTGTTCTATAAACCAAAATGTCATAGGACCTGTCTTTTCTTTAAATTAGTGCCTAGCTGCATCTTTCTGTGTTAAAATACTTCTTGTAAGTCAAAGTTCTCACTGACCAGAAACATCCACCTTGTAATGGCTCTGTTTAAGAATCAGTTAATGTTACATACAGGACACAGTATGATAAATCCATCTTCCTCCCAGCCCCCTTTTGCTTAAGCACCATTCAAAACAGTAAAGGAGTGGGAAGGGAGAAGGTCCCGGGAAAAATTAATTAAAGTGAAACTAAARTTAAAGTACTGAATGGGTGTCATTTAATTCTCCATTCAAATGTATTCAAATCACCAGTAATCAATTTAGCTACAGCAACCAATGACAAAAAAGCATACAACAACAGATTTAAAGAAGCTGCTGGAGCTTTTTATTTGCCACCAGAGATTGCAGTCACTATCAGGGCTCTGTGTCTCTGGTTTAAATGTTTGTCCTCAGTTTCAAACTACAGCCATATGTTTCACATTACAATGAAGGACAACCAACCATCCTGGAAGGATCAGAGAGAATTCTCTTCTAAAAATCACACACTCATCCCATGGTTGCATAACCAGGCACGAAGGGACCTCCTGTATCCTCGTGATTTCCCTGCTGCTGCTAACATCTGACACCATTCCCATGCTGGACACMGAGATGTGAGGAAACAAAAGCAGCACCTCAAAACAAAGTGGAGCAAATGACATCTCCACATCCCCAAGACTGGCAAATAGAGGACTCTGATAGGTGAGCTGGCAACCAGCCTGTCAGCACTTTGGCTTTGTCAGCCACGAGCGATTTGGCAACCTCTGTTACCGCAGACCTCCACCRGTTAGGGACTGTTGTTGAGCTATTGAGAAACATTTAATGAGAACCACATGTTTCCCAAGTGTTCTGGGATGTAACCTAGCACAAGAGAAAAACAAGAAAGTTCAACAGTCAGCTTTTATGGCAGTACAAGCATTTTGGCTTTCATGTCTGTCTTGCAGTAAAACATGCAGTGACCCATTGCCCTCTGCCAGCTCTGGGGAGCCTCTGCCACCASTGTGACTGATCACACTGCCAACAGTAAATCTGTCACCCCTGCTGGCATCAAATACTCCCATCTTAGCTAGAGCCCTCATCTGCAGATGGAATAAGGTACACAAATCTCTCTCTGGTGTTGCACGGCACATGCAGAATTTCTGAGCACACCATGAACATATTATGCAGCCACATCTAAACAYTTCTCATCAACATGAAGATAGGCAGCGTAAGAGGAATGCTATCAGAGGGCCCCCTCTTCAAAATGTATTGAGAGACCTTTAAAAAAAATACACTGATTTAAGTTTTCAAATCAGGCCAAAAAAAAAAAAAAATTACATTCAAAGAGAGCATTCTGCACCATAGTTCACAGAGAAAATTACCAGTAGAGCTCAAAATCTCCCCAGCCTCACAAACCCCCATTCTCACTGCTACAGCTGCAGCAGTTACACAAAAGTTATACACAGMCATATGTATTTACAGCATTACACAATAAACCAACATAAAAACCAACACTAGGTTATATTGTGGGAAGTGCCAACCAGATGGCAGGCAGATCTCGAGTTATTGCTGCAGGCAGCCAAGAAAAAGACCCTGAATGGAGGGATGCTGCACTGGCAGGCAGATGAACCCRAACAGCAGCTCTCCAGCAGCAAGGTGCCAATGTCATAGGTAYCAGTGACAGCCTGCAGTATCCCAGTCCTGGCACCAGGATCTGAAGCCAGGGCATCTCTTCAGAATGATTCAGGGAGGAAAAGAAGTAGATTCCACCAAGGTGAGGAGGGGAGAAAGGGGAAAAATTAAAAAGCCAAATGAAACAAAACAAAAAATCACCCTCTTTCACCAGACAGGCTACAGAAAAACAGGAGGCATTGAGCAGAAGAATCTGAACAGCTCTCCTCCATGCAAGAGTGAACTCCCAGATAAAGTAATACCTTTGTGTATGCAGAGCAATCTGCTTATCTAAGTCTCAGGAACAGAAATAGCTACAAGCTACCTGAAATTATGCAGAAATCAGATGAGACTTTACTGAAAAACCACGCCACYCTAAAGTACAAATACCCACTCAAAATCAACAGCTCTCACTGAGCTGGCTCAGTATTCCTATAGTCTCTCTCCTGCCCTTCACTCCCTGTATTTACTGCCCCTTGCAATCAGACAAGACATTTTTCCAGCGTGGCTCCTCACCACAATGTAGAACAGTCACCTGCCTTCACAGTCAAGGGCAGCACAGCTTCCAAGGCTTTGCAGAGACAACATAAGCCAAAATGGCACAGATTSCTTTCAGTGACAGGATTTAAACCCACCTTGCACAACAATTCAGGAATAAGTGCAGTGGCCCCACAGAGGTCCCTTCCAGGGCCTAATGCAAAGCTCAGCAGAAGGGCTGAAAAGTCGCAGRTGGTTCAGACACTTGCATCTTTTTTCTCCAAAGCTGTCAAAATAAACTGTCACCAACTCTCAAAAGTCTTTGTGTTGATCCTACAGATAAAAATCACTATGCAATAATGAAGAAATGAGATAATGCATCTCAGAGAGACACAGAATAYCAGAAGTAAAATAGGCTAGAGCATCACTAAATTCAGCTTCCAAAGATTCCCTCCTTTTATCATCTAGTGCATACCCCAGACAAGGAAATCATTGCTTTTTACTGCTAAGTGGTGAGAGTAATTTCATTTTCTACAAGGACCACCTGTAAACATAATAGGGCAAATGTCATGTACCAGGTAAGTAGTGTGGGATACAAATATCAGAGACAATTACTTGCCAGCAATCATTTCAACATTTGTAAGGTTTTATTGCATTAGGTTAATAGTATTTTTTTTATTACATAAAATAGAGCCGTGTAAAATGCAAAAACAGTCACTGGGAAAAAATAACAACTGATTCTCAAAGCTTAATTAGCAGATGAGCTTTCTCAAGAAGACGTATACATACATTGCTTTCATTTGACAATGAAGTCCTTAGCATCTTCACTTAAAAAATAAAATTCATATTGCAGACTGGAAGGTGAAATCCTTTACCCTATTTACTAAATCAGTAAGTTTGCTAAAATTTCCTCCATGATCTTCAGTGACATCATCTTCATACTCATTTACCAAACGACAAAAAAAACTTATTTGGCAATAAGAAACACTGGAGACAGCTTCTAACATGAGATGCAGCTTCCTTAAAGCAATGGCCCAGTTCCCAGCTATCACACCAAACCCTATTATACTCACTGCTTGGCATGCAGTATTTCTCACATTATTTACCCTGGCAATCTCTTCCAAAGCTTACTGGAGCTAATGGGTTTCAAAATCATGTTCTAAAATGGAGATGGGTCCTAAAATGAGTAGCCCAAACATAAGTTATTCAAATTAAACACACTGAAGGAATTAAATTCATCAAGTTTTTTGTTCTGCCTGAAACTTAAGAGCTCTTTACCTCTACCACCGAGCAATCATCACAGCAGGACTAATTCCAGCTCTAAACCACAGAGGCATATTTCTGAGTAATCTCAGTGTGCCTGCTAGATTTCAAGGCACTATTTTTGCACTAGCTCTGCCATTCATCTCCAATGTTAAGTTACTCAGCAGGCAAGAAACAGAGACACCAACACTAAGGTAATTCCCACCCTCTAATATACGTGCCTGGTTACTATCATGCATTTTCCACTGGCAGGAGAAAGTGAGGATGTGATTGTGTGAGAGCTGTATGGTGCTATAAATCAGAGCAAGCATATTTTATCAAGAAACCTCTTTTTTATACAAACTTTGTTCAAAAAAGGAATTTTCTCAGAGAGCAGAACCCCGTCTCTGAAACAGAACAGATGTCGATTACAAAATCCACAAGCCCTCTGTGTCTAAGCAATTATTCAGAGAACATCCCACACCTGCACTATTGAGGGTCAGGTTTAAGACTGGGATCCATTTGCATTTACACAGTTACAGTGAGTATCCAAGTCTCCCAGCTGCAATAAACACAGCTACAGAAATATGGACAGAAGGCAGAGACTCAAGACCTTGCTCAAGTCCTGAATGCTGAACAACAGGCTCCAAGGATTTGCAAATTTATTGAGGAGATTAAAGGCACACAGACATTTACAGGGATTTTCAAAAGCACCTAAGCAAGTTAAAAGCTTTGAAAATTTTACTAAGCATCTGTTCACATCTTTAGAAACTTAAATACATTTGAAATCCAACCCCAAGAGTATATTAAAAGCAAATTCAATCTGAGGAACTTAACAAGCATACTAGACTTCATAGACTCCAAAAACGGCGTTCATTCACACTTATCTTAGTTGAGTAGAGCTTTTGAGATGTTTCTCTTCTAGACTGCTTGGCATGAGGAAACAGGAAAAACTGTTCATGTGAATGAGTGATGAATGCAAGAACAAGAAAAGACAGGTCAGTCTAGGGGACAGCATCCTTGCTACGGGGGTTCAGAAGAAACACAGTGAAGCAATGTGACATGGACAGTCACCCTGCCACTCTGAGCCACGGTCTCCCAAACATTCTTCAGCCTGCCGAGTTTACATGTTTTTTTGGGTCAGAGAATTCCTGTTACTATATACCCATACAGGGGCTGGGCCATAGCCTCTGTGTCCTCTAGCAATGTCTCTAAACACTCTGGTACAACTCAGACRTATATTACCCGATTCCTAGATTAATCCATCAGCTCTAGATCCATTTTCTGATGGGAATTGGTTAACCACATAATGTTTAGAACAGCCTGAGCCCACCACTTGGTACAGTTTTTTCTATATATGTCTGTATATTTAACACCAATGTTCATAATAAAGGGTCCTCAAATACCTAAAATATATGTAAACATGTTTTAATATGCCTTTATATATAGATATATAGACACAGAAAAATGCAAGCAGCACGCTCTTGGGTATGTAAATGGCATTTTATAAAGGTCACCTTTTCAAGCAGAAAAGAAAGACTGATGAAGGTTAATTAAATTAAATTCTACATTTATCCAAAYTCTCCAAAGCAAGGACTTTAATAGCATCCTTAAATAACAGTAGGAAGTTTTAAAATATCTTTGAGGACATGATGATCTTATGATAAGTCTTGGAGCAAGGCAGAAAAAAAATCAACTGCACTGTACATGTTGTGTTTCTCTGTTCGCTTAGAGAAGTTTGCAGTGGGGTGGGAGAAAGGGTTAGTTGTTGTGTGAAGGTGGGAGAAAGAGTTAGTTGTTGTGTGGGGGGTTTTTAATTGAAAAAATAAAGAAAGTAGGGAGTAGTTTCCTGCTTCTGAGCTTCTGCTGTTCCCATTCCAAAACTCATGTGTAACACTAACCATTGGTAATTTAGCCTGCACAGGCCTTCAGATGGCAATGACAGCCTTTCAGTCAGGACCTCTGTGCAGATGTGTGCYAGCACAAAACTCAGCAGAAGAAATCCTGTAGTAATGAAACAGCCAAAATCCTATCAAAGGCCAAAGCAATTTCAACCATTACATTCCTGGGTGCTTGCTGCGAGCACGCAACCAAACAGYGGCAGGTGAAGCACGCGAGAGCTTATTGAATTCGAGACAACCCATAACTCATGCATCCTTGGAGCAGGATCCTCTACACGCCTGTTCAGACTCCRTGGTTGTTGTGCACTCTGCACAGGAAAGAAGTCCTGTGATGGCAGCAGGACCAGCTCTCAGGGTAGCAAGGACACGGGGTTACACAGTTCCCAGCGGACAGGGTCAGGGGACATTGCCACTGCCCCCACGCCCCATAAATCATGCACTGCAAGTTAACACTAGACAGCTATAATTTTTAGTCAAASTTTTGTTACACAGCAGTAATGCTCATGCAGTTGCTGCCTTCACATCTGCAAAGTGACCCAAGGGGACAGTGCCCTGCACTGGCATCAGGACAAAAMGAGAATCTACAAACGCAGCTTTACAACCTTGCAATTTAAACATATTGCTCACAGGAAGAGAACAAAAGCAAGGTAACAGCCCTGTGCAAAGGATAACTATCACAAAAAATAACTCAAATTCTGCAGCAGGAAATAATGTTTTAAACTTCTTTGCTCTCRGCAAACCTGACAGATAACCTACAAAAAGAAGAGTGAGCAACAAGCAACCACCTGCTTCAGGTATYTCTCCAACCACAAAATGTCAGCTCACCTTGTAAAGAAGCAATGGCTGAGATGACCAGAAGGGAGCCAGAAGAACGACATACCCTTTCCCAATTTCTTATGAATAGGACACAACAGGTTATKAAATCGGTCTGGTTTCATAACAAACTTTAGAGGAGTCAGGGGAACAGTCATATAGTTTTACCACCGAGAGAAATCCTGGTAAGAAATTGTRTTCTCAAATACCCAGCTGTTCCCATATAATAAACATACACAAAAAATCCATCAGGGTACATAGGGCTCAGAGCATTTAAATTGTTACAGCAGCACTGTTAAAAATAGACTACTTATAAATAACGATTCCATACCACAGATTACATTAGCAGCACACATACTGGTAGAATCAGATATCTACTGCCCAGACCAATTAAAGGAATTAAAAACTCTTTTTCTCCAAAGAGGAACCTTTGGAGAAAACCTCAGAGAGGCACAGCACCCCCCATGCACAGATCCAATGTAGACCAGATCCCAGTGTATGAATTATTAGGGGGTTATTAATTTCATCGGGAATCTGCCAATTTACACCAACATGACATCAGGGGAGGGCTCTCATTTCCCACGATGCTGCAAACACTTTGGTCCTCCCTTTAGCTCTCCTCATTCAATTAGATCCCTCAGCATGGTGAAGACATTCACTGCGATTCATTGAACTGCATGTAGCCAAGGCACCAACATCTACTCCTACTCTCAACAGGGGACAAATCCAAAATGTGCTCCCCGGGACCTGCCCTTCCTCAAATGCTGCAGCAGGAGAGGAGGAGGATCACCAATAACCTGCCTACCTCCCAACATATCATRAGTGCACAAATAAATCTTCATGAATACCTTGTGATTTACAGGGAGTGGAAGAAGATGATTATCAYGCTAGTTCACCAGATCAGGACACAGCGATGTAATATCTGTGTTCCACCCAGCTTAGTCTTCAGCTATGGGTCAGTATGCCTGACCAAACTACAGAACCTTATCAGACATTAATTCCTCAAAGTCTAAATACTTCTTGAAAGTGTAACTATTACTATATAAAGATAGTATGAATATATATATATTTATACATCAATAATTACTTTTTTAAAAATTAAAATATAATCTCTTAACTATAGTCTGCATTACTTCATTAGATGTAACTGTGTTTCATATAATTTTGTAAAGGCTTACTTTTATATAAAAGAAATKAAGAGTATTTGCAAGGAAATAAAAATCTTGCTCTGGTATTTTCTACTACATACTTCTTGGTAATAAAATACAACAGAYACATTCATACATTTACATTTGTATTACCTTTTACATCCCTGTGCACATTTGCCAGTCACCTTACTTGCCTGGAAAAGTTAACCKCAGACTTTTCTCTACTGAAGAAAGWATATTATCTTGGAGGATCCTTGTCAGAAGCTAAGGATGAGAATTCTTGTTATTCCCCTCGTGCTTGTCCTCTTGGAAACTCTCTACAGAGAAGTACAAACCTGCATAATCTCTCCAAGCTTCAGGCAAACCATGTTTCCACCAAAATAAGGTAGTGAAAAAAAAGCCTGATTAACTCAAAGTCATGGATGCATTTAGTTTAAATTTCTCAGGCTTTGTTGGCTTAGAGAAAACCAATCCCTGCGCAACAGACCCTCCCTCTCTATCCCTGTTGTGCCTCCTTTGATTCTCAAGGGTCCCAAAAAGTGGGCTCRAGTGGATTCTCCTCCCACAGCAAGAGAATGACAACATCTAGGTCAGATCCTTCCCATATCAACACAGAGCAGGGATTTGGGCCACAATTTAGGAGAGTACATTAGCAACTGGGCCGTTTGGAGCAAGGCTCACAATTGCTCCCAGAGAAATTGAGCTATTTGGCATAAACAACTCTGTACTTGGCAGCCAGAGGAAACAGGGAAAAAAAMCCAATATGAACTCATGGCACATAATCAGGAGGTTCATTTCAAGGTAAGAATCCATGCTGAAATCTTTGCCATAGATGACCACTCTAATGTGGAGGCAGATGTCATTTATGCAGCTCTAGTCATGCTCCCATTAGAATTTAAATTGAATTTGTGGTGCCAGATCCTCACATACAAAAACAAAAAATTGAAGCACATTCATTTGAGCCAACAGGGCAATATAAACACTTAACACAAAATTTGCAGTTAGCTGCTTGGCTAAACCAGGAGTATCTGTCTTCTCTGGAGCTCTGGGTGTTTACRCCACTTAAACAACTGACCTCTCATTTTCATCTTGGGTCAAAAAAATCTCTTAAATATGTCAGCTGGAAGAAAGCCACATGAGTCTTAGACACAGAAGAGAAAACAATATAATCCCTGATGTTTACTGTATATTTACATGACCTAAGATATTTATGACGTACACTCCCCATATTTCTCTAATGCTTATTGGGAATGCTAATATTCCTTCCCCAAAAACCCTGCTTGACTGGTAGCAAATGCTTCCCAATGAGTTGCAAGGAGACAATTTGATTTTAGAGGGATTGCTAACCACCGGGAATTAGCATAAGATCAATTTGCTTGTTTGTTGTTAATAAAACACATGCAGAGGAAACAGGGAACAAACTGCACCAAGCTGCATGTTAAATCATGTCACTTAACATGGGTAGTGAGTGCTAARCTGACAAGGAACAAATAGCTAACAATAATGCAACTGCTTTAAATGTACAATTATAGGGGAAATCCCAGAAACAGGAAMTTCAACAGAGCTACCATTTCAGCCAACATCTTCATTTTCTTCTAATAAGCTGTTCTAAACATAGAAAGCAACCTTTTCTCCCTCATTACATACCCCAAAACCTCAGTAAAACTCAGTATCTAGCACAGTACTCCAATTGAGCTCCAAATCAGTAAGACATTTAATTTTCCCTTTACACACACACATTTAATCACTCTTCTTTCTACACACAAATGGAATAATTTATTGTGGCGTTTCAAAGTGGGTTTTGTTTCATTTTTTTTTAGTGGGATTTTTTAATGTAGTTCTAAGAGTTACACCATTACTGGAAAAGCAATATTGTAAAGTGCAGAAAAGCTATGAAATACTGATGGGGAGGACAGCAGATGATGGGAGCACAGAGTGTTGCTTTAATTGTCTGAACAGAGAAAAATACAACAGTAAACAATACAATACCTCTAAAAATGTTTTCGAATACCAGAAAGATAGCCTTTAAGCACTAATTACATCAAACTCTCCAAAATATATGAGTCCTTAGGGGCAGACTCTTGATACACCACCTTTAATTTTGACAGTTTCTTGTTAAGGTCATAGCCTGACATTGTGCTTGCTGTAATATGGCTTCCAAGCTTTTCATTTCCACCCCACATTTAATTAGGAAATTGCATCTAATACTTTGCAATTCTGCTTATGATTTTTAAAAAATTATTTCTATTATATTTATATTATTTCATTAATATTCCCATCTGGTAAATATCAGGGCACAAAAGACAAAACTAATTAAGCGTGCATCTTGTTCTCAACTTRAGAATAACCTGGAAAGTATACGACACAGATAGCTGGTTCATCTTCCCAATTCATACTTTTCAGATTATAATAATAGCCTTGATACCATTGTTCAATGCTGAGCCTTCCCTGGCACAGAAAGATGTGTGTGGTGATTGTTGGAGAGGAAGGAATGAAGAAGGTTTTCTAGCTTTGGTAGTTTTAATGTATGTCTAGACAGTAAGTCTTTGAAAGCATAATATTGTTCTTAGGAAGGACTATTCATATGGTAAACAATAACTGGAGGAAGGA
Organism: Malurus melanocephalus; assembly: GCF_030028575.1. NCBI lineage: Eukaryota > Metazoa > Chordata > Aves > Passeriformes > Maluridae > Malurus > Malurus melanocephalus. The sequence goes on from NW_026623379.1 coordinate 527,704, forward strand.
AAATAACCCCCCAAAAACCTCACCCTGTGTAATCACACATCCTCCTCTCACCTRTCTTTCCCATACTAAAGAAAAAACCATCTACATGCTTGTACCACAAGCCATGGGTGGAAGTTTTCTAAATGTACCAAAATAGCAAGTGTTCTGCTAACTGAAAAAGCAATCTATCAAAGCAGCTTCCATGGGTCAAACAAGCAGGAATCTGATATTCTCAGTTCTACTCAGAGCTCAGCCATCGACTCACCTTGACCCTGGCAAAGTCACCTAGAACAAATGAGCAAAACACTGCGACAGCTCACWGCACAGCTTGTGGAGACCCTGGAAGAATCAATTTTCAGAAATTTGTATGGGCAAAGGCACCTAGAAAACGAGGCCAAAAGAAAGCACAGCAGCAGCACCGTTACGTGTGCCAATTGTGATTGCAGAAAGAGCTCAAGTCCATTAAGAAAGGGCTTCAGCTCGACTATGCCACCACCTTCCATGTGCCTCCAGATGTCAGTTTATCTCCCCTTCTACTAATTGTGTAAAAAGATAGCAAAAGCATCAGAGTTCAGAGCCCTCTTGCCAGCACTGCATTTAATAAATAAACCCGTAATGTGATATAAATTGAGAGATCAGCGTTAAGTACACAGTTACTAATAATCCAGGTTCTAGAAAAGCACATGTACATCTCTGCCATTTTTCCACCACCCACACAGCACTTCTGGACCCAACACGCAGTAAAACACATATACTTGTCCCTGCTCCCAGCAGGCACCAGAAAAGCTTTGTACAACAGTGGAAACAGTATGGACAGACTTTCTCAATAAAACACACAGTACACACCCTGAGGAAAAACTAGCTGCCAGTCAGGAGCTTCTACCCCAATACCACCTCCTTCASTGTGTCATCAGAATTCAAAGCCACCATGGGACAAAGCATCACTGGAAACAAACAAAACTGAGCACGACCAAGGAGCTCTGCCCCCCTTTTTGTACTGAGGGGTTTAAGGGAGTGAAAGTCAACAGAAGTCATGAAGGGAAGAATGGAAATCCAACAAGCACAAATGAATCTACTCTCCAATACCTTTACTGAAAAAGTCACACAAGGCTGGCAGTGACATTTCAGCAGTACTCACCAAGCCCTCTGTTACTCTGACTCCATTCAGCAGGAGCAGCCACAGCTCCTCTCTCTCTCTGAAGGCTTCCAGCAGCAGCACTGGATGGAAAAGCAGGGCTCACTGCAGGTCACATGCAGCTGGTCACCCCCAGAGAATGTCAAAGCAATGAACAGACCATTCTGTGCTCCCCTCCCCAGTCCAACACCACGAGAGCATTTACAGCCTCCTCCCACTCTTGCACAGACAATTGCACCTTGAGCTCTCAGCGAAGRCTCAGCAGCCAGAGCAAATCAAACACACGTTTGCTGCCCTTTACTTTCACAAGAAAATAGAGTCTTGCAAGCMCTCAGTTCTGAGCAGAGTCATGCCTCACACAAATGACCAACACACAACTATTTCTATATACACTTTGTGTTGGCCTTCAGCATGTTAACCCATTGTACACATTCCCAAGTGTGTGTTCAAAATCTCTGTGCTTACAGGTGCCCTCCACTTCTAGTCAGGATCTTCTACTCAAAGGAAARAACGATTGAGCCAGCATTCACCCACCCCTTTTTCTCTGTTCTTCAGTTCTACAATCTTTTCACCTCCTTTTCCTTCAGAGGGGAGATGGTAGGGTACATACAGCCTCTACACAAAAATGCACGACTCTAAAGCAAGCCTCAATCTGAYAAGGAGACATAAATGCTCTGTCCTCTGGGGTGGTGAGGAAGTTTAGAGCAGCTTTGTTCATCTCACTATCACAAGCTGCACCTGAAGTCTGTCTCACAAGCAGTCCTTGATAAACCTCTGTCTCACTGCCCTCCTCCAGTCTCACCTCGGAGTTACTGCACCTGTAAASTGGGAATAACAAACAGTAAGACAAAGCTATCAAGCATCAAGAACCACACTGCAATTCTGCATGACAACATGGAAACACTCAGGTCTAAGGTTTTCAAATTCCCACCTCAGTGAGTTTGCTCTCAGTAGAAAAGGTGGTCTCTTCCCATTTGTTGTTTCACCCAAACACAAGTGAGTGTGTGCAATCCATCASGCTGCCTGAAGAGATTCAACAGGTCCACAATGCAAACAACAGCCAGGGCATTTCTGGGCAGCTGTGTGGCACTAAAGGCTGAGCCAAGGTGCAGGGTAACAACAGCCTCTGCAGAAAGGCAGGTAAGCCASAGAAACGTGCCAGCTGCATTGTCCACTGATGGCACTGCATGTGGCACCCGATGACGACAGAGAGAAGAGCCCAGAAGGACTTAGAGCGTATTACAGCTACAGATAAAACAGAATCAAGGACAAAGTACTAGTTCTGTCACGAGTTTTAAAGCTATTAGTGTAAATAGATGCTCAGCATCACTAAATTGAATGATGCATCTAAGAGGGTGACCAATAGCTTTTTAAGCCAAGGTAAGACATGGATTTTACAATAGCTATTATATAGATCCTACTTCCATTTAGCACCCACAGGGTACATGAACTCTGCTTCTTTTATTTGTACAGTTCCATTTCTAGCAGTAAACACAGCAGAGAGACAATAGTTCATGACCCTTCCCTCACCAAAAAAAAAACCCAAAACCCTACTACCTTCTGTGTACTTGACAAAAAAAGACAAAACTCCAAGAAGCAATACTCCATTTTGTTATTTTCTTTAGGTTTACTACATTTTAGACATACAGATTAAATCTGTCTCCACAAAGACCTTAGAAATAGCTGCCTTCCTTAAAAGAAAGGTGCATTGAAAACTTTCTCCTCTCACCATTTCCATGAATAGCATCTTGTGATGATAATACATTTATTCTTATTTTTAATGGACAGCCACACCAACTTGTTCCAGCTGACAATACATTACTTAACACTGTATAGTGAAGAAGCCTGGGAAACGACATCTGCAGGAACAAAGCACAGAGAATGCCAGCTTCTGAACAGAACAAGCTCCTGAGGGTTGAATAGGTAAGAGTGTTGCACTGCTCGCACACTTTTATATCAGGGGAAATGGACGGCATTTGGTTGATCTTGAGTACCAGTCAATCAAAAGTCAGTAGAGAAAAAGCAGGGAGAGAGGGAGAGAAATAAAGCCTGAGCTGCTGCAGTCATTTGCAGAGAGAATTATGGCTGAGAAGATGGTCTGATCTTTTGGGGATGTCTGCCACAAGCTGGCTCGGGGCAGKGCAGTGGGCCATCTTCTGGGGCAGGTCACAGAAATCTTTCCCTCTTAAAGGAAAAGGCAGAAGCTGGTAGGCAAAGCATCAACATGGGCACGTGTGTGCAAGAAAARCAGAACATGACTGGCCTGAAGGTCACATCTGGCCCAATTGCTAACAAGTTGAACCTGTGAATTATATCACTAGCTCATGCCTATGTTTTTAATGCCCTTCTTATGTGTGATTACAATATTCATTTTTAAAAATATATGCATTAATGGTCACCAAATTACAACTTAGTTCAGAGTTAAAGATAAGCTTTTCTCTCTGAAAGCTGCTTGTTAGAGGTCTGTTGTATTATCTGGGGTTGTGAGTGCTTCATTACAAATTGCTATCACATGTACCACAACCACACATTCAAGGTTGAAATCTGCCGAAAGAAGAGACAACAGATCACAAGAATAAAAGAAAAAGCTGSTAGGTATCTGGTCAGCGTGCTTGCCCTCCCCCACTATCACAGTTTGCTGCATTTGAACGATTTATGAAGACCCACAAAACCGATCTGTACAAACAGCTGAACACCATAGCAGTAAGGCAGATACCAGTGCCCGAAATCCACTGAAATCTAATGACTGACAGCCCCCGACTCCGGTAAGCCTTGGATCATGCCCAACCCCCASGTCTCATTAAACTCATCTTTATATAAAAATCAATAGCCCTTYTGCCTCCTCCTTCAGCTGGGAGGGAAACAACGGAAGCACTTCTACAATCAGAGTTACATCTTACACAGGCTAAAAGAGTGAAGAGCTCCACAATGAAATTAATCAAAGTGAAGGAGTTATAACAGGCCTAAAAATGAGAGCACATTAATAACTGCTCCCTTGTGGTAAACAGAGCTGGTAATCAAGCACAGACCCAGCAGAACCTATCCATTACTGCTGAATTAGCTCTGTAGCTACATGAATGAGCAAGTGATTGGCCTGGACAGTCACAGGTGAGGGTGGAAAGGCTCTGCAGAAATTCAATTCATCCATCAACAAATCAGGAAAAGAGAAAGACAGTTTTATCTTAGAAAAGAGTTCACRTTTGTTGGTCATTCCAGAGCAAAGATCAGGTTTCTCTGTCCACCACCAAGACGTTTTGCACTGCTAGCACCCARAACAGCAAGGATGATGCTGATAGCCTCAAAAGAAATCTTTTCTCACTCTTGACTCCAGGCCGAGTACAGGATCCCAGTCTTCAGCTGGAATAATTCTATGRTTCTTCTTGGGCAACCCATTTGTGAAGACCACTTGTTAAGTGTCCAGTCTTCCTCTTCTGTTCCCATGACAAAAACGTATTCTGACAGCACTTTGCTGCCTTTGTCTTGGGTCAGGAAATTTGCCCAGAGAAAACTTGCTCTCCTACTGACCTTTTTTTTTTTTTTTGTCAGCTTAGTAGCCTATGATACCATACAATACCATGCTTTTTGAAATTTAAACAGAAAAGGGAAAAAAAGTGAGTTTCCATCTCTATTCAAAGTTATAATTTGTCAGTGAAGTATTTTCAGAATCTTCAAGCTAAAGCATTGAAGTGGAAGAGGAGAAAAGAAAACATGACTTGCTCTATGCAACTTTTCACTGGATGTTTTGGTTATAGAGGAACAATGCAGTACYTTCCCCTTTCTCCATCCTCCTGTGAGCATTTGGTACATGAATTTAAAATCCTGACTGTACTTACCTTCAGAAGGCCCTTGGAGGTAGCTGTCTGTCTTTCACTGACAGGTARGCGATACCACAGACAATCTGGCTTTATCAAAGTCAAACAGCGAGTCTGCAGCTCAGCATCGAGCTGCATGAGATTGACTTTTGCTTTTATGTATCTAGCAGGTTTAACATTTTTAATTTTTTTTAAAATATATTCTTTTTAAAATAAATAATATTTTTGGGTCGAGTTGGATTTGAAGAAAGGAAAAAATGGAAGATTATTGGGAAAAAAAAAAACCACACACACAAGGGGATAAAAAAACACTACTGAATTTGCTGGAATCTTTACAGCAGGGCCCCTCGTGCACTGTTTAACCAGCTCCAGGACACAAGACTTGAAGTGAGAATGTACTCACACTGACAAAAAATGGTAGAAATGCTAGATAAGCACTCACTCACATGGCCARCCTTCCAAATGAATGACAAGCTACYAGGAGCAATGTCAGCTCGAACCCAAAAGCTTCTTGCTCCAAGGGCGATGTTTGGGTTTCAGATTGCACAAACATCTCTATACAACTTGAGCTGTCTAACTGAGAGATGGAGTCAGTCTCAGAGAGACATCTGGGTTCCCTGTWAAGCCAAAGGAAAGAAACAGCAACTCCAGAAGAGCCTGCCAATGAAACTTCCTCATGTGACCATTCAGAGTGTAACTCTGGCACGCATACTGCCACCACCCCAGACTTTCAGGGCTGGGACCAAGGCCCCTTCACATCAGGAAGCTCCAGGGACTCACTCTTGGCTCCCCATATGCCCAGCTATTGAGCCCACAGAGTGTAAGGTCATCCTGCTGAGCCCAGTACCTGGCCACAGGTCACACTTTGTCACACAAAGGGTCACATCAGCTCACAGCCCCTCAGGTGGGTCTCCCACCATGTCACTCACCCAGGCACAACCTGCAGCTCTCCCTGCAGCTGCACACCCAGCACCCGCTCTCAATGGATTTTTCAACAGCCCTATTTAAGGTGGGATGAATCTCCCCAGTTTCCCCTGTTGCCTGCAGAAGAAAGCCCTAAATGCCTAGTCAGATGTCTAGTTAGACTCYTAGACAGCTTTAGTTACAAAGAATTAACCTAAGTTGAAGGTTTTACTCTGTCAAGAAAAGAAATTGCTCCACAGATACAGTAGTCCCTGTTAAGTGAAGCATCTCCTTTTCAAAAAAATAAACTTCTTGATTTGAAAAAAAAAATCCCAGATAATAGGCAAAACACAGTTTTAGGCTCTAAACAGAAAGCGATTTTGGTCTGAGTAACTACTTCCCCCAAAGCAGTTTTCAGACTTASAGCTAGAATATTAAAATAAAGATCTGGGCCAATTATAAATATGATGTAAAGCACTGAGTTTCCTTGATCTTCAGAGATTTTACTTATTAYCTGAATTGCCTTATTTTCCAGATTCACATAATGAAGGTTTTCAAAACATCCCTTTGTTCTTAAGTGATAAAAAAAGCAATCAGTATAAACAAAATGCTCAAGTGTTGTTTCACCTACTAAGATTAGATGCCAATTTAGATCATAGAAAGCTGTAACACTTCAATTTCTGTGTACTATGATATTTTTACTAGGTTGCAAAGATTACCTACATAATTCTCCCTTTATTTTTTAAACCATAAAACTACCTTCTGTCATATTTATGTGATACCTTGAACAAAGCTTTTCAAAACTAAGCTACTGGAGCTTGTTCACACTACACTTTGTCTYGCTTCTGTCATTTTTATGTTGCCCTTCCAGCACAGCTGAGATCAGACAGTGTCCCAATTCAAATGCATGACTRTGATCCTTGAAGGAGGGTTTCCATAAAATGGGGTCAAACAAAACAGAAAGCAGGTAAGAATTATACTGCTGCCTTGTTTCAGCACATAGGACAGGAAAATAACGGCAGAGAAATTTATCCAAGAAAAAATATCTCCAGGTAATTGTCAGTTTGAAGACATTATCATATTTTACAACAGTACTGGCTTCAGGCCTCAAAAATAAGTAAAAGGCTCTTTGAACAAGACACAGGAAAAGACTATCTTTGACAAGAAATCAGCACAGGAATGTACCCAAAGTGCTAAAATACAGTGCCCATGCAGACATAGCATTTTTACAGATCAAACTTCTTAAATGAAACAGTACTTCTAAAGCTCAGTCTTTCATGGCTAGGAACAGAAATMCTTTTAGAAATGAATTTGAAAATCAAAAGCCCAGATTGGACAGAGTAGCTTTGTTATGGGGGGAAAAAATATGAAAAACCCATAGTCTTTTAACATCTTTCCTRTTCTCTGAAAAAYGATGTAACTACAGTTGACTCCTGAATAAAAAGCATGTGGATGTTACATTAAAAACAATGAATCTGTACTCTGACACCAACACCCCCTGCAATGTCAACAATCCTTCAGTTTGGCAGCATTTGCCACTGCAAGTCCCAAACCCTTCTATAGTCTACTCTTTCAGCATTATGGAGGCAGCCTTTCTTACCCCCACGGATACACAGTTGAAAAAAAAGCAAACAATTTATCTCCCTTATAAGGACCCATGAATTGCTTATACAGCATTGCCAGCATCTTCCGAAGGATGCTGTAACAGCATTCACACTCTYTCCAGGTAGCCACAGAGAATCAATGCTCATGCCCGCAGGAAAGTCAGTGACAAGCAGGTTCCTAAATCCCAAAGTAAGTTTAGTAAAAATCCTGTCCGTRAAAAATCAGTCAGGAAATTGTATTGTATTAGCTCAGGGAGTCAAACTGGCTTTGAGCAGYTGTTGTGGGTTGACCCTGGTCCAGGTGCCCACTAAGTCTCCCTATCACTCCCTTTCCCCCTGGGACAGGTGAGAGAGTAAGATGGCAAACAGCCAGCAGCGTGAGATCAAGTCATTTTATTACAGCAAAGATACAAAAAATAAGCAAAGACTTGCGTGTCTAAAAGCTAAAGGAAAAAAAAAAAAGAAAAAGAAATCAATCTTTACTTCCTACTACTTCCCATTAGCAGCGTTGTTCAGGCACTTCCCGGGAAGCTGGGCTTCAGCATGTGTAGTGGTTGCTCCAGAAGGCAAACACTGAAAACTCATGAATGCCCCCCCTTTCCTCCTCTCTCCCCTCTTATATATCTGAGCTGATATGGTATGGAATATCCCTTTGGTTGATTTGGTCAGCTGGCCTAGTCATGTCCCCTCCCAGGATCTTACCCACTCTAATCCCTTAGAGGGGGAGGGAATGTCAGAGGGACAGCGTTGCTTGGCAATAGCCAAAACACTGCTCTGTTATCAGCTCCCATCCAGCCACTCATGCAAATCACAGCACTTGAAGGGTTTGAGCTTTACCTCAGTCAGACCCGATACAGCAGCAAACAGCACAGGGAAGGCACAAGTTTGCCAGCTATGCTGARGGGAGTTTTCCTGGCAGAAATAGCTTGCCTCAATCTTAAAAAGAGCTACCTCTCTACTTTTTTTTTTTTTTTTGCATTTGCCACAAGGTGCTCTAGCTGTATTTACAGAGCAGTTGGGAGCTGTGGAGCAAAAATACTTTTGGCTTAGGTGCCAATCCATAGCAGTGCTCTTGAGAAATACTGCGGTGAGCATCAAACACATCTGCTGGCACAAACACTTTCTCTTCTGTGCTGCAGYGCTTCCACGCTGCCTATATCACTGTCGTTCCCAAGTGCCTCCCAGCAGTGCACTAAGTGCTGCAGCTAATATCCAATGCTCAGTTTATTCTCTCTTCCCTCAGGGAGAATCGCATGCACAGCAGTGTGCTTTGTTTTGAGGGAACAGATTTTAAACAGGTACACACAGCTTCTACTGGAGGCTGAAATCGTGTGCCCTGAATGAAAGGTGCTCAAGCACATCATGTTCAATAAAAGTTAATTTCACAGACTAGGACCAATATCCTCYTCTTCCTTCCATTAAGACAGTCTCTTCTGCAAAGAATGGCTTTGTCCTTTTGCAACAACATTGTACTGAACTAAATGCCAAATCACAGAACAGTTTAGGCTGGAAAAGATCTAAGATCACCGMGTCCAACCATTAACCCAKCACTGCCACATCTACATRATTTTAAAACGCCTCCAGGGATGGTGACACAGCCACTTCTTTGGGCATGAGCCATTCATCCATCGCTGTCCTACCATAAAGTCCAYGGAAGCTTTTACTAGTGCTGAAAGTACACTGTGACTGTACAACCAAAACATTCACTGATGCTAGTGAATTATTTTGGAATCCCTGAGTAAGAGGAACTAGCACTTTATTATTCAATATAGGGTATTATAATGCCTTTGTTTCCTCTGTTTTGCAGACTCACTCATTTTCATATCACCTACAACAAAAGMTTAGACTCTTCTTGAACTAGAAAACCTCTTTTCCAGTTCTTTAGCAATGCTCTACTTCTTATTGTAATTTGGCTTCCTCAGGTACACACATCTTTATCATTGCATCCAGTTACTGAAACAGGTCTGCCTAAAGTATTTGATAAAATCTGAATTAAATTGCCTAGATAGTAATGTTATTATTAAAATGCCATATGTCTAGGGAATGATACGGTAAAGTTTTATTAATAGCTTGTGCACTTGATGCACAGAAAACACTTCCTCCAAAGAAATGAGCAAACCAAATTAAACAGTTCCAATAACACTGGAATAAAGAATTAGATTTTTCAATGCAGAACTTTTGCATAGGACAAGAATGGTCTCCAGAGGTGACTGAGAGTTTTGTTATTCTTTTTTGAGAAGTCATCAAAATCTRCAGCCCTTAATATTAAAAATTCTTTTCACACACCAGGGCTTTTTCTGTATTTAAAAAAGAAAAAACCCTCAAGAACAATTAAAAAAAAGAATTCTACAGAGAGGGCAATAAAAAAACCCCTCATCAGTTCTGCTCAAAAAGAGCTCTCCTCTAATTCCCCAATGGACCTACAAACAGCAACTGATAAAACAGTTCCTAACTCTCCACCTGTTGATGCAGCTTTCTTCTCCATGAAGAATTAAGAGTGCACACCACCAGCAGAAAAAACAAAAGTTACAAGAAAAGAGACAACAGCATCCCTGTAGTCTTAATAAAATGTCTTCTTAGAGCCAGAAAGTCACATTTGAGTCCCATATGTAGGTCAGAGACAAACTCTTCTTTCTAAAATAAATTAGCAATTGAAATTTAGAGATCTGATTTAACTTCACACACAAAAAAAAAAGTTTCTGAAGAAGCACATCTGCCACCTYTGCTGTGCTGGTGGCCTGAGATTCTGTGAGTGCTGGAAGCACTGTCAGCACAGGAACCTGGAGATCCTGGAGGTCCAGAGCTCAGCCCCCAAGCTGTTCAGTCCAAAGTCACTGAGCAAGTTCTGCTGACAAGCAGATGTTTTAAACTGTGGGGGTGCAGCATGAATAACCATTTGATTTCCATGCATGAAAAAGCAAGTCCAAGGGGCGTAACATGCTGCACTTATCACAGTGGTCTTCTCTAGAATGAGCACCKCCAAGTCTCAGCTGAGGATTTTTCTTGAGAATTGTGGCAGGTAAAAGTGTCAGCCAACAAAAACAGGGCAGTGGAAAGGATGAAGATGCACAAGGGGACAAGATTCTGCTTAGATTTTTATGAGTGCATTATAGGAATGGGATAGAAGTAACTCAGAAACACTACAACCAAACAGAACAATTCCCATGGGGAACTTCTATCCCAAACTAAAATTYTTCTACCTCTGTGCACTTCAGGCTGTCTGACTATCTATCACAGAGCCAGGCTGATTTCAGAAATGCTTAACACACAAAGAAGTAATATCCCCATGTAAATAATAGAAATACTTTTCTTGCAAGRAATATTCAAAATCCCAAACATCTGCAGAATGCTAGCACAGATTTACACGTATCTTTTTAGTTCTGATGGCATGACAATCCACTTTGAATTGGCTCCCATGGTAACCGCAACATTAAGGTCCCCTGAGAGTCATCTCTCACAAACACACACACACACACAGAATTGGAAGCGCTCTGTGCAGAGACAGAACACAAACTTATCCAGTGCAGGGAGTTTCTGCACAGCACCTACCTTCCTGTTAACAGGATTCAGAAAGACAACCTTTCTTTCCTTTAAGAAAGGGATTCAGCTCCCACATCAGCTCCAAGACTGGGGCAAGCACTTGTCTTTAGGAACTGACCCTTGCTTCCCATCTTCCCTCACACCCCGATACTGCCTAACTGCAATGAAATCATTTAACTTAGCAGCATTTTGTTCTTCAGCAAGACCCAGCTTTATCCTTTTTCTAGCTGTGTTGGAAGCCCAAGGAAGCCAGGAAACAAAGCTCTCAGTCAGCTGGAGAGTTAGCTGCTCTAGAGAGATACTGCGGTGTAGTCAGCCCAACACMTGAACACAAGTCCATGTCTTTCTACACTCCATCTGTAGCACCTGCATTCCAAGCAGGACTTGGTCTATCAGAACTCAGAGGTTCCCAAGAAAGGGAGCTRATTTAAAAACAAAACAACACACCATAGTTATGCTGTCAGCTCCTTCCTGACTTCTAGTTTGCTGTGATATACAAACTACAACAGGCATCATAAAGATCTCTTTGTGTWAGGTACATTTATCATCCTTTTCTTGGGATACCCCTTAAAAATTAAGATAAAGAGTCCTAGAAGAGGCACTTGCACAACATCCCACTGACAGGTACAATTCCATCAGCATCCCTCCTTTCCAGCCTGCTATAATTTATTCACACATAATTTGCAAATTCGTCCTCTAGCAAAACAAAAGGAGGCAGGAAAGTATTTGAGTGAGACCTATAGCAATGAGAAGGAMGTGTTTTCAAGAGAAAAAACAGAAAGTGATGGTTTACTCTTTGCCCCAGAAGAGATTGTGCCTCTTGGCACTTCAAATCCTTTTKTTAACCCTTCCAAATATATTTTGGCCAACTTTCCAACTTCTAAATAAGAGGCAGGAAACAGTAAATTAATTATAGTATCACCAAAATGATAACAGCTTTTGTTTACGATTTCTGTTGGAAATAAGAGATTTTTTTTCTCAATTGCTTTATAAAGYTATGCTTTATAGAAAGTTTACAGAACTTCAATTACTAGTAAATAACAAGCAATGCACACTATCTAATGAGAATTACTATGAACACTACTCTTCCTTTGGGGAAGTATCTTCAAGTCAATGAGCCAGAGATACTTGCGCAAGCAACAGGTATTTTTGATTCAGCTTCTCAAAAGTGAGAAACAGAAGAGAATTTAAAATTCCTGCCCATTTGGCAGAGCACACTGCTCTTTCTGCCTCCCCTTCTCTCTGAGACACGACATGGTAATTCACAGTGAATTCAAGACCTAAACATATCTGCTATTTTACAGCTGGTTCCTGTTATTTTAACCTCAGAAGCAAGTTGAAAAAAAAAAAATTCCTATTACTGCTGATTGCTTATACTTTCCTAAAATTCTCTTCCTTTGTTCTATCAGCCAGGTTATTTAGAGGATATAACCCTAGGTTATTTAGGGATATTACCCCTAATCCAACAAAGAATTTAAGAATATGAATATTTTCAGTGAAGGCGAAGGCTTTAATGGATCAAGATGCTTTATTTATTAGATTYCATCAGCTCTTGCTTCATATTCTAACTACTCCACTGAAATACYCTCACAGTTTCATTATTCTGCCTGTTGTATTAGTGATAAGCCAGGTATGGAGCACGTACACTCCACTTGGGAATTCATATCTACCTTCCTAGGGACTATTYTTCATACATCAACTACCAGATTCTTCTTCCTCTAAACTTTTACTGCAGTTATTAACAACTGACACCGGACCAGCTGTCTCCAAAGGGCAAGCGGTGAGAGTGCACATCTGACATCCTGTCTGCCTTGGGGATAACCAGAAAACTAACAGGGCAACAGTTCTAGAGAAAACAGCCCATCAGCTGTCGCTCTGATCTCAGCAGAGTGACTGCCCAAAGATAAACCCACCATCAGATAAGACAGGAGGTGTCTCTCCTCAGTTACAGCACCCCAATCCTACTCCCTGCACTGGGCTGGGATCCTTGAATGCAACTTTGTGCGGCCACAGACTCAGCCAATGAAGCCACAGAGCGAGACCTGCAAGCAAGTTAATAAACTTTAAAGGACATGTCAGTCACTGACACAAACACTGGTCAAGGAAATTCCTACTGCTTCATTTGTCATCTCCTGTATTGCTTGGTAGAACATCACATGAAATAGGAACCAATGGTATCAGCATTGCAAGACTCAGTTCAGGAGAAATGCATGGTGAAGACAGAAGCATTGGTTGCTCCTGAATCACTGCCTGGCTGCTGTGTTTGACAGCAGCTGTCAGTGTTTCCACAGAATTTGCTCTGTTCTACTCCAGCTCCATCCCATACCAATTACCCAGCAGGCAGGAAACATCACTCCTGGAACACAGGCAGGAGAGGGGAGGAGATATTATAAATTCCCCAGGCACTTTCTTTCTCAAAGTTGTATTGCAATACCTCCACAGCAGCTTCTGCTTCTCCACCTCCTTTAAAAACTATAAAAACAAACACTGCCTTTGTCTGCAGGTGTCAAGGAAATAAACAATCTCAAAGCTCAGAGAAGCAAGATGCACCCTCACTCAGAAGTTCCTGCAGGCACTCCTGTGGGGCAGACACCACAGCTAGCACTGGACAGCTGCTATCACCTCCTCCTAAGAGCTACATTTCACTCAAGACATGGCTGTGGCAGGGTGCAAGCACCAGTGCAAACCCACCACTGTCCCAAGCACAGACCCTTCCTTCCTTCCTTCCCTGCACCTCACCCCTGCTCTTCCAGAAACACTSCCTCATGAGGCTGCTTTTGTGTTCCTGTTTTGTTAAATCAGCATCTTCCCCACCACAGAACTCGACAGAAAAGGGCCTAAAAAAAGAGTGAGCAATTAGCAGGAATGGTGAAACACATCTGCCCCATGGAAAATCTTCTGAAGTGGAACTGCAAGTCCACAAGTCAGCAGCTATCCTCAAAGCCAACGAAGTCTGCCTCTGCTCAAAGTTCTCAGGTTCGCCTACTACATTTTCCTTTATAAAATTGTACAAAGAGTCTGATTTTCTCACAAGCAAAAGTAGCCTGAAATCTGAAGAAACACATTAGAGCAAAAATATTTCAATGGGACAACTGATACAGAATTCATGTATTGATGGTGGAGTGACAAGGTACCAAAATACAACAGTACTCTTCACAGAGCAGGAGGGCAACATGTATCCTCTTTATTTCAACTTGTTCACCTAATCCTAAACGAGAGCAGGTACTTTAGGTGACCAAGATACTTTTCAAGCATTTCCTAAAGTAATAGCAATAAAACATCAGATAATTTTTTTTTTACATTAAATAGGGGAAAAATGAAACAACAAACCCAACCAACACCCTGGACTTCCCAGCAAAAAAATTAATGCATACATGCAAGGCTGGTGGTGGTAGGAGGTTAAGAAATGGGATGTCACATATTAAGAAGAAAAACTGTTGCATATTTAATGGAGCTCCAGATTTTTCTTGAAAACCTATCAGACTGAAAATCTGACCATCTTCTTTCGCTCCCTTTGTGACCATTCACCTCTGTGATGCAAGGGGGAACACGGGGGAGGGCAGACTACACTACCCCACTGCCTCCTAGCAAGGCTGCATTTCCCTTCCCAGGGGGACTGCATCCCAATTGCACAGTTRCATGCCCTGCAGTTTGTAGCTTCTTCTCATCCCAAAACACCAAATCCAAACCATAATCCCACACTTTACCAAAGCAAAGRATAACAAAAGCCTGTACTCCTGTGTGTCCCATGAAGCTTGCAAGGGAGCAGACCACTCTACTCTAACAAACATGAATCCTATAATTCCTAAAATGTTTGACTGGCCTCACTGATCTGGCTGCAGCACTGGACTACACATGTTGGCTGTTGTCCCATGGCCATACAAGCCAGTAGTCTGGAAGAAAGGAAAGCGGAGGCTGACATCCATGAAAATCAGARAGCATTGTTTATCACGAGGCAGGAGGGAGAATTTTATTCAAGGCAGTGCAAGAAAGTCATCATCACTCACCAAAACAGCTTACAAGGTTTCTCGATTAAGGCACACAGAGTGATCCTGCTGTGAGTTTTGAGTAAGAAAACGTTTCCCCCTCTTTTATGCCAGACCACAATTGAAAATTACTCATCTTTACCACAGGAAAGAAAACACAGTTAAAATGCTGACAAAAATGTTGCTTTAGAGTTTCAAGTAGCTGCAGCCTCAGACCTCTTCCTTACAGCCAAGACTATATTTTGAAAAGGGGAAAAAGAAAAKGGGGAAAGTAGTAATAACACACACTCACAAAACATGCTCAGGAGAGTCAAACTCTAAGTCTCTCATGTCCAAAAACATACAATAACACTGGCTCCTGTTGGATTTTCTACGCTGCTGCCACCACTGCAGTAAAGTCAGATGTTTCACAAAGCTAAAGGATGCCAGGAGGTTACATGGGTGAAAAGGTGGGACCCCCMTCCTTGGAAAAAAATTATTAAAATTGGCTGACAGAGTCAGAAATTATCAGCATGTGGAAACTGTCTGCATATGCCTGACAGCCTCACAAAAAACATGATCATGGAAGCTCATTTTTTCAAGTGCAGTTTTCCAAGGAAATAGGTGAGGAAAAGGCATTTTCACTGGCACTCCAAGMAAAAACAGTTTAATCTGGCACCCTTCACAATTACTCAATTAGCTTCCAATTCAAGAACAGAAAAGAACAAATTAATTGACCATCAAAGTCTTAGAACAAGCCTGGTACTGTGCCATCAAATGGAAATGAGGGGAATTAGGCTACAAACAGCTTTACTGTAGGCATCCAAAGCTGCCCTCTGCCAACACCCCTCCCATGGGACACCTTTGGTTCTCATCAGAAGAGCCAACACAGTAATTGCAAGATAGACAGTAGGTTTGAATGCATGTACCAGAAGGATTTCCAGCAGTCAAAATACACATACACAGAACCAGTGAGCTGACACAGCCACACGCACAGAACAGCCTAACAGGGGGTCTGGCCTGCACAAACATTAACCAAAGCACAAATCAGCTCTGTGACAAGTTAAACAAAAGAGGATGGGCGAGAGCCACAAGAACGCTGCATCCTGAAATTCATCTTTACACAGGAGGTTAATCAGAATGAGTGACTGTAAGTGTTCACTTCTGTGTGTACAATATTCCCCAATGGTTTAGTCATTACAGCAAGAACTCAAGCCTTTAAATATAGATCTGCCTAAGAAGCTGAATACTTCAGAGAGCAAAATGAACCTGGAGGTTAACTTTCCTTCCTAAAGAATTGTATCAGACAATTATCTACAGAAGTCAAAATCAGGCCAACATTTAAGGGCCACAAGGGGAATAGTATGATGATTGCAAAGGAAAAAAAGCAAACAATGGCTAGGTGCTCATGTTTGTTGGAGTCATACATACAGTGGCATTCATAATGATACTAATTTTGAGTTCTGCTTTATAAGGCATATTCCTAAAAGGAACTTATTTTCTAATTATGAGCTCCAGTGATCATGCACATTAAACAAAGAAAACAAACGGCAGTAGATATGAATGTTGTGACAGTCCCATTATCTCTCAAGCAAAGCATGAGGATAAGCTGTTAGCCGTCCTCATAGGCAAAATTCACTTGGAATGTCACTTCCAGCAAAATTCCTACAGCTGTCACTTCACTCTCCCTCTACCCCATAGCAGAAGGCAGCAATTAGACAAAACTGAATTTAACGCAAAAAWTCTTACTTACCAAGAATATTTATAGCTTAGAAAGCACGTCCTTAAAATGGTCTTGCTATCTTTTTCAATCAAAAACCCACCACAAACACCCCCAAAAGTGATTGGGAAATGACTGGAATTTTTTCTTTCATGATACTGAACTTCTCAGACATTCCCTGCTCACTGCCCTCCTTTAAAATGCAGGGGAAGCAAAGCCTTGATCTTCTAGGTTACATGTTCATCAGCACACGAGGTACTGCTGTTTTCCCACAGAGCACTTAAGGCTTCTAACAGTGCTTCTTCACCTCCCCAGGAGTCTTCACAGGCAAACACAGCAGCATTGTAGTTCTCAGATGAAAGGCTTTAAGAAATACCTTCTAGATGTCACCTCTGGGTTCAGCTAAGTCCACAAGCAAAAGCAGAAGCTTGATGCTCAAGAGCAGCAGTACACAGTGCCTTAGACAGAGTTTTATCTCCTGTTTTATCTAGATGCATTAAGCAAGAACAAGAGGCACACCATAGTTTCCAGACTCATGGCTTTAGCCCTGCAGCAGATGAATTTCAAAGCCAGATGATATTACTGGGAGCAAGAAAACACCACCTRGTTTAGAAACATTAGGAAAGAATAGATGTGCAGCACCTGGTGAGGTTACAACACCCCCTTGYAAGACAAGACCCCTTTTAAGGRGCTAAGTTGGGGCTGTWCAGCATGGAGAAGAGAAGGGTGTGTKCAGACCTCACAGCAACCTGCCACTATCTGAAGGGGGGCTACAGGGGAGCCAGAGGAGGACTCTGCTAGGAATTGGAGTGACAGGACAGGGAAGAATGGATGCACATTGAAAGGGGAAATTTAGCTTAGAAATCAGGAAGAAGTTCTTTACTGTGAGGGTGGAACAGGCTGCCCAGAGAATCCATGGACACCTCAACCCTGGCAGTGTTCAATGCCAGGCTGGAYAGAGCTCTGAACAACCCAGTCCAGTGGGAAGTGTCCCTGTCCATGGCAGGAGCAGGCTGGGACCAGATGATCTTYAAGGTCAATTCCAACCCTAACGTTCTATGATTCAGAAAACCATGTTACTTAATGGTTTTGTGCGTGTTGCATAACATAACTGCCCTCCCAGCATCAGAAGTGATTCCAGACAGACATCAAGCCCATAAACAGAACAAAAGCCCAGAAGTCCCAGAAGAGGCAAACCACACTGTTCTGTCAGTAGCATAACCCACAGGTATTTCTTAATGTGGCTTTTAGCTTAAACATGCAATAACTTTCACAATACCATCAACACAGGGGCTGAAACCAAAAATAAAAGTGCTCCAAGACTACTCAGAGTAATCACTTGGGCTTCTCCCAGGACAGACACAAGGACAATRTCTGGAAGACATTCAAGTTATCCCATGCAGTGCAAGCAAGAGACTTGCACTGAGAGCAGAGCAGCTCACTTGGATTAGGGAAGCAGGACTGCTCAGTTACTCATCAAAATCCTAAGAAGTCTTCCAGTGATACACAGAATAGATGTTCAAGGACAATAACATGGGATGAAAGAACATTCAGAGACAAAACTGTAACTCTTTTTGCATTCTGTGCATTGTTCCATTTTCTCATCAGGGGTAAAAGGATGCAAGCTGGCCCTCACCTTACTCTGAATTCCTGAATAAAGACACAAATAGCAGTAATACAGATACACACTGAAAATGGCATCCCTATGCTGATTCATACTGAAGCTAGGACAGAGAATGACACATTCTATATAATACATTTTAGAAGTTCTGAATGAGACATCCAACTTATATTTCTTCTAATAAAAATAGATCTGCTTAATTCACAATTGCTATTCTTACTGTAGCTCGTAAAGAAATGCAAATTCACAGAAAAAAATGCATTATTCAGTTTCAGAGTGCAAATGAAGGTATTTGCATAGACTCACATAATCAAAGAATGGATAAAGATGGGAAGGTACCACAGTGAGTCACCAAGCTCTGTCCTAGAGCACATTGCACAGGATTGTATCCATACAGTTGTTGAGTATCTCTACTGAGGGAGACTCTACAACCTCYCTGGGCAATCTGTTTCAGKGCAGTCACTCATACAGTAAAGATCTTCCTCATGATCAGCTGAAAATTCCTGTGCATCAGTTTCTGCCCATTGCTGTATATCCTGTTGGCTGGCCCCACTGAGAAGRGCCTGGCTCTATCCTCTTGACACTCTCCCTCTGACCCTTGTTAACACTAATGAGGTCTCCTCTCACTTATCTGTTCTTAAGGATGAACAGCCCCAGCTCCCTCAGCCTTTCCTGGTAAGAGAGACGGTGCACTCTCCCAATCATTTTTGTTGCTTTCCTCTAGACCCATTCCAGGATCTCCATGTCKGTCTTGTCCTGAGGAGCCCAGAACTGGACACAGCCCTGCAGATGTGCYTCACTCAGGGCAGGATCACCTCCCTTGACCTGCTGGCAGTGCTCTTCCTAATGCATCCCAGGAAACCACTGGCCTTCTTGGYCACAAGGCCACTGCTGGTCATGGACATCTCACTGTCCACCAGGATCCCCATCCTTCTCCACAAAGCTGGTTCCCAGCAGATCCCAGCCTGTGCGGGTGCAAGGGRTTATTCCTCCCCAATTGCAGGACCCTGCATTTGCCTTTGCTGAATTTTGGAAGGTCCCTGTCAAGGCCCTTCTGAAGGGCTGCACCATCCCAGCTCTGTGTCTGCAGGGAACTTGCTGAGGAGGCTCTTCTRCCCCTTTATCAATCACTGGTGAATTAAATTAAACAACACTGGACCCAATATTGCCCCTTGAGGGASTCCACTAGTGATAGGCCTCCAACTGCAGCCCGTGCCATTGACTGCAGTGTTCTGGGATCTGCATTCAGTTCTCAACCCACCTCACTGTGCATCATTCAGCCCACACTTCCTGAGCTTGTCCCTCACAACCTCCTCACTGACAATACTGAAAGTATCCACAGTACTCATCAGTATCCACAGTATCCCCTCATCCATCCATGCAGTTGTCTCACTGTAGAAGGCAGTCAGGCTGGACAAGCATGATTTAGCCTTAGTGAATCCATGCTGTCTGCTCCTGGCCACATTCTTGCATCCACATGGACAGCGATGGCCTCCAGAACGAGGCRCTCCATCACCTTTCCAGGGACTGAGGCGATGGTAACACTGGCTGGTAGCTCCATGGGTCCTCCTTGTTCTTTCTGGTCATGACACWGCTTTCTTGCAGTCCTGAGACACCTCTCCTGATCTCCACAACCTTCCAAGGATGATCATGAACAGCCTGGCTATGGCATCCTCCAGCTCTCTCATGGACGCATCCCACCAGGGCCCATGGACTTGTGAATGTCAGGTTTGCCCAGGTATTGTCCARCCCAGTCCTCCTTGACCAAAGGAAAGGCCTCCTTCCAACATTCCCTTACTCTGGTCTCTGGGTCAGAGATTGCTGAGGGCTGATCTTGTCAGAGAAGACTGATGCAAGGAAGGGAATCAGTATCTCTGCCTTCCCTGTGTCCTCTGTAACCAGGGTCCCTCCTCCATTTAGTAACAGGTCCACATTATCCTCAGTTTTTCCTGTTATTGATGTATTTGAAGAAGCCCTTCATGCTGTCCTTGACATCCTTGGCCAGATTTAATTTGAGATGAACCTTGGCCTTCTTTTGTCTCATTTCTACTTACTCTGACAACYTCTCTATATTCATTCCAAGTGGCCTGACCCTGCTTCCTGTGTATTTCCTGCTTGCACCTGAAGAATGACAGCTCTTTTTATTCAACCACACAGGTTTCTTGCATCCTTTGCCTGATTTTTGCTCATTGGGATGCATTCCTCAAAGAAACAATCCTTGAATATTGACAGACTCTTTTGGGTTTGTGAAAAACAGGGTCTCCCTTTAAGACACAGATTCAGAAGTATCTATTAATTAATTAAAAACACTTTTTCTAGAAAATATTTCCATTATCTTCAATTACCAGTCATTAGAATGACTTGGAAGTGAGTTCAACTACTGCCAATCACAATGAAAAATTAACCATAGGATCTACTCACTACACAACAGCATTGACTGACATCATGCATCAAGTGAAATATTTTGACACTCCCAACATATAAGGATTTCTTCTACTGGGTGAGCACACAAGTGTAGCCTAACAACAGCCAGAGCCATCACYCTCTTTCACAAGCATCTGACCCCAATAAAGCACATCTTTTGTCCCAAGCCCTAACAGGTTATGCTGGCAGAAAGTAAAAGAACAGCACTCCCAAGAAAACTATGAACTACGCACAGGTATGAACATATTAAAAGGTTTTGCACATTTAGTTTTCCATGTAATCTTCTCTGGTTGCTCAGTGTATATAACTAAAACCCTGTTGAGCTCCAGGAGGGTCTGGTGGCGCTTCATTTCAAGCCCAAGGTTGTGATCCTACTTCTAGTCTTGTCTCCTCCACCTGGGATCCTGAGCTCCATCTCATGACCACTGCGACCAAGGCTGTGCCCAGCTTTTCCATCATCAGCCTTCCCTGGTTTTAGGAATGTATGTGAGCAGAATGCACTTTTGCTYCATACACTGCTGTTCACAGTGCTTGCATTCTCCTCCCAGCCCACACGAGCACCACCAACCTTATTCCCATCAACCAGAAATAGATGTAAGCTGTCTAGGAATAAACCCCTAAAGCAAATAAGCTCCTCCCAAGGGCCCTCAGGAACCACATCATCTGCAGTTTGTGATGTGGCACTTTGGACTAGACTAGCACCATATGTGCTCCTGGAACACAGCTTCCAGTTTAGTTTCACCCAACAATGAATCAAGTACACATTCTGAAGCTCCTCCATTATTTAAATTTAAGTGCAGTATGGTGGGATAACCAGAATTAGCTCCGAAAACCATACTCCTTAGGCAAATTCAGTGTTCAACATCAGTGCACACATAGAAGSCCACACTGGCTTCTAAGTCAAATTCACACTGGATTTGTTACAAAGGGCCAGTATTACGTACTTGGAAGGTGCAYGATGCTCTGCAGAAGGCAGCGTGAGCCAACCTCAACCCAAAAAAATCTTGTCTCTATTTCCAGAATGTAGTATCTGCTCAAAATCCCTAAAACTACAAAAGGTTTGATATCTCTTCCAAAATGCATGTTTAAAAGTGACTGAAAGAAGCTGCACCAAGTAGTATATTTTAATTGTTTCACCTAAGTGGCATCTGAATTATTTTTATGACATAGAAGTACTTGTTTTTGCACCGCATTAAARGGAACACAATCAGGTTAGAAATAAGCAGGCACACTAAATGGAAGTCAGGCTGAATAAAGATAAATTTTTATTTGCTGTTTTATTTGCAGCACTAGGCGACATTTTGGCTAATTTACTAATTTATTTTACRCTAATATACAATGTCCTGTCCTCCAGCCAGATACATTGTGTGGGTTCTTTACAGGAAATTCTGCCAAAAAGGGCTTTAAGGCAAATTCTAGCGTGTTCTGTGTGCACTCTGACTAGACAAAGAAATGAACATAAATATACACTTTCCTACCCAAAGTTTAAGGTCAGTAGTATATAGTTTATATATATATACATATGAGGAGAAGGTTTGTACTCACACGTTGGGTGTTACTAACTGAAAATCAGGATCTTAGTTCCATGTTTAAAGGTCAGGTTTTCAAGAGCCCTCACTCTATACAGGATAGATTTTGTACAGCAGATAGATCCAGCATACAGAGTGCTTCTTAAGTCTAAAAGTCTCAATGTGGTGTGTTGATGCCAGGTGCCCACCAAGTTGTTCTTTTYCTTCACTCCTCTCCTCAGCAGGACTCAGGGAGAAGAAAATAAGATWTTAAAAAACTGCGGATAATAAAGACAGTTTAATAAAGCAAAAGCAAAGGCTGGGTGTGAAAGTAAAAGAAAATTAAAGATTTRTTCCCTACTTCTCAACAGCAGGAAATGTTCAGCCACTTTTCAGCGTAAGCCGGGCTTCAGTATGCATAAGGTTTCTCCAGAAGACAATTGTCATAGTAACAAATGCCACACTGTTTCTTCTTTCTCTTTGCTTTTACTGCTGAGCAGACATCGTGTGGTCTGTGGAATATCCCTTTGGCTTGTTTGGGACAGACGTGGAGGATCCTTCTGGCAGCACCTCACAGAAGTCACCTCTGTACTCTCCCACCAGGACCAAAACCTTGCTACACRAACTCAGTACATTCAAAAAAGTGGTTAGTTTTATGCATATATTTTTAGATGAGAAAAATAAGAATGACTAAAAAGCCTCATCTAATAAGTATAGTTCTGTTTACCCAGAGGTCAAACTTATCTCCTATTTCTATATACAGACATTCCTTTGAGAGGCACTGGGAAATCCCAACTGCAGGTGTAATGAAGGAGCTTCTATTCTTAATGACTTGTGCCAGCTGTTCCAAATGCCTTGACCCAATACCTTGAGAAATGGTCAGTAAACCTATAGAGATTAAGAAATGAGTTGGTACTTTATATAGAAAAAAYGGTTCTATGCCAAAAGGGAAAGAAAAGTCCTTGGTCTTCCTTAGCCTAGTCTTTTCTGCTTTTCCCTGGCATAAGGAAAATAGAAGTCAGCTGCATTAATGGCCACTCTGTATGGGAATTCAATACTGAAACACATTTCTAAAAAACAGTCAAATCTGCAGCCTGGGGCAATTTTGGAAACCTAAGTAAGACATTTGTAAGCCTTCCTCCCCCAGACTTTGTGTCAATCCACAAGCATCAAGAAGAGAATCTCAGCTTGTACTAGGAACATCAGGTCCTATATATTTTCATTCCATTTACTAGTACACCCAAGCTCAAAAATTCCCCAGCTGAAATTGCTACAATATAATAGTTATTTCCAGAGAGCAGGAGCTAAAATATGTAATACCAAAAAGAACCCCAAAAGAACAGCAGGGCAGCAAAGAATGCAACACAAACCTATGTGCCCATCAGAACCTGGGAAGCTGGATTATGCACTCCAGAGACCCAGACTGCATTCCCAGCTCCAGGTCCCTGCCAATCTTCCTCCATTCAGAGGACATACTCCCCAGAACTGGAGCTTTCTTTCCTTGTGCAGTGCCTTAATGCATACAGGGTCTCTGATAAGCMACATAACAAAGACTATTTCCCTCCTTTTCATGCCTGCAACAGGAACAGGCTGACAAAACTGCAACCCATCTAACTGCAAATAAGAGAGAAAAAAATGCATAACGGAGGCAAATTATATTTGGAAGACAACATTGAAAGGAAAGGAACAAAACAGCACTCTTCATCAGCCGAGACATCACTTAGTCATGATCTGGAGTGTTCACACCTGCTCTGCTCTGTCACAAACTCCCACAGCTCSCAAAAGCGCTGCAGCAGCAGCGCCCCGACACCTCTCCTTCTGCCAAGCCTAAGCAGCGTAACGGGATCGTTTTGTCATTCAAGTTCCCACTTAGTTAATTGCTGTGACACCTTCAAATYTCTGCAGTGTATTTCACGCAGAACGTCTGCACCAAGTAAAGCAGCCCCACCAGCCCAGCACAAGCCCCTGGGCTGCTGCCCGTGTGGGCAGTGCTGCCACCCCAGAGCACTGGGCTTGGCATCCTGAATTAGCTGTGTGTTTGGCCCTCCTAACAACCCTCTTCTGGTCATTTTTCCCCGCTATTCCTTTTTTTTTTTTTTTTTTGTGATATCATGAAGGCCTCAGTTCAGAGAAATTCTTTGGCACAGGCTGCTCTGCACTGGCTAAAGCAGGCAGATGCAAGACAGATCTCAGAGCCAAGGAAAGAGACTAGCAAGGACTTATGASGAAATTCTCCCCGGACCTTTTAGGTACAGGGTATCTAGAACAAATAAATTTTTAAAGCCCTTTGAAGTGCTGCTCTCGGTGCCTTCACAGACTTGAAAACCTCTGGAAACGCACCTCTGAACGCTGAGCTGAACAGGGATTTGTCAGTACTTTGCTAAACAGAGATCCAGATTGCAGGAGCATGAACAATACAGGGTATTTATTTTATGTTCCTTGAAAAATTCTTCCCTTTTCTTTCACTCCCTCAGCAATGGCAATTTATCCACATTACACCCATGTGGACTTGTTCTGTTCAGCTCCTTCTCCATTACCATGGGTTTGGCAGGAGGTACAAGGAATGTTTTGGTTTTGTGACAAACATTCTTTGTCATGATACAGCAATTTCAACTACCTAAACAAAATAGTTTATATAGCACCTTCCAACAGCAAGTCAGCCCTTTGAGACACACTGGTGACAGGAAAATACAACAGAATGACCCTTCCTTCCCAAATACAGCTGCACACAGCCATATGAATTGGTGCCAATAAAACACAAGCTTCTGCCTCCTTGGAAGTGAAATAATATCTATAGACTGAAAATGGAGGATGAATAAACAGAAACCACTGTCAGGTACAGTAACTCATATTCGTGCCTGCTTGTGATTGAGTGTTGACAGTTTCCAAGGCAAGACAAGGGGCAGATTTGTAAACATACTTTTTTAATTGCAATCCAGTTATTGGATTTATGGTTTTCAACCCTGACTGTTCCAAAAGAACTGGGTACCCCATCCTATTTGGTCAGACAWCCTCTTTTGACTCCATGGTATGGAAGCTACAGCACTGTCACGATTCCCAGCTCCTGGTCTTCTGCCACAGGCTGTGAACTGCTGTCCCAGATCCAAATGGTCTGGGCAAGCACAGACCCACCCCTCTCACATAGCCAGAAGTGGGGTKTTTATCCAAGCCAAACACTATGGCAGCTTGTAGCCAAGCAGATAATGAATCTTCAGCAGCTAAGTGCCTAATTTGCACACAGAGCTATAGTTTATGTTATTGCAAGGCTAAGCCCTGTGCACAAGCAGCCAACCAGGTTTATTTTATGTCTATACAATGAGAACTTTCAGCTCCCATACAATTGTAAAGCATGTTCCTCTAAATGCTATAGCAAGTTATTACCAGCAGCTTATATGCAGTGAGGTTTTTTCTATCTACTGCAGTACCTGAGTGCTGTCATCAAACCAATCCAGAAAAAAATAATATTACTCTTATTATTCTATCTTGAACACAACATACCCAGCTTTGCTCATCTTACTTCAATCACTGCCAGAAATCCATAAAATCAGTCCAGGGCTTGTTCCATCAGAGATCCCACAGCAAAGCACTGAGTAATRTCCTGATCACCCCTAAAACTTACCAACACCCACTTCAGGTGGGCTCAAATCTCAGCTTAAAAGCAGCAAAATCCCCTCTCACCATTTATGCAAAGAGCATATAAGCAAGTGCTGGAACCMAACAATGCATCCCATTGCTGGTGAATTTATCTCTTTAATGACAAAGCACCACTCAGCATAACYAGATACCAACTCCAAGCCAAATCAGCAGGAAAGAGCTACTGATACAGGTTGGTTATTTCACCAGCACAGAAAGCTGAAACATCGATACCATCACCTGGAAACCACAGAGATGTCAACCCTAAATGGCTGCAAAATGGAAAGAAGTACCCTACAGCAACAGACATTAATATTCTGGATTTTTTTTCTGGTCTAGATCTATGAAAGAATTATTTTTCTATACTACCAATTAACCATCCAAACACAAAATGCTGGCTATTAGAAAGCTGTGTTTTTCCCCTGTCTTTCAAAAGATATTAGCTACAGTTCAGATACTTAAGTATATAAATTCAGCCAGGCATGCTTAATGAAAGCATTACCTTCTATCACTGCATTTTTAAAATAGAGAATARGCTGCCTTTTACCCTTTCAGCAACATAATGAAACACCAACTCTTTCCATGGAATTGAAGAAAATTCATGGCTAGCAGAGCCCTATTGAGAGACAGATTAATTATCTACTTGGGTGTGCRTGCAGGCGTAAGCTTGTCACAACTGGGGGGAAAAGGGAAAGGTAGCAAAGCTGCTGTGCTGACATTCTCCTCCTCTAGACCTCCACACAGCCCAGCGCAGTGAGAGGTGTTCAGAAACAGCAATAAAGCAAAATCAGGCTGGAGAATTTGCTGTCCCTTTGAACAGGAACTACAGGCAACCCACAGCGCTGCCTTGCTGCACAGTGCACCCCACTCATGGTCAGGAGCGGAGAAGCCAGAGTCTGAGTGGGCAACCTAGAGAAGAACACGGTGCCCTTCAAAACAAGAACAAAACTACAGCCACAAACCAAAACAAGTGTAACCAGTGCCAGCTTTCTAGGGACTAGATGTTGCCTGGAGCTGTGCATGGCCCAGAGACACCCAGTGGTTGACTGGCACATCACAAGCTCATGTAATGCGGGGGAAGGTTAAGGAAAGCATCCCCTCAGTTCATTTATTTAGTACAACCTTGGGCTGACATGATGCTTCTCTGCTCACCTCCAGTTCTCAGACTGGGCAGGGGGATAGATAAGGAGGTCTAGGAGAAAAACCTGATTCTGAACGAGTGACAAACAGCAAGAGAGTGCAGGGAAAGGAGGAATTGGCAAGGTTTCACACTGTGGACTGTTTTTCAGGCATAGATGTTACTGACATCCTCTCGCCCTTCCTAAGGAAATCCCTGTGGTCAAGACTCTGCCTTATTTGAGGTCTGTGGCTGAGTTTGGGTAATCATTACCTGCAGTCTGAGATAGAGGCAAGTGCTGTGCCACACTGAAGGTCAAATGTCAGCTGAATGATGCTTGTTGAGCTGCTAACACTGCCGGCTTAAAGGAGATTTAATGGCCCACAACAAGTAGTCAAAATACATGTGCAAAACAAAAGGCATCCCCCTTCATATCACTAACAGCATAGGACTAGGCTCTGTACTAGAAAACAGAGAAGAGAATTAGATCCAACAGCTTTCAGAAGCTCTACAAAAGTATAAGCAGAGTTTTGTTTAACCCAAGTAGCTGCAGAGCTGCAGAAGGTGACATGCACAATGGGCCTCCCATGCACTGCTCTCCAACACCAGGTTTGATTCCATCCAGCCCACCTTAGGCACTCATGAAATACCCAAGTGAGGCAGATCACCACAGTCCTCTAGTGTAAATGGAGAAGGATGGACATCTTTTAACACCAAATGGAAGTCCTCATCTAGACCTTAGCATCCCCGCACCTTTTATTTTAGACCCATCAACCAAGTGGCATGTATTAGGAGCAGCTGAATTACACTGGGTCAATTAGACAGGATTAATATTATGCTCCCTTATTTTGCCTGTACTGTTGTTAAATCTGAGCAGCAATGCTCAATTTGGATAAAAGTACATGTACTCTCCAGAGAGATGCAGAAATCCATATTTTAAGCTGCTTTGTGACTCCTTCTGGAAAACAGCAGGATAAACTTTGCTTACAACCCATACCATATGCACAAAGATAAATGTAACCTTCACCCACTCTCCAGGAAAGACAATTTTATTTTTTTTAAGGATTGAATTGTCATTTTTCTAAGACAACAGTGTTTTTTGGAAATAGCAACAATATCATACCAAGGGAAAAGTAACAGTTCAAGGGCATGAATGGTTGACCTTACTGCGATCATTCTACCTAGGACACTTCAGAATGGTTTCATTCCCTGACAGAAAGCTCAGAAATGCAGCAGCACCAGTAACCCAGAAACACTACGGTGACTCATTCAACTCAGATTCTCAGGGGAAACAACAAAGGGATCAAACAGGACATGGACCAGCCAAGCAGATGCAATATGGCAGTACAACCTGGACTCCTGCCATAGTCCCTTACGCTGAATTGTTGGTCACCTCACTTTCTGCCTCGCTCCTCACATGTCACCCCTCTTTTAGCAGAGGTTTGACTTACACATGAACATTACTGATAACCATAGGTGTTCTCAGAACACAAGCATACCGATGACAAAGAAAACAGCACAGGGAGATTTTATGTTCCAACATTCCTGGCCCTAAACACACAGAGRAGAAGCGAGGGAAAGATCTCCCTGCAGGAAAACTCTGAGAGAGCAGCTGTAAAAACCTGAGAAAACGGAGGCAGGCAAGGCTGATCACTAAGAACAGCATGACTAGCATGAAATGAGAGCACAAACAAGCCTGGAAGGCTTGAGGTCCTCTTGCAAGCAGAGGGCAGCTAGCCCCCTTAAATCACACTCAATATCTGCTCCTGTGCTCTGCTACCAGAATTGGTAAAAATAAAATAAGAAGAAACAGGCAGGGGGCAGAACGAGGCCAGCTGCAGCCCCCTTCTCTCAGTTGCTCCCAGCTTTCAGTATTTGCCTCTCTTCAGCCCTGTCCATGACTCTCTCAACTAMCCCCATATGACAGATTTGAGGCACTCCTTCCATACCACTGTGCATACAGAGACACTGACAAACACACAGTGACACACATAAGCAAGCAAAAATTATGAGAGAAGGCTCCTTCT
This sequence comes from Malurus melanocephalus, assembly GCF_030028575.1. Lineage (NCBI taxonomy): Eukaryota > Metazoa > Chordata > Aves > Passeriformes > Maluridae > Malurus > Malurus melanocephalus. The sequence continues at coordinate 556,692 of NW_026623379.1, forward strand.
TCTGTCTTCATTGTGCCTTCCCGTGTCATTAAAACACTGTTTTCCCTGTGAAGTTTTTAAAAACAGAAAACAGAAATGAAATTAAATGGGAGGGGTGTAAAAAGCGTCTGRAACAAAATACCATATGTGCAATGCCTCTTCTCTTCCACGAGCTGCAAAAGTAAACAGCACCTTCTCTGGCAGGARCAACGGGGCTGTCTTACGTAATCAGGGGATGGAGGGACAGGAAAGGGTCAGGAAAAAACACACACTGCCCACTGTTCAGAGAGGAGCTCCTTTCAGCAGACGAGTAAGAAGGCTGCAGAAGTGACAGCTTTGCTACCTCCCTGCCCAGCTGGCTCTCTGACCTGCCTGGAAGCAGCGTCCAACACCACAGGGAAGGCTGGCTTTGTTTCCGACACTGCTGGCTGGTGGCCCTACACACAGGATGACAGAATGCTGCTTTCCTCACAAGTTATGATGGGGCAATTTATTTTCATTGGCATGAGCAGAGAAGAGAGCCAGTCTGATYCACCCTGCAGCAGCAGGGCACTGTGAAAGGCAATTTTGCACATGTACCTCACACAGCCATAACACACTATGCACATTGCACACACTCTGTCTTAGAATGAAACCATTCAGAGACCTTTGCCTTCAGAAGACGAGCCAAGGCATCCACAGTCAGAATTTTCAACTTCCACACCCATCATCAATGTGCTGTTACATCAAAGTAAAAACTTGTTTTGACTCCCTTCGTGGCYATCATATTCTCTCATAGTTCCATAGCACTCTGCCCTATAAAGTCACAGGAGGATTTCCCCCCACTGTTGACATAATTTCCTCCTTGTTACACCCTGTCCAGTCCATGCCACTCAGACAAGCTGCAGGCTAGGTGCTGGGTAGAGCCCAACAGATTCATCCCAATCAACCAATCCTTGATAATCCAAGGCCAGACWAGCAAGCAACAACTTTCTGTGTGTGTGGAGTGATTCAAACTGCTCCAAACTAAATGTAGAAATACCAACAGTCACACTCTGCTCTCATCATCTACACACAGACATGCACATGCATTTGCACTTGCAAGTAGAAAACAAAAACCCGTCAGGCTTTTTGCAACTTCATTGACTTCTTCATATCCCAGTGCTTCAAATTTGTTGTGTCCATTCTGACCCTTAAGCCTTAAAGACTCAGGCAGCTTGGGATATTGGATTTCAGAAAACCTCTTTTCGCCACAATAATTCCAACTTTCAGTGAATCTCTTCCACACCAGCTCTTCCAAACTGTGGCTCAGAAACAGGTCTTGTTTGCCACAACATCCATGCAGTTCCCCAAATGCCTAGCTCTACGGTAGCACCATCACATGTAAATCCTTGCATATGGCAAATCAAAACAAGAAGCTCCAAATAAAAAAAAATTTAAAAGAAAGAAAAATAACTCCAAACAAGCAACATCAGCTGCAATAGCAGCACTTTGGAGAGGATTCTTCTGGGGCTTTTTATTATTACTATTCTCTTAYCTGCAGAAGGCAAGCCAAGAAAACACAGAAATAGATGGAACCAAGCCCTGCATATGAGCAAGTTCTCTAGAAGCAAATACAGACACGTTTCAGGGCTGGCAGAACACTGCGCTGAAATTAAGTGGTGTGGGTTCTGACGGAAACACAGTTTTTCAGATCTGGTAATGCATGCCAGTGAATAAAACTTCCATAGGCTGTACAGCAGCACCTAAATATTTGTCCTACTGCTGTTCATCCATAGCTGGCACACATTCAGACACTACAAAGCCAAACCAAAGCTCAGGCTGACTCTTCTACCTCCAATTTGCATTGCACTTTTCCCTCCAGGGATTCTTTCAAGGCTTGGTTTGGATTCTATCCCAGCTCAGTCCCAAACAGAGAGAYGTATCAAACAATTTCAATACACTGACACATTTCATTTTGAATTTAAGTATTTGAAATTATTTTGAATGCACATTCTTGACATTTCAATACTCTTCAGGATAACTCTTTAATTCACCCATTTCTTACCACACGGGTAGAGTGTAGGGCAGTGGGAATAAACTAAAACCAGAAGACTACACCAGGACAGAATGAAAGCTTTTTGGGTGGAGTACTCCTTGCCCATGGGAAATTAAAACTTCATCACTAGTGATTCAAAATTTGGCTATTCCAACTACTGTCCACCATGAGCAGGACACAGCCGTGAGTCAGCAGCAAAAGGAGACTCCATGAGGCACGTAAGCTAGTTCTGACTTTCACCCCTTTCACTGCAGAGGCAGGTAAGGGGACAACTACCTACCAAATGCTTTGAGAATGTGGAGTAAATATGAAGGGCCAGAGCCATTCTGCAACTTACATGAAAGCCTGCTCAAAGACCTAGTCACAAACAGGCAAAGGCCAGGTTAATACATACATTCTGAGTGTGGGTATGCAGCTACATATATACGTACACCTACAAGGAAATACCATCATGAGGGCACTTCCTCACCGTAACGAACAATGTGGACAGCAGTAAAGGACAGCTGGCTCATCCACAGCAGCATTTCCCRTCACCATCAGTCCCATGCATGGCCAGTGGGGCTTCCAATGCCAAAAGCCACCGGGTGCAAAAGCAGTCTTACCTGGGATGAATCCTTGCTAGGACTAAAACCTGCAAAGGTGAACATGGTGCACAGGGAAAGAACTTAAGCAAGGGCAAGAAAAAAGCCAGAAAACAAGGCTTAATAAACTGTAAGTACTTTCTTACAGACAATCTTGTGTGTTCTTACACTGGCTAAAACAATGGCCCAGAAATAATACAGTACAAAAGAACCTGAAGCCAATATTGTCTAGCAATGGCTCATCATGTGTCCCATGAATTAAGGCCTTGGCAATAACCCAGCAGCCACAAGGCTTATGACAGCTTTCTCAGGAACTTATGAGAATTTGACTTCTTTCCAGTAAGGCCCTTAGGCTCCCAGAGGAATCCCCAAACAGCTTTTCAAGCCCTAGGAGTCAGGCCAGTGACAGCAAGAAGAGGCTACCCAAAGGCACTGCAATGACAATCCCACAGCAGAGCAGGAATGCAGGCAAGCAATAAAACTGATGCTAAACAGATCCACAATAAACTGGCCCCAACTATAATTTGAACAGTAGGGCACTGCCAAAATGAAATGGTCATTTACAGACAGAGAAAGAAAAGAAACATGAAACCTCAATAGAACAGTAAGAGATCACAGACAAATCTCAGAAAGCCTAACTCTGCATCTAGATCAAGAAATCTCTTCTACTTCTGAGTGCAACTCTCTGTGTCCTCACCTCTAGCAGGGGAGCAGGATGTTCTGGGCAGCTCTCATTTTCTGCTGTAAAGGCATTCTATTATCCATTCTCCAAGCAAGAAATTCTCTTGTGTGTGACAAAGAAGTCCAAGTCATCCCAGAATCCCTTTCCTCCAGATGTCCTGATTCTGTGACAAAGGCAGAATGCCCAAACAACACTAGCAGTACCAGCAGGGCCACTGCAGGACAGCTCCAGCCTGCTACCACCATGACTGAAGTTAAGAATCCTGAAAATAGGGCACCATGCTGGCACTTCTCTACAGCAGCAATAGCTCTTCTGTGCTCCAAAGACCCTTATTCGATCCATAAAGTGCTTGCACATGTGCTGGGGAAAAGCCATTCTTTCACCCACATACCACTTTGTTTTGCAGAACAGAAGGGRAAATGAACATTTGTTCAGCAAGTATTTTAAGATCAATCATTTCTGCTTTAAACTGACCCCACACACTGGGGATGTTACTCAACAGAGAAGCAGAAAAACACCTCTCCTTTGCAGAAATGCAAATACTCCCAAACACACCTGTGGCCCCATTGCAGACAGGTGACATCCTTTGTGTAACACTGCCCATGGCTAAGATTCACCTACAGTGCAGATAAAACACTGCATAACTCAGTTATTACAGAGCTGAACAGAATTTATACACACATTTATCTTCAGAAGCTTCTCAACACTAACAGAAATAGCTATCTTTCACAGAATACCAGCACTTTCTTCATATTAAGCTTTTTAGCTTCACTACTGAGAATGGCAAATGTGATAAATCCAGAAAAGAAGTGAAGTAGCTTGACAAGGTCATACAAGGGGCTTTTAGGAAAAAACATGGCTGGGGGAACATCCCAGGGTAAAGAAACTATCCATGTGCATTGCTCTTAGCCATGTCACTCATCAGGCCAGGTGGATACAAGGGTRAAATATGTAAAGATGTCTTGGTTTATGGCTACTTGGAAGAGAGAAAACTTCAGAAATCAAAATAATTTAGGGGTCCCCAAAATACTCTTTAGCATATCCTAAAGGAGAGGGGGAAAGTGCTCTCCAGATAGTTTTGGGGAGAGCAGAGATATACACAGTAAAGTACCCTTTTAGATCAGATTTTTAGGTTTGAAGGCCAGCTGCAAACAAAACTGCAACCTTGATCTCGCCCTTCTTTTTATTTAGGCCCAAAATKAACGCAAAACCCCAACCAAACCCAGCAGTCCCTGGGCACAGCTCAAGCAGCCTGTTATTCCAGGAGGACTTATCAATCACCGCCGACAACCCCCTCTGATCAGGCTGTGTGATTGAAGGCTGTACTTTATTATTCCCTCGCGCCGCGAGCAAGMGGAGCAGCAGCAGCGGTATCAGATGAGCCAGAGGAGCCGCTGCCCTTCAGAGCAGACTCGAGTAAGGGCTCCCTGATGTGCAGAGGGTGGGATTTTGCTGCGCACAGCGGGAATGCCAGAGGAAACACACCACGCGTGCCGTGACTGACTGAGTTTCAAAAGGCAACACCACCCAAACCCAAACTCAGAASTCAATTCAGTCTCATATCCTGAATTTATTAGAATTTCTAGACTATTTAACCCGGTATGGTCCAACTACTACGCAAATGCCGAAGAATGCCGAACTGCTGGGTAGGGGCAAGAGATGATGGAAAACTCAGTGGAAGCAAGCCCCCCACAGCTTGGTCCCAGCTCCACCACTRTGTTCCACCACTGTGCAGCCCTCAGGGCTTCTCTGCAGCAAGCTGGAGACCCTCCCTCAGTCCTGGGGCTACCACACCCCACAGCTTCCCAACGCTCCGYGACACCAGCACCACTGTGTTATGATTAAAATGCTGGAACTGGCTCTTGAATATAAAAGAAATTCACCTGCAAGCAAAACAACTTCAAAATCCATATTCATAAAAAGTGTTTGAGGAATGTAAAGGCCTCTCTCTTTTACCATTGAAACTCAACAGTCCTTGGTCTTTCATGTAAAACATGCCRCAATTTCTTCCTTTCCTGCAGCGCAGTCGCTGTGCATGTGTCTACCACTGTATTACCTCAATATTTTTTCTCAAAAAAGCACTTCTCTTACAAAAAGGAATTCACTCGTACAAAGCAAACTGTATTACTTCTGCAAAATTTCATTTGAGAATCCACAGCTAAAGTGCAGGACCCCTACGGCTCCCAGTTCTGCAGTGTGATAGCTTCAGCATCCCTTGTGAGATGAAGCATGTCACCTTAATGCATGCTTAAGGTGAGAGAACGACCAAGCTGATGGGCTTCATCACCCTAAGGACACACAAAGTGACATACTTAATCTGATGAGAGGCACTAAAGCAGCGCCTCTTAATATTTTATGAAACATTTGGCTGTTTTTAATTTTAAAAACAGCAGCTCAATAAACAAAGCAATGGAGGATTCCCTGTGGATGGTACTATGATAGGTGCACAGCAGCCCACTCTGCTGAGTGATAACACTGTGCCCAATGCATCAACTCCATCCTCCTCCCCACATCCATGCTGGAAGGCCCATACACTGGGAGATCTCGAGCTCTGTACACCAACAGGGACTTTTCCAGAAACAGTTGTCTTTCACCAGAATACAGTGCATAGCAGAGGCAGCTTTGGAAATAGTTTAAGACATCCAGCTTAATCTGGACACAACAGGCTGACATGCCCAAGCTGTACAAGTTGTTTTAATGATAAAAAATACATTTTCTTCCCTACTTGCCTAGTTCTGGAAAAAGATAACAGTCACAGACTTACATGAAACACAAAATACAAGTATCCCACTTTACTACTACTGCACACTTGCTTTAAGTTTACCTCTTTCCTTAAGCAGCCACTACTGGCCGCTGTCAAGAGATAAGGTACTCAGCAAGATGGATCTTTGCTCCTGCTTATAACAATTGCTTCCTATTCCCACTCCCATGAAGGCTTGCAAGGTGCAAGACTGGCCAGAAGACAAATGGAAGAAAAAGGTCCCAAGCATCAAGGATGAATACAGACATAAGCATTCCCCAAAGGATAAYGTTCAGTAGCCTGCTCTTTAGCCCTGCGCTCCAAACAGATCCATCACCACTTAGAGAACCTCAGAGATAAGACTTAAAAATAAGTTAGAACACCTCTCCCCCATTCCTTTTCATTGGAGTTCAGTAACTCATGGATACTACCAGAGGGATGGCTTCTTCCTACAGTCTCTTTAGAGATAAACCCTGATGAGAGGAGACCTGTGTATACACCCAGAGAAAAAGGTGCCCAGCCAAAGACAGGAAGCATATCAGAGACAAGAGCACATCCATGAGCTCAGTGGGAATACACAGCCCTCTCACCAKGGAAGAGCACCACCTTGGGGCTCCTCCCTTCAAGCATTAATAATTGGTAAGTCCTAGCCTCACCTCAACTACACACCAGTCCATTCTTTACTCTGGGGGAAAAAAAAGATTCAGCAGAAATTAAAAGTATTATCCCAAGAAAGGGGATTATTTTGTCATCTGAGGACACTTACATGGAAGGGCAGAGCGGATGGGCAGTCTTGTGATCTTTGTGATTAAAATGCTGCCTCAGGATATTACTCTCCTCCTCCAACATGAAACAGTCAATTAGGCTGTGATATATTCATGTAATAAAGACTTTTTCTTATAAAATACGTCAATCCAAGACTGGCAATACTTTTGCCTTGAAGTCACCGTTCAGAGAAGGAACATGACAGATAAATCCAGTCTTAAACTAGTTAAATACTGGCATCTAAGGAAGTAGAAAAGTAGAAGTAGACAGGTATATTCTTCAATCCCACTGCAGTGCTTTTTTTTTTTTTTTTTTTTTTAAGGAGGGGGAAGGGGACTTTAATTCCATGTAAGTCCATCTTACCTTTTCATTATTAATTTTATATACATGTACATACATACACACACACAGGTACACTCACCCGCCACGCTCTACAGGTACAAGAACATATCAAACTGAACAGCACAAAAATCTGTTCATGGCCTCAGACACAGTGTTGTCAGTTGACCATCCTGATGACTCGGACCACACTCTTACACCACATTAAAAAAGTCATTATTGAAAGAAGAGCTGCCGTTGTGGAGCATCCACCCCTTGCCAGAACACACCACAGCTCTCTTGTAAGCACAGCTGGGATCATGGACGGTCCAGTTACGCTTCTCCACAGCAATGTCCTGCCTCCAAGGGCCCAGTGGAACAGCTCTAACATAGACAAGAGGCAGGGGTGGCACCGTAAATCTTAAAAAGTTACAGAAGGCCACGAGTGCTCACCATCTCCTCCCAGTTTCTTGGCAGGAGCAATCTCTAAACATGCTACAGAGATCATCGAAGATATTCTTATGAATATCTGGATGCTGTCAGAGTCCTGAGCATAGAGCACCATCCCAGCATCCTGACTCCTGTGAGGCAGAACAGAATCTCTGCCCCACAAAAATAACAACATAAATAACAACATCTCTGCCCCCTTCTCAAGTAATAGGCAGTTATCTTTATACCTCACACTAGAACATCTTAAACTGTTTCGTGGGAAAACATTCACACTTTTGGATGCATCTATGGGACTTCCTCAAGCACGCTATTTAGCAGAGACATCTGTTACTCAATATATATATATTTCATCTAAATCCCACCCTCTGAATCCTTTCCATCAGTTGTCACTAATGAAGCTTTGTGTGCAAAACCAAGTGCATTCTGCCCCCATTAGGAAGCCAATTACAGCAGGAAAAACAAGCAATTAACAAGGTGCAAAATAAACATCTTGCCACCTGCCTTTTAATAGCAACCCCACTTCAAACAAGTCACAGTCTCAGCACAGTTTACGGAATTGGCAACTGATATTATATATGTATTTATGCAGCAGCTGTTCTTCATTGCAATAAATATTACAGGCTTACCAGATAAGGTCAGCATATTTAAAAAAAAAACATATAGCAAGTATTAAAACCTGCTTTGAGGCCCTGAATGTTGCTTTTAATGAAATCAGCAGCATCAGGCTTGTGTGGTATTACAGTAGAGCTGCAGTCACATCCCCAGCTTAGAGAGATTTCTCCTCATTTCTACTTGCTTAGCAGCTTCGGTATTTTTGTTTCGCTAAATCCAGGGGCCTGAGCAGCTATTAAATAGTGTGTGGGGCAACTAAAAACACAAAGCTCTCCACAGCAAACAAGTTTTTCCTGCTTCCATCATCCCTGCCTCTCCCTGGCTTTCTCCACCTCCCTACCACATCACTATATCCAACTGCATTGTGGGGCTGGGGGAAGAAAGATACTGAAGATACTGACTAAAAAAAAAAAAAAAAACTGAAAAAACAAATCAAGGGGAAAACAAATCTATATTCTGTCTCACTCTTTGCTCCTTAAGCCTTCATACTTTAGAAGGGAAAGGAGGACTTCCAAAGACASACTAGCTAGCTCCAGAGGGAGCCACTTTCCTCCGCCTTTTGTGGAACTGGATGAATGACACATTTCTGCATAGTTAACCAGGACTAGAGAAAGCCCAAGAGTAAATCTTCAGGATTTAGCAAACTTGGAGTRGAAAATGTGCCTGAAAAAATAACAGCCAAGCTTCATCCTGCATGTTTGTTTGTCGGTTGTCTTGTCTATCTTCCCCTCTTTCTCTGACTCTCCAGTGTTACGTAAATTATTTATATACATTAAATTTTCCATGTCACATTTCAGTTCCTGGCCAATGTCCTATTTAACCACATATTTCACAATTCAGGGAGTCTCTTCCTCTTAGGATTCTTCCCTCTCTGGCCTTGTGTGGATCTGAGTAGTAAAGCACTGAATACAGTACTTTTGCAATTATGCACCTGATTCTGAGTTGAGATTTGGAGATGGAGTGAAAACTGTTAACATTCTTTAAATGACCACAGGGAGGGAGCAACAGGGAACAGAGCTTTTAACTCCAAGCAGGGCTACCCACAGCTTTATAGAAGTTTGCTTCATGATCGATAGTACTAAAACAATCCTTCACTGAAAAGCTCTCCTAAAAAGTCCTAAATTTAAATAGCAATTCACTACCCTTGAATACAACTGACAAAGATTCGTGTCTTCAGTTCTGGTCACTATCTACATGTACAAAGAATAAGGAAAGTCAGAGGGGAGCAACRACAGGAGGTGAAAAGTGAAGGGGCAAAAATTTTCCAGGTTCGTGAGGGTGCACACCTAAACCTGACCTACTGCAACCCACAGAGTAAAAATACCTCTCAGCTACCAGTTTCTCATRCTACCAGTGCAAGTGGAGAGATCGCACGACTCTTTCCTCCAGCCCTAATTACAGAGACAAGGTCATAAAAGACACAATSTGCCAGCATTAGCTGCAGGAGGTCATATGGCCACTCCAGCTCTGAAAGTATTTTAGGAGTAGTTCAATAAGTCAGGTCACTTAACTGACTTCATTTTTGTTTGCTTTTTTTAAAYAAGCAGCAATATTTTCCCTTGCRTTTTGTGGATGRGAGAACAGGAAGCAGGATCTACTCCTTAGTCACCAACTTAGGATTTCAGTACACATCAATCACAATACCATGGAGCAGTCATGCCTAGCTGCATTTTACAGGTCTGAATCTACCAAAAAAATGCCAAGAAAGAGCCTCATCCYGATAGTGGGACAGAACACTGTGAGCTTTCAGAAGTTGTTCAGATCACAGGAAGAAGGCGGGTGTATTATCTGCAATGCCTCACAGCAAATCCACACGTGACAGAAGCTACTCCAGCTGCACACCAAGAAAGCAGCCCACAGTTCTCAAGYTTTTCTCAGCTCCATTAGTTCTAGGGTACTCTCTTCTGCTTAGCACTGATGAGGGCTCTGCTGGGTTTCTGACCACCAGGCTGCCTGGAGGCCCGAAGAGTGAGCAATTTTGGGRACTACTGCTTGTTGAAGGTGGCAAGAGACCAGAAATGCTGTAAGAACTTACTGTGAGAAAGAGTTGCACTTCTAGGATTAGTTTTAGGAGACAGGACTTGAATTCTTGCAATTCTTCTTCAAAGGATGCTTAAAGAGACSAAATTCTTGAATTTTGTCCCCCCCTCTTCAGAAGGATGGTTGAAAACACCAAATTTGACAAATCGTTAACAGCTGAGTGTCATCAGTATTCAGCTCACCTGAACCAGAGTGGAGAGTGGGCAATGCCACAAATGGCTCAAGCTGCAGTCCCCCTAATCAGGGTGAGCTGTAGCCCATRAAACACTAATTACCAAATCGTCACATGTGTGCACATTCCCCCACAGCTCTTCTGAACAGGCTTCTGCAGTATGGCAAATGGTCAGATTAAGCAGAGGATATATGAAGTTAGGCAGAGAATGTTTTCAGTATGTATCAGTCTCTCCAGGTCATAGATCATAAAAATCTTTACAATTTCTGGGATCAAAGCAGCTGCAGCCATGAAAGACCTATTACTTCATTAGGTCCATCACCCAGCCAAAGCAGGTTATCCAGAAAAGACATGACAAAGTAATACTGTGTGGACAAGCAGAGTTGATTTTTCTTTGAAAAAGGACACTAAGCAAAGTCAAATATGTGAACTAGATTCCAAAGTTAAAAGTTCAGGTTTTTTTCCAAGAAATAAGCAAGCACATTTCTTCAAGGCAGCTATAAAATGCTAACCTATATCTAATGATATAGCTTAGCTATGAAGCCCAGCTCCAGCCTCTCTTTCTCACTCTCAATTGCAAATTTCCATCTCTAAACACAAATGCCTTTTACCACACAGTTCAGCAAGAAAATTACTTTGGAGCCCTGGTGCTAAAAATGCATCAAAGCACAATCTTCAAATTCTCAACTCCCCACCCCTTCCAGCCCCCCAAAAAAGAAAGAAATCAAAGGATAAAAAGGAAAGACACARTTTGGCTCCCACTGGCCTACAATAACAATAACGATCATAATCTCGAGATCGCAGGAGGTTCATCTACCCTCCATGCCAATTCGCTCCATTCACAACTGTGTATAATTATCCCTGGGACTGCAAAAATTACTGTCTTTTCACTAGCAATAGAATTGTAAAAATGCTTTCAACCTCAAGCCMTTATTTATTAAAACAAAACTATTTGCTCTTTCACGGTTCATGTTAGGTCTGGCATTCCTGTGCAGAGGGTCAATAATCCAGTCGTTCAAAAAATAGTCACGAAAGACGTATTAACATAAGCTGTGCATTAAGACACAATTATTTMTATGCTTGACAGTAATGGCTCAGCTCTGTGCACTGTATCAACTCACRGATACTTTAGCGGGAAAATAACAACACTTCGGGAGAATTTCTGTTCTCCCAAGGACAATTAGCATAAGGCGAACGCTGAAACGAGAGAGCAATAAGGACTGACAGAGCAATGCTTCATCCCAGAGTCTCCAGAACAGCGGTGCCTGTCCCCAAAGTTTGTACCTATCACAGCACGCTTCCCSCTGCTAAGCACACACAGCCGTACCTAATGCTTCCCCAATCCTTAGATTAACGAAATACGAGTAAAGCAGTTTGAAGATGCATTATCCTCTGCCACCAGACCTCGCCGGCGCGGATGCGCAGCGGGACCGGCCGCGCCRCCCGCAGCCACCAGATTGTCCCCCGAGCCGGGGCAGCGCTCCCGAYCCCTCGGACACCGCACAGAGGTTCCGACAGCGAGCGGTACCCGAGGCAGCGCACACCTCCKGGAAYTCAGGCACGCACAGGTCACAGCAGGGCGGAGCAGCACCGCGAGTTAACGGGACGGCGCCGCGTCCCAGCCGGTCCCGGAGTTTGGAAACTCCCGGCAAACCGCAGCCACCGCAGCGCCCGCAGCTCGGCCGAGGCTGGAGAGCGAGTGCCTTTCAAGAGACATCGCGGGTCCAGGCTGTGCGGAGCCGCGGAACAGCCCCGCAGCGCCGGGAGCGGGCTGTGCGCCGGGCTCTGCCGCCGCCTCCCGCCCGAGGGAGCCCCCGAACSGCGGGCAAACAGCCCCGAGCGACGCCGCGCTGCTGCACTGACAAGAGTCGCGACACGGCGACAGCGGCAGGTCACATCAGCCCCGTTCCCTGCCCCGGGGGAGCGAAGGATACACCGCCCGGCGCTCTGCCCGCGGCGCAGCAGAGCGTGAGGCTGCCGCGGGGCGCCCCGGCTCCGTCCCTCAGCCCTGCCCGCCGGGATGCCCACCCTTCACCCTCCGCCGGACCGGGCGGGCGGGTGCCGCGCCGCAGCCACCAGTTGCGCTTCCCGCCGCTGTACCTCAGGCAGGACGGGATGAGAAATCCGCCCGCTGCCGAAGCCCTCTCGCAATGCAACAAGTGCCCGCCCGGGAGCGGCGGCAGGAGGCGGCGCGGGGGCGGTCGCGGTCGCGGTGCCGCCGCTCAGCGCTCGGGGCGCCCCGGCTGCCACTCACCGCGCCGCGCGCCCAACGCTGCCGCGAGACCGCCCCCCCCCGCGCGCGCGCGCTCTGTCTCTCTTGGGCCGCCGGGGACGCCGTACCCCCGGCCGATACCACCATCCATCACGGGGGGAGCCGGGCCGCTCAACTCGCCCTCCCGCCGTGTCGAGCCGGCCGGCGAAGGCGCGGTTTCCCCCGCCCGGGCGCGGTGGTAGCGGCCGGCGGCCATCGGCAGCGGAGCGGTCGCGCGGCGGGAGCGGCTCGCGGGGTCACTGAGGCGCCGGGCGGGAACGGAGCTGAGGGGCCTGATCGGGATCGGCCGCTCGTCTCCAGAGAGCCCTCGGTACCGGAGCTTGCATTGGGCGGGAACGGAGCTCAGGGGCCTGATCGGGATCGGCCGCTCGTCTCCAGGGAACCCTCGGTACCGGAGCTTGCATTGGGCGGGAACGGAGCTGAGGGGCCTGATCGGGATCGGCCGCTCGCCTCCAGAGAGCCCTCGGTACCGGAGCTTGCATTGGGCGGGAACGGAGCTCAGGGGCCTGATCGGGATCGGCCGCTCGTCTCCAGGGAACCCTCGGTACCGGAGCTTGCATTGGGCGGGAACGGGAGCTCAGGGGCCCGATCGGGATCGGCCGCTCGCCTCCAGAGAGCCCTCGGTACCGGAGCTTGCATTGCACAGCCGCCGCCAGGCCCGTGTGTGCGAGCGCGGTGTGCGGCCACTTGGCAGGTGCTGACGCCGTGTTTTGTGTCGTTGCAGGCAAAGCGCAGAAATGATCATCCCGGTCAGATGCTTCACGTGTGGCAAAATAGTGGGGAACAAGTGGGAAGCCTACCTTGGCCTTCTGCAAGCGGAGTACACGGAAGGGTGGGTTTTGTTTCTGCGTTCTTCGACTCTCGCTTTAGGGCGATTATACAGCGGAGTATGATCCCAGACCTGTTGGGGTTGGAAGGGAGTCTGGAGATCATCTCGTCCAAACCCCTGCAGAGCAGGTCACAAACACAAGTGCAGGGTCGTGGCGTTATGAAAGAGCCGTAGAGGGGCTAAAAAACACAGGTACATTCTCAGACCGTTTAACCAAAGCTTAGAAATTGTAATAGGCAACAAAGTACCTGATTCCCTACTGAATCTTTCTGGGCAGTGGTATGGAAGTTGCCATAATGTCCTCAAATGTGTAACTGTACACATTTGCTTGTTTCTTCTTTTCCCCTTCCATATACCCAACTTTGACACCAACGTGATGGGTTTTTTAAAGGGAGAGAAGAAGTTACAAGCGTAAGAAGTAGCATTTTAACCCAGATTTGCTCACCTTATTTGTAAGTACTGGTTTGCTGGAGGAAGCAGAAGTTTTAACTTTAGATATCCAACTGATAGTCCTAATAATTCTGTGTTAAGAAATCTGTGCATCCTTTTTACAGACAGAGTTTCTGTTAATAGTTCAAGGACAGTCTAACTATGGTGACACTATCTCAGAAGCTCTAAGAAGGAAACCTGAAAAATATTTACATGTTCATCAAGTTTAAGTATGAAACAAAAAAAAAAAAAAGTGGACATTTGCTATTTAAAGGAGCAAAAAAGAAGTTAGACCTTAAAATAATTATTGTCACTGGCTTGATTCTGGGCTGTTTGTTCAAACTAATGCAATTATATAAGAAGTAGAGTTTACAGATCTCAAACAGCTAAAATCTTACAGTGCAGTACTGGCATCACTATTAACGGTGGCTTAAGAAGTGGATGGGCAAAGTAAAAAACTTGTCTAAAGAATTAGCAGTTAAAAAAGACACCCACACCTTTCTGATTGTCCCTTAAAAGTGCTCTTTTTCTGCAAGTCTTTGGAAGGTGGAGAAAAAGGGAACTACCACTGAAGTTGTATTTGTTAAATTTTATTGCATGACTTTGGAAAYTGTAATTGATGTTAGTATATTGCATCACTCATAATTGCATTTGAGAGTTCAGAACTCTTCAGATAGCTCTTAAAATTTACCTATCAACAGACATCAGATGCCTCTGTTCTTAAGTGTTTTGGAAAGTTTAGATGTCATGTGATGTTATCTGCAGACATTTTTTTAAGAAACCCCAGCAGTGTTCATATGCTTCTGTTAAAGAACTTTTCCAGGTGTTACTTCTAGCATTAACAGCCCTGCTGGACTATCAACAGTTGCATGGACTGAGTGACATCACAGAAGCTGCTGCAGGTTGGCTCCTGCAGTGATGTTGTACTGCTTGAGGACAAACAGCCTTTTCCTGTGGCCCACCTTAGGCAGAGGCTTCCTTTCAGTCATTTGTATTTTAGAAAAGGGTCCGTTTGGCTTCTTGCTAGAGGAGAATTACAAGTTTCAGGAAACTAATTTTGTTTTAAGCAAATGTTTTATTGTTGCACTGCATCRTATCAGTCTAAAGACCTGAGATCAGTCATCTGTCATGAATGTACATTCTAAAGAGCATCAGGCTGGCTTTATTGTTCATAGGTTGGAGTAAAGATCTTRGGTAGCATCACTTACCTTTAGGAGATCTGATAGCCACAGCCATGGAAGACATGTGCAGTGGTTTAGGCTACAATGACTCAACATCCTCAACTCAAATATAAGAATCTGGGGCACTCACTCAGAAGGAATTTGGTGGAAAGACTGTAAAACACTGATTTATGACCAGCTGACCAGTCTGCACATACTTACTAGTATATATGTGTGGGGCAGGTTGTATAACTGAGTGCCTTCTTGTATGGGAAATGGGAACGATTTCAGCCATCCTCAGAATTAGCATCCCTATGTGGGGGAGGTTGCGTTCTGAGTTATTTTAGTTTCTGTATATCTCACCTTTTTAGCGTGGCTCAGATGATAAATTTATCTTGTGAAATAGGCGGTTTACAGAAACATGTTAAAAGAGTGCCCTCTAAAAGCTGTGTCAGCTGGGGASCCTCCTCAGCAGCAGGTCCTGTGCTCTGGCCAGCCCGAGAACAGGCAGACACTGTGTCAATATCACTAAAAGGAAAAGARTACACACAACTGAAAACAGCACGTGCTGAATTTCTGTCTGTCTTTGAACTGCAAACAAATTTTCCTCTATGACTGAGCTCAAAGTAATCAGTGTGTTGCTTAGGAAACGCTTACAAGTGGTTCTGACTCACTTCATCCGTTATGTTTTTTAATTGTTGTTCATTAATAGAGATGCCCTGGATGCCCTTGGCTTGAAGAGATACTGCTGCCGCAGAATGCTCCTCGCCCATGTGGATCTGATTGAGAAGCTTTTGAATTATGCACCCCTGGAGAAATGAGATGGAAAAAGTACTGTGCTGCAAGCCATGTGGAACGTATCTCTAATTTAAAGTTGAAACTGGACTTCAGGCAGTAAAGGATGAAAGCCAGCTGTAGTGTAACCATCAAGAGATGTTTATCTTCTGGATAAAATACTGCCCCAAGCCACTAACCTCTTTCAAGGAAACAAAGGAATGATGAAGTCCACTTAACCAAGATTTAGAGATTAAAAGCTTGGATGCTTCTTAAATCTGTTTGGAGTTGTGAACTTTTAGATGCCTCTGCCAGTAAAAATAAATGTTTGTTCATGCAGAAAAACTATTATATTTCTTCAAAACTTTATGAAATKTATTATTTCATGAAATAAAGGTTTTTCTTTGTAGCCTTCCTACCGTTTCTGGATAAAGAAGTAAATGCTTGGATCTTGCTGGTTACCTCAAGGTTAGGGGTACTGCTAAGTACCCAGTTCAGTGTCCTGCACTAGGCAAACAAGGGTTAGAAACAGTGGACTGAATTGTGGTTCCAGTGGCATGGAAGGGGCTAAGTTTGTGAGGCATTGCTCCAGAAAGCTGCTGGAGTCCACAGAGTACACTTCCCACCAGTGTGCAGTTAAAGTCAATTTGTGGTCTCTACCCCAATCCGTACCTAACACTGGGGCTCCTGTATCATAAAAACAGCGATTCAGATGGTGCAGTGCCTTTCTTCCAGCAAAACATGTCTGAGTGTCTCCACGGAGAGCACTGGATGTGAGAAATGAGGCGTGCTGGTGTGAACAGGATCAAAGTGCTGATGCTGCCAAGCACCTGCACCCCTCTGTGGCTGGTACAGACGCTTTCCACTGTTCGTCATTTCAGAGATTTCACGTTGCACTGCACGTGTGCTGCGGTGCTGCCCAGCCCAACAGAGAGGGGCTCAAACAGGGCAGCTGGAGCTGCAGGGCTGGGGAAGGTCACCTATGCCAGACAGGCACTGACCCTGCCCAGAGTTCTCATCTTCCTCTTGCACAATCAGCTTGTAAATTGGACCATGTTTTCACACTGTTCTCTGACATCCAGAAAATGCGTTGTTGTGCATGGTGTGTGCACAGGCAGGCACAYCCATCTTACCTGGAAGTGAAGGAGGCCCATTCCTACACCTGTGCCTGTTTAGGATTCTGTGTAAATGCAGCGCATTGGTTCACTGTTACATCAGCCCTGTAGAGAATGGGCTGGATAAGGTGATAATTCCTTAGGTTAAAGTCTGTTGCTCCTTGGTGCAGGTAAACTTTTGGCACTCACGTATCAGCTGCAGGGTAAGAGGTGTCTCCGTGGATTMTTTTCCGTACTACGAAGAATCTGGTTTGAACAAACCATGGGTTTACAGAAACCGTAACTAATGTGCTTACTGGGTCAGACTTAAACACACAAAACTTAAATCTAGATTGTCTCACAAACCAAGTAGCAGAATTGCTGCTTGCCTTTGGCTATCAGCCCACCGATCTTTACACTTGAACTTGCTTTTCAATTTACTACAAGGCAGTCGTAGATGTTTCTCATATTCAGCAATTCTTCACTGAAGACATCTTAAAACCTATGCTTTACCCTAATGCAAAGAGAATTAAGCAATTAATTCTGGCATTTGTTTCATAGCTGGTTGGGTAGCTTATGTTCTGCATGCCTGCTGTATTAGCAAGCTAAAGGCACTTCATAAAAACAAACCAAAAAAAGCCCTTCACTTGTCCTTCAGGCTATTTTGTAAAAGGGACACTATGCAATAGAGGATGACATTCCCAAGTGAACTCTTGTAGGATGCTTTTCCCTGTCATAGTGGGGTGTCACACAGCCCTGCGTGCCAGCCTGTTCACAGATCCGTCAGTGGCCCCGCGCTCGCTCCGTGAGCCGCGCTGGGAGCGCAGCAGCCCAGACGGGAACGTCTGGCAGAGGCAGCCGTGCAGGAATGCCGTGCAGAAAGCTGGCCTGCATCACTGCCAAGGAACTGGATTAGACGAGCTGACAGGACTTGCTTTCTATATGCAAAAGCAAATTTCTAATCTCGTTTTCTGCTTTAGAATAACATGTTTCTTTTCAAAGCGGGTGCCAAGTTGTCTGATATGAAAAGTCATGGCTCTTAAATACTTACTAATGAAAATGCAATTTCCAAAAACACAGTCCAAAAATGGAAAAAGAAAAACCCACCTTGGTTGCTCTCATTACTATTCTCAAAACCAGGGTGCAGTGGAAGCCAGTGACAGTCTGGTATCACCCCATCAGACACGTTACCCGAGGAGCAGCAAAAACACCTGAGCAGCAAGACTAAGTCACAGCAGGCATTAATATTATTTCATGCAGCCATTGACATCCTACATGCGTGACAGCTTTTCCTCAGGAGTTTGCAAATGGAGCACTAACCAAAAAAAAGCCATTCCTGTAATGTAGCAAAGCAAACAGTTTATCGTGATCAGGTGAAATGTTGTCTCAAGAGTTTTGTCCTTGGCAGGGTTAGRAGCAGAAGCAGAGCTTAAATCCTGTTGCAGAAAGAGTCAGTGAAATTTTCAATGGATTTCTATAAATCCCATCTTTCACTCCTGCTCATTGGTAACTAGGAAAGTAATTCCCTTTYTGCTGTCATTTTCCCTGTACTACCTTCTGCAGCAGTTAATAACATAAGAGTATTGAATCTGCTTTTTAACCTGCCAGATGTCTTTGGGAAGAGCCATTAAATATGCTCCCAACAACCACACTTTTTCAAGACAACATAAAAGACATGTATACACGAAAGAAATAAAAAAGCCTTAGTTTTACCTCAACCAGAAAAAAGAGCCCTTAACAGAATCAACAGATAGGCAGCAGTGGGGGGAAAAAAGGAAGAAAAATGGTACTGAATATGATGCTCTTAATTACATGCAGAATTCTGTCAGTTGAAAGGTTTTTTAAAAATACAAAAATCCCACCACTCCTCTGCAGTCACTTATTTACTTTACATATAAAACATTTTGGAAATTTTTCAAGTCTATCTTGAAAAACTGTTGCAAGGCTCCCATTAACCCAGGTCATGGCTTAACCCCAACCATCAACCAAGCCCCACGCAGCCACTCCTTCATTTCCTACCAGTGGGAATGATTCTCTCCAGGGAGAGAATCGGAAGGGAAAAGGCTGGAAAACACGTGGGTGGAGATAAAGGCACTTTAATAGTGAAATCAAAAGCAGTGCACACAAGCAAAGCAAAACAAGGAATGAATTCACTGCTTCCCATGGGCAGGCAGGTCCTCAGCCATACCCAGGASAGCAGGGCTCTATCAGGTGTGATGGCCACTTGGGAAGACAGATGGCATCACTCCAAACATCCCACCCTTCCTCCTTCTTTATACACTGATATCATTTTGTCTGGAATATTCCTTTGGTCTGTTGGGGTCACCTGTGGCAGCTGTGTCTCCTCCCACCCTCCTGTGCACCCCCAGCCCCCTTGCCAGTGTGGCAGTGCAAAAAGCAGAAAGGGCCTTGGCTCAGCAATAACAAAAACATCTCTCTAACACCAACCCTATGTTCAGCACAAATCCAAAACACAGCCCCACACCAGCCACTGGGAAGAGAATTAGCTCTACCCCAGCCAAAGCCAGCACACCTGGTATGGGAAAAGCAGGCAAAATCAGAAGAGTGACAGAAGATCCTCTGTCACAGTCTGCAGCCTCCCTTCACACATCGCTCACGCATCAAAATCATACRAAATAACAAAGTTTTGCTTGCCTCACATAGTGTGAACTGAGGTCATGAAGAGGAACCTGCTTATGGAGCTCAGYGCCCTGCTTCTACCTGGAGCATCAGCACCAAGCTGTGTGTGCTTGGAAAGCTTTCTGTTTCCTGAAACGACAATTTTAAACAAAAAAAAAACCCTCTTGATCATAATTCTGAGTCCATCTGCRGGAAGGAAGTGAAGTGCTTTTGTGCTGATCTGTAATGAGCCTCAGGTCTTATMTTTCAAAAGGAGTTTGGCTCTGAARAACCACCTCTTGTGAGGGTCTCACCCCAGGGTGATTTACTGAGAGACGCGTGCKGGGCTTTTGTTCTTCTCATGACTTCTCCCTAAATGCAGTCTGGAATTCAATACTAAAGTCTGAGTTCTTGTATGTTTCTTGTCTATATGAAAAAATATGAAAACTCTCAAAATCCTGAATAAAACCATCACACAAACCCCCATAGCTATGTACTTCCATCAAGATGTCTAACAAGTCCTGTGGCTACAAAGCTACATTTCACTGATAACAAACTGTGAGAATCCAAAACAGGAGCTACCTCTTTCCCTGCAAATGGCCCTAAAAGGAACAACAATCCTTGCCCTGCCAAAAAAAAAAAAAAAAAAAAAAAAAAACAACAACCAAACCCCCAAAAAAACCAAAAAACCCACCAAGACCAAAACCAAGTAGCCTATTTGCCTCTAAAATTGGTATGATTCAAAACAGTTTCTAACTTCAGTATGGATTCTAGTAACAAAACAACATCTCTACTTTGACCCCTCTCAAAGCAGACCCATTCCTATTTGAGCTCAATGAGCCAGTAAGGTTTTCTTATTACTGGAACTTCTCGATTGAGACATCTCCAAGATAATGTTGCTTCCACCTGGCTCCAACTGCTCAGATTATGAACATAGATTTGCTTTCCCCTTCAGTGCATTTGCACCATGATTTACATTGTGGCTTTGCTTTCAAGTCCAATTTTTATYCAGTTCCTCCAGCCAGTGAGAAAGCATTTTTAATTGGTCAACAGAGACAGCACAATARAGATGTTTGAAAACCCAGGACAGGGAACACATGGCCAAGCCTTTGGCTTTGCCATGCTTAATGGTTTGATGTGTTACCTACTAAAGCCTGTGGGAGACTTTTCATTAACTTCAATATGACTTAAAATGACCTGGTAGCCTGTGGTGCCCTACACCACTCAGGTGTCCAGGATTAATTCATTTTGTTAAGACCTGCTAAGAAAAGCTGTTTGAGATGCTCAAGCCTTAAGCGCTCAAAGAACTTTCAGATCTTGCTGCAGACCTCAACCATGTGCACTTCTAGCACATAAGGTCATAGAAGAAAATTAAAGGTAAGAAGTTACCTTTGGCTTCAGTGACTCCTGCCACTCAGGGGGAGCTGCAAGACTTTTCTTTGGGCTGGTGTTTGGAAGCAGCACAATATTTACACRGGAGTTGGTCTTGGTTAAACCCTCATTTGCTTTCTCCTTCATTCTTCCTTCCAGAAATATATAGGGGATGTAGAGTCAAGTCATGCAAAAAAATGGTAGAGTTTTCACCCCTAACCTAATTTCTCCTTCTCCACAAAGACCATCACCCACTGTGCTGAGCTACACCTTGTYTTGTGGTGTAGGTCACACATCAGTGGGGTGAAGCCAAGCACCACATGAGATCCCAAGCACCACATGAGTTTCCCCACAATTACTTTCAGGATACGTCTGCTCCCATGTTCAACATTGTGTCTTGTAACAGCCAAGCCAGAAAATTCATGCAGCAAAGCCCTTCATTTATCCCTCCCAAATACAAAGCAAGTGTTTTAATAAAATGGGTTCATTATTTCCTGCTCTTCAGGAGATGAACAACTAATGATCAAAGAAAGGCATGGAACAGCTGACAAAAAGCTAAAAGCCCACAGACTTTAGGGAGCTCAAGAATCCTGGCAGTTAATAAAGCACGTGGCAAAGGCTGTGGTCAAGCCCTTCTGTAGGCACTGATGATTTTGAATCACACACTCCCCACCCCACAGGCTGGATTTAGAGCTAGGAAGAATGAATACTGAACACCCTCTCTTTGGGAATCAGATCCTYTTCTTTTAAAAGCAAATCTACTTGGAAAACTTCAAGAAATGAACTACTTCTAAAAAAAATTTAAATAAATCAGTGCCAACAGTAGGACAGATGTGCTCAGCACCCACTTTTAGATACTGACCTTTCGTGAGCTGCTGCTTTCCACATTTTCTAGTGGCTCACCACAGCTGTATCTACAAGCTTTGAATTTCTTCAGAGATTACCTAAATGTCACCTTCCTTGCCAACATCTTTCCAGAGAYCCGATCCAAGTGCATGAAGCTCAACGGGAAAAATCTTTCCTGAAGCCCTTTGGGTCCATCCTATTCCAGTCTCTCTTTGCATTCTCCAGGCTGGTCCATAGCAGCAGCAGAGACTCCCTTTTCCCATCTCCATGTAACATCATTACTTGAGTCTTTCAAAAACTGAAAAAGGCTTCAGCTCACGGTGTCTTGACATGAACAAACAGGATCATTAAGGCGAGCCTTGGGCAACCAGTGCAGTGCCCCAATTTCCCTTTCTATATCTCTGGGATAAAAACATCTCTGAAACCRTCAGAGATGAGCAACAAGTAGTAACCTAACCTCACCTAAACCCTGGTACCTTCTTGCATCCTTATCAACAACCCCTATCATGTACTCTCAAATTCTAATGTAGTATTTTCAACTAGATTTTAAAAATCACATTTTGACATTAAGCAGAGTCCASTGTGGGAACTGCTGATAGAAAGCTGCTGTCCTGAGCTTTTGCAGCAATTTAGAGATCAGCAGCATCACCATTCCCAGCAATCCAGAAGGGACAAGAACACAGCTAAAGCCCAGTCATCCCCAGCTATTTACTGAAATCTTCCTTAAAGGGCCATTCCCCCTAATTTTTTCCTTTTTAATGAAGCCTTCTTTACAGCACTGTGTGTGAAAGTGTGTTACTTCCCAGGCAGTGATAGGAGGGAGAAGGAAGAAACATCCACTTTATGGAACAAGGGGGTAAAGGGTAATCAGAGCAGTGGCAGCCACCTAGGGCTAAAAACTGCCCTGATGTGCTCTCCCAAAACTGATCAGCCCCTRCCTACCAGCTGGACTCTGCCCTGCTCCTCACCAATACCATTATGGGTACAGCCAAGCCCTCAAGCTTCCCATTTCCAAAGAAAGTGGGAATTCAGAACTTTTATCACTGGGTTTATMATTTCATAGGTAGCAATGCAATAGCTAACACTTGGGCTGGAGGTATAACAAGAGGTTTTGCTGAGATTCCCCCGGAAAATTTAAAAACAAAAATCAGATGAGTGCTGCTCTCGGCTGTAGGCCTTTCCTTGTAATGAGATGTGCAGCTGAAGCAATTACTAACTTTAGGTTTTTTTAAAAAGCAATAGCAGTTTGACTAGGAGGTCTTCCTCCAGGAATGAGCTAGTAAATGAAAGCATTAAGTTAATAAGGGCTTGAGTGCTTCAGATCATTACAGAAATGGCCTACAGCTCCATACTTCACCAACTTGATTTTTTTTTTAATATTATTGTCGAAACAGCTTGAAGAAAACTCCCTTTGGATCCACTCAGCATTAAATGCAGCCTAGAAAAATGGCTGCTTTCCTCCATTAAGCAACATTTTTAAAAGCAAAAAAGTAATAATTCAATTCCACTGATGAAAAATTGCTTCTAATAAATAAAGAGAAACAGACGACATTGGCCTCAGCAGCTTTCATGTCAGTGACCCGAGCTGCTACTGAACCAAATGAACAACGTGTGCTGCAGGAGCTGGGAGCAGCAGCACACAGAAAATCCCATTTCAGCTACAGCCAGAGACATCTTGAGACACCATTCCTGGTGTTTGAGCAACAGCCAGGGCAGCTGGTGRTTCCTGCCAGCCTGGCATTCACACAGTTAAACCTCTTTTATCCTGACTTTGTCTCAAACCACTGATGGGCAAACTGCTTTGGGACAGATCCAGGACTGGGATCTGGGCTGTCCAGAACCAAGCTGGAGTCCCCACCCAGGATCAAAGTGGTCCTGCACTGCCTGACTGAAGGTCCACGGTGACTGCGGCCAAACTGGCCCAGACCCACGACAACGATGGTATTTATCCTCACTCCTTGCCTGGGCAGCATGTCCAGGAGGCCAACAAACTCCTACTGCTTCCACATCTCATCCCATAAAAAGCAAATTCTCCAGAGGATACCTGGACAGCAGAGTTCTTCCTTTTATTGGAGACTTCTAATAAACTCTCATACTTTTTCCCTCCCATCCCACCTCCCTCAAGCACTTTCCTACTCAAAACATCTGAAACTTATTCTAAACTCTGAATGTGATCAACTAAACATAACCAGAGMGAGCTCCAGGCCTTCACTCCCTTCTACACWTCCACTTCCAGGGGGRTTCACAGAATCAATTAGGTTGGAAAAGACCTGTGGGAGCAGCAAGTCCARCCTGTGACTGAACACCCMRTGTCAACTARACCRTGGCACTGAGTACCATGTCCAGTCTTTGTTTAAACACCTCCAGGGACAGGGACTCCACCACCTCACTGAGCAGCCYGTTTCAAAGCCTATCACCCTTTCTGTGAAGGAATTTGTCCCTATGTTCACCCTAAATATCCCCTGGYACAGCTTTAGACTGTCCTCTTGTYCTGTCGCYGGTTKCCTGGTAGAAKAGACTGACCCCCACCTGGCCACAGCCTCCTTTTAKGCAGTTGTGGAGAGTGTTAAGATCACTCCTGAGCCTCCTTTTCTCCAGGCAAAACAACCCCAACTCCCTCAGCCAAGTTCCAGAAGTGGGGAAGTCATATTGCCTATGAGGTTACTGCAATATCACAAACTTAAGCTGGTTATTTCTTTCTTCTTTATTTTAAAAGCTACAATATTCAGGTARCTCAAGGAAAAACAACCTTTGGATTTTGTCTGCTCATAAATCCATCACAACAGCTTGGGGGAAAACAGTAAATAAGATATTGGAAGAAGAGCACAAGAGGCCAAAAGAAGAGCATCTGCCTCTGGATGTGCTATTTGCAACCAAAGTCAGGTAGCAGGCTGTGATATTAGTGTGTGGTATTGATTTGTTCTTAATCCAGAGAAATGCCCCTGTAATGAACTCTGCTGTGCCCTTAATGATTTCATATTGAAGGATGTTAGGTGCCTTGCTCATAACAGAGTAACAGCAATTCCAAAAATAGCAATCCTCATAATAAAATGTTATTGAGAATCCTGAATTTCAATATAAAAGGGACTCTGCTGTACTCAAGGGCTTACTAGATACAAATGCATACTTTAAAAAGTTGTATTAAAGTCATGTTGGTACCTGAGTTACAGAGGCAATGTGAGATGCYGCTCCAGGGAGCAGCTGAGCCCCAGGTCCCCAGGAAACTTTTAGGCAGRTGTAATACAGGCTGGATTTAATCCCACCAGGTGACTGGGGCTGGATGTCTGGAAAGAGCTGAGATGCTTTTGCAAACTGCCTGCAAAAGGGGGCAGGACAGTGTGGCTGTGGTGCTCCTCAGCAATGGGGACAGCACAGGAACAGGTGCTGGGCCAGTGCCAGGCACCTTATCCTGGCTCTGCCACTCAAACCCAGCCCTTGGCAAAGCCTTCCAGAGGGCCACCACCAAGCTGCCACCTCAATGGGTGCAAAGGGGCTCGCAGGAGAGGGATGTCACCGCCAGCTTCCCAGTGGGAAGAAGAATTCCCACCAAGATCTGGGCCACCATGAAGAACTCAAGAATCGGGAGTAACGAGTCTAAAGTTGACCTCACTCGTGGGTGATTCCTCAGCCTCAGCTTTGTCAGTGCTGCAAACAGCAGCCCCAAATTAAGGCTGCCGGGCTTCCCGACCTCTGCAGCACAGACCTCATCCTGCAGGACCCCRGTGGCTGGGAAGGATGGTGGCTGCCCATCTCCCACCACATGGTTGGTGCTAGAGCCCCTCTCCTGGACTGGAAGTGCAGAAGGGAAGATCCAGTCCTGCAAGGAGATGCTGGGGAGCAGCTTCAAATAACCCTCAGGCACCAAGTGACCTCATTAAGAGTCACCAGGGACATCTCCTGCCCCCTCTAGCTGGACTGGGGACAGGATAAATTAACTGGAGGAAACAAGGACTGAACATTTGCCTCCTAGAAGCCCCAAAAGCAAGCTCAGATCCTGGCTTTTGGTTATCCAGGTAGACTGGGAAAAAAGCCATTARCTCAATAATGCCTAATTAAAACCACAATTACTTTAATTATAGCCCATTGTTTCTGACTCCTGAGCAGGAGGTGATGCCAGCTGGACTGCCCCTGTCTGYAGGGTCTGTGTGTGGGTCAGATGGGACTGAAGGGGCTGTGCCTTGCTGCCTCCTTCAGGACCCTTTCCTGGGCAAAAGTGGTWTTAAAAACTGGAYTAGAAAGGTGAACTTGTTCCRCTGAACTGTCTTCCTCTGTCTTCCYCAGAACCTAAATTTCCTCTCTGCTCCAGYCTAGCTCCTGCTAACAGTTAACCCTCAGGCTGGCAGCACCTGGTCCTCCCAAGGGAGACAAGCAGTGTCCTCAGACCCTGTCTCTGAGAAGGACTCTGAATCCTCAAGCAGCGAAACGAGCAGCAGTGCATGGAGAGCAGAAGCTATTTGCATCCACATTCCAGAAGCCTCTGCCTGCAAGAGCAGAATTGTGTTTACTCAAAGCTCCAGGCTATGCAAAACTGGGAAAAATTACTGATTCTAAATGAGAAGCTGCAGTTTGACACCAATGATGTGCATTTCCCGTTGATGGTTTCAGAAGACAAGCGCCACCGGAGTTCAGCAATTCTATGTGGTCCTAACTCCTTTGGAGCAGTATTTTTATTTTTACTTACATTATGAGCAGAGCTGAAGAGGTGCAGCTGCAACTGGGCTCTGTGGAGCTTGGCACYGCTTGAACAGGCACTAAAAGGAAGTTTTCAATTGAAGAGGACAAGGAAAAGGAAACACTGCTGGGATTAATTTGTCCATCATGCTGAGCAGGCATGGCAGGGGGCTGGAAGGTGACAAGGAGCTCAGCTCTCACTCAGGAGGTGCAGGATTAACTTCTCCTRCACTGCTGTCTGCTCCTCCAGTCCCATGCACCACCAGCACCAGTAACATCTGAGTAGCTGCTCATTTCACCAAAGGGGTCAYGAGCTCTGCCAAAACCCCTGGTACAAGAGGTATCCTCAAACCTCCAGGCAAACTGGGGACACAACTCCTGTATTCCAGTCAGAACTTTRACCACATGCCTGCCAACCCACCGCTCTGCTTGTGAAATGCTGCCTCTTCTCGCCCACGTTTGTTTAAATTCAGTTCACTCCCTGAAGGCAGAGTTGGTTTTTTTGGTGTAAAGGGGGCCAAGAGCCCACGTTTGTTGGAACTGTGATTTTAATAGCTTGATCCCGTGACATTGTCTATGGTAAGTGAACTGTAAAATACTCGTGGAAAATGTGTATAATACATAAGCAGCCTTCTTTGCTGTTACATGATTTAGGGTTCTGCTCCCTGTTTTGGGGTTCAGAATTTTTCAATCTGGAACTGCAGACAAAACTCAAATGTTTCTTTTGAGTAATCCTGCCACAACTGCCAGCTAGAGCCTAAACAACTGAATCATTCATGAGCCCATCCGCAGAGCACRAGGCTTTCAGCAGAGGAATAACTGGCTTTAACTGGCTGCTATTAAAAACCTGGAAAAGGGCGGGGGGGGAGAGGGAGGAAGGAGGAAAAGGAAACAAATTATAACGTTGATCATGTTTGTGAAATGATGATGGAACAGGGATGGAAAATACAAGGACAAAATGTGAAATAGCCTAGGATATCTTAGATAGTTGGGCACATTTAAATGGGACAAAATCTAATTTAGGTAAATACAAAATAGTAYCTGAAAACGCTCAATATATAACAGAGGAATAACATGCAAGAGAAGAGCCACAAGAGCTGGGTGTGGAGGGACATGCCTTCAGATGTCATTTTGTAGTGACATTAGCTGTTATTTCAGTCTGGGGGGAACTGAGCTGACATCCTYCAGGAGTGAAGATAGCAGCTAAAGTCCTAAAATGTGGGCCTGGTGTCTCACATTTCCTAATTGCCTCATTGCCTAATGCTGCTTCCCAAAATGGGCAGCAAGGAATCAAAGCATGTAAAACAGCATGGGAAAATGACTAGTCACTAAAGACTGGGAGGGTAAAAAAGGTGATTAAACACGAAGTTCTCTCAGGAACTGGAGAGGARGGAGAAGGGAACCATGACTCAGGAAGGATAAAGCACATCTTTGTGGTGTCAGGACTTCTGGGGTAAAGGGGTTCTAACCTTCCTGAGCAAARTAAGAAATACAAATCTCACCTATACAGGTTCCTGCAGGTGCAGTGGAAATCCTCCATCATGGCAGGAAATCTACAGAAGTATGTACACACACACATATGGTCAAAGCTGTAAAGWGTCTCCCCACACCTCTGCATCCCAGTGTCAGCGCCTGCTTTGGTTGGTCTGTGACCCCAGGGGTGCAAGGAGCTCACTGTGACCCTTATGCTTCCCCCATGGCCACCAGGGACATGTGTGACAGCCATCAAAGTCACATCTGGGACTGCAGGGRTGCAGGGCTCGCTTTTGCCATCCCAATGCAAGGAGACAGCAGCCAGTGGCAGGATCAGGCCCTGCCAGGGCACCGGGCTCTCCCTGCACTCTGTGTGGGTAGAAACTGCTCTTCTCTTGTCAGCAAGGTAGTTCAGTACAGAGAAAAACGAAGCCTGGAAATGCTTATGCTCAGCAGCTCCTTCTCTGCAGAGAGGAGCCGTAATCAGAAGAGAGAGATCTGCTGGTCCTGATGGCCTCAGCACGAGCAGCATSGTTTCTGTTAATGCAGGCAGCCAGGAATGCAGGAGGAACAGCCTCCTTTGCAGGGCGTAAGAGCACTTCAGAAGCCCAGAGTGCCTGAGGATCTGCGGTGCTGGAGTGAGTCACTGAATGCATTTGGGGGCCTTCAGYATCCTTGCTTCTCGTGTGATTACAGCTCGTTTGAGAGCTCCCATAAGGATTTTGTCATCTTTGAAGGCACCGTGTGAATCTGCTCCCGGTTGCCTCTGTGGCCAGCCAGGTGTTGCCACGGGCAGGAAAGCAGAGCACATTCCCCTCTGCCATTTCCCAAGAAGGCTGTGTTTGTCCTGCCTCACCAGGGAGGAGAGTGTCACTGCCTGAGCCTCGACTTTTCTCTCCACTATTGCAGCCCTGTTCAGTCCCAGCCCATCAGGAAAATAAGGACATTACAATCACCACTGAATGGAGACTTAATAAATGGCAAAAGAAARGGACACCAAGGCCTCCCTAGGGGGAAAATTTCCCTCAATTAAATGACAAGCAATAAAAGGGCACGTCTGTGAACTGGTTTGGTGTTAGAAGCAGCCTTGCAGGAGAGCACAAAATACTTCTCTAGTTTGAAACGGCAGGAATAGAGTAACTGCCCAAAGCTGGACTCTTGCAGAAACTATTTACCACTACAGCTGTTTTCCCTTTTATTCCTGAGCAAATTGTGCTGACCACTTGGCCACACCAGGAGAGCAGACCCTGGGCTGAGCTAACTGCTGCAAAGGGCAATTAGCACAGCTGAAATCTCCARGTTCAAAGGGAGAGAAGCCTGTGCTCCTGTCTCGAGAGAGGGAGGAGCACCCAAGAGACTTGAGGCTGTGGGGATACTC